>NC_046168.1:51728826-52028826 GCF_011064425.1 Rattus rattus | reverse complement strand
CTGCCTGATGGATTGCTGGACAAGCAGCACCCCTCCGGAAGAGCAGCCAAGTGCTCTTAATAGTTTAGACGTCTCTTCAGCCCCACCCAGCTTATTTTAAAGCAGGGCCATGGTGCCCATACTGTAGTGTGCATTTCAAAAAGCTACCAGGGTTTTTTGATCGTCTCACCACTAAAGAGGGAACAAATGTTTGAGGAGACAGTTGATCTTAACCTGACTGAAACATGCAACGCACCGGGTATGTAAACGGTGTATAGTGGTACTGTCTCTGGTTTAATGTTTTAGTTTTAAGATTATTTAAAAGTGAAAAACCAGAGGAGAACGCTGACAAAGAAGGCTGTGCATCCAAGCACTTTGGGTGAGGAGACTGAGGGGAGATGGGCCTAACTCCACTGCCTGCAGTCTCCCAAGGACGCTGTTGTCTTCATTACTGTTGTTAGTTTTCCTAATCTACCTTTTTCCCTGTAGTATTTCCTCACCTCAACTCATCAACCGTCCCCTCACTGGGGAGAAAATTTAATAGAGGGACATACATATCAGATTTTTTTTTTTTTTTTTTTGGTTCTTTTTTTCGGAGCTGGGGACCGAACCCAGGGCCTTGCGCTTCCTAGGTAAGCGCTCTACCACTGAGCTAAATCCCCAGCTACATATCAGATTTTTAACAAGATGGACCATGACATGGTCCACCAGGAAATCAGATCTGGCCCAGAGAGTTCATCCACATTCAAACTGAAAACTAAGCATAGTGTTTTCATTTAAAGCTGCTGTCTGTGGGTTGAGCTTTTGTAGTTGGTTGTTAAGGGCAATTACCTATTCTTTCAGCTGTTTCTCTGGGTCATTCTGTTCCAGGTAGCAAGGGGTCAGGCAAAAAGTAGTCAGTTCAAGCAGTGCTCTGAGTGAATTACAAAAAAAAAAAAAAAAAAAAAAGCAATGAATCAGAATCTAACGATCTAATAATTGGTCTTTTCTTCTTTATTCTATTTTAGTAGGATGTTACATTCAGAATAACACTCTTTCCCCATATTAGCCAAAGGGCCTGTCACATGGCAGCACATTGAAAAACAACCACTTTACAAGCCAGAGAACAGAGTAACTGGCTTTGTCCCGTTTGTGGCAGTTGAATCCACTGGGAAAGACCAAAGACAGCCTCAATCCAAATTTTGATTAAGTAATTTTATTCTTGCCGAGCAGCAAGCGGGTTTAAGGTGGGGTTTTAAAGACGGACCTCAGAAAGGTCTCCTTTACAGTCAGACATGGCATCCACAGCTGGGCAGGAAAACTCTTTTGCTTTTCTCGGTTGGTTTTTCCCCCCGCTATAGAGTAATAAACCTACCATGTCGCTGTGTGGTGATGGTGCATGTCTTTAACCCCAGCACTCCGAAGGCAGAGGCAGGTGGATCTCTGCATTTGAAGCCAGCCTTGTCTATAGTGTGAGTTCTAGGACAGCCAGGGCTACACAGAGAAACCCTGTCTCCAAACAAGCAAACAACAGAGACCATTCCATACCTTCCCCACAGCACTAAGCAGGTCTTACAGAGGCAAAGGCAGCTGTTGATGTCTCACAGCTCACTGTCCTGTTCCTACCTCCTGTGCTACCCGCTAGGAGCTCCCAGGCATTTCAGAGCAAAAGGTCTTAAGGGAGGCCTGGCTCCATATTCAATGTCTTTAGCCTTCACAGGGAACCTGTGTAAATTACAGTCAGGTCTGAGCACTCTAACAGCCGAGATGGAAAACTTCATTTCCAGCCAGGCAAAAACACAGTGCCATCTTTAAGGGCTAGCTGTCACATCCCCACAGTTCAAACTAACTTGGAATATCCACCCCCCACCAAAAAAAATCATAGCCAGCTGTATCAACAGTTGTGCGCAGTAACGTATGGTAATAGATAAATGAGTGTTAGTTCTGTGGGAGAGGCATAGAACATGCCTCTGATCATTTGCGCGCTGGCTCATTGGTGCAATCCCAAGAGTTGAAAGACATAGGTAAGAGGGTTTCTTCAAGGGCCACCCTGAGCTACAGACTTAAGATCGCTATATATATATATATATGAAAAAAATATTTTACAAATCTTAATAGCTTACTCTGTGATGAACCTAAATTGTATTGTGGGCATGTTGGTATATTATAACTCTTCCATATAAATATACCACATGACAGACCAGCTAGGCATTACTATATATAATTCCATTTTTTGAAATGTATAAAATAGACCCAAATCCCGTGGGGGACAATGCTGAACGCCCAGATGTTCAGACAATCCTGAGACTGTAGGACAGTCCATCATTTCTCCCCACCTCTCCCACATCCCTGGCCCAAGAGAAAACTGCATAGTGCCTCTGGATATAGTACTATAAGGGCAGTCAGCAGCAGGAACCTCCTGGGTCCAGCCTGTGCCTGCAACTGAACTGAACTGCTCACACAGCTCTCTGGACCCAAATCCCATGATGGGAGAGAGCTGGACCCTCCGAAGTGTGGACACTCCTGAGAAATCAAAGGAGACTACTCTCTGCCCACATTCCTGACCCAAGAAGAAATCGCCTAGTGCCATCTGTTCCCCTCCGGGGAACAGGGACCTAGGAGCAGTCAGGGGCAGGACCATTTGGGTTTCTGCCTGCACCAAGAATTAAAAGCCAGTCATCAGGAGTGCCTACACACCTGAGAGCAGAGCTCTCTGTTCCCATATTCAGCTGAAAAAAAAAAAAGAGTCTACAGGAGTGCTGACACACAGGCCTATAGGAGTGTCAAGCAACTGTCCGAGACAGCAAGACAAGCTAACACCAGAGACAACCTAATGGCGAGAGGCAAGTACAGGAACCTATGCAACAGAAACCAAGACTACTTGGCAACATCAGAGTCCAGCTCTCCTACCAAAGCAAATATGGATAACGAAAAACACCGGGAAAGCAAGATTTAGAAATAAAATCACATTTTATGATGATGATGCAGGACTTTTAGAAGGACATAAATAACTCCCTTAAAGAAATGCAAGAGAACACAAGTAAACAAGTAGAAGCCCTTAGAGAGGAAACACAAAAATCCCTTAAAGACTTACAGGGAAACACAACCAAACAGGTGAAGGAATTGAACAAATCCGTCCAGGATTTAAAAATGAAATAGAAATAATAAAGAAAACACAAAGGGAGACAACCCTGGAGATAGAAAACCTAGGGAAGAGATCAGGAGTCATAGATGCAAGCATCATAAACAGAATACAAGAGATAGAAGAGAGAATCTCAGGGGGCAGAAGATACCATAGAAAATCTTGGCACAACAATCAAAGAAAAAGCAAAATGCAAAAAGATTCAGAAAATCCCAAAACATTCAGGAAATCCAGGACACAATGAGAAGACCAAACCTAAGGATAATAGGTATAGAAGAGAGCAAAGACTCCTAACTTAAAGGGCCAGTAAATATCTTCGACAAAATCATAGAAGAAAACTTCCCTAACCTAAAGAAAGAGGTGCCCATAAACATACAAGAAGCCTACAGAACTCCAAATAGATTGGACCAGAAGAGAATTTCCTCCTGTCACATAATAGTCAAAACACCAAATGCACAAAACAAAGAATATTAAAAGCAGTAAGGGAAAAAGGCAGACCTATAAGAATTACACCAGACTTCTCACCAGAGACTATGAAAGCCAGAAGATCCTGGACAGATATCATGCAGACCCTAAGAGAACACAAATGCCAGCCCGGGCTATTATATCCAGCAAAACTCTCAATTAACAGAGATGGAGAAACCAAGTTATTCCATAACAAAACCAAATTTACACAATATCTTTCTACAAATCCAGCCCAACAAAGGATAAGAGATGGAAAGCTGCAACACAAGGAGGGAAACTACACCCTAGAAAAAAGCAAGAAAGTGGGGTTGGGGATTTAGCTCAGTGGTAGAGTGCTTGCATAGCAAGTGCAAGGCCCTGGGTTCGGTCCCCAGCTCCGAAAAAAAAGAAAAAAAAAGCAAGAAAGTAATCACCTTGCAACAAAACAAAAAGAAGAGAGACACACAAACATAATTCCACCTCCAAATATGAAAATGACAAGAAGCAACAATCACTCTTCCTTAATATCTCTTAATATCAATGGACTCAATTCCCCAATAAAAAGACATAGACTAACAGACTAGATACCTAAACAGGATCCAGCATTTTGCTGCATGCAGGAAACACACCTCAGAGACAAAGACAGACACTACCTCAGAGTGAAAGGCTGGAAAACAATTTTCCAAGCAAATGGCCCGAAGAAACAAGCTGGAGTAGCCATTCTAATATCGAATAAAATCGACTTTCAACCAAAAGTCATCAAAAATGATAAGGAAGGACACTTCATATTCATCAAAGGAAAAATCCACCAAGATGAACTCTATGCTCCAAATGCAAGGGCACCTACATTCATAAAAAAAACTTACTAAAAATAAATCACACGTTGCACCTCACACAATAATAGTAGGAGATTTCAACACCCCACTCTTATCAATGGACAGGTCATGGAAACAGAAATCAAACAGAGACATAGAGAAACTAACAGAAGTTATGAACCAAAGGAACTTAACAGATATTTATATATATTTATAACATTTCATCCTAAAACAAAAAAAATGCACCTTCTTCTCAGCACCTCATGGTACCTTCTCCAAAACTGACCATATAATCGGTCACAGAACAGGCCTCAACAGATACAGGAAGATAGAAATAATCCCATGCGTCCTATCAGATCACAATGGAATAAGGTTGGTTTTGAATATCAACAAAAACAACAGAAAGCTCACATATACATGGAAGTTGAACAATGCTCTACTCAATGATAACTTGGTCAAGGAAGAAATAAAGAAATTAAAGACTTCTTAGAATTTACTGAAAATGAAGGCACAACATACCCAAACTTATGGGATACAATGAAGGCATTGCTAAGAGGAAAAAACCTAGCTCTAAGTGCCTGCAGAAAGAAACAGGAGAGAGCATTTATCAGCAGCTTGACAGCACACCTAAAAGCTCTAGAATAAAAAGAAGCAAATATGCCCAAGAGGTGTAGAAGGCAGGAAATAATCAAACTCAGGGCTGAAATCAACCAAGTAGAAACAAAAAGGACTATACAAAGAATCAACAGAACCAAAAGTTGGTTCTTTGAGAAAATCAACAAGATAGATAAATCCTTATTGAGACTAACCAGAGGGCACAGAGAGTGTGTCCAAATTAACAAAATCAGAAATGAAAATCAGAAATGAAAAGGGAGACATAACAACAGAATCTGAGGAAATTAAAAAAAATCATCAGATCCTATTACAAAAGCCTACTTTCAACAAAACTGGGAAATCTTGAGGAAATAGACAATTTTCTAGACAAATACCAGGTACCAAAGTTAAATCAGGAACAGATAAACCATTTAAGCAACCCCATAACTCCTAAAGAAATAGAAGCAATTATTATAAGTCTCCTAAACAAAAAGAACCCAGGACCAGATGGGTTCAGTGCAGAATTCTATGAGGTCATAGAAGACGTCATACCAATACTATCCAAACTATTCCACAAAATAGAAACAGATGGAGCTCTACCGAATTCCTTCTATGAAGCCACAATTACTCTTATACCTAAACCACACAAAGACCCAAAAAAGAAAGAGAACTTCAGACCAATTTCCTTTATGAATATCAACGCAAAAATACTCAATAAAATTCTCACAAACCAAATCCAAGAACACATCAAAATGATCATCCATCATGATCAAGTAGGCTTCCTCCCAGGGATTAGGGGGATGGTTCAATATATGGAAATCCATCAATGTAATCCACTATATAAACAAACTCAAAGATAAAAACCACATGATATTTCACTAGATGCTGAGAAAGCCTTGACAAAATTCAACACTCCTTTATGATAAAACTCCTGGAAAGATCAGGAATTCAAGGCCCATACCTAAATATAGTAAAAGCTATATATGGCAAACCAGTAGGTAACATCAAACTAACTGGAGAGAAACTTGAAGCAATCCCACTAAAATCAGGGACTAGACAAGGCTGCCCACTCTCTCCCTACTTAGTCAATATAGTACTTGAAATCCTAGCCAGAGCAATCAGACAACAAAAGGAGGTCAAAAGGATACAAATTGGGAAGGTAGAAGTCAAAATATCACTACTTGCAGATGATATGGTAGTATACTTAAGTGACCCCAAAAGTTCCACCAGAGAACTACTAAGCCTGATAAACAACTTCAGCAAAGTGGCTGAATATAAAATTAACTCAAACAATGCCTTTCTCTACTCAAAGGATAAACAGGCTGGGAAAGAAATTAGGAAAATGACACTCTTCACAATAGTTCCAAATAATATAAAATACCTCGGGTGACTTTAAACAAGCAAGTGAAAGAGCTGTATGACAAGAACTTCAAGTCTCTGAAGAAAGAAATTGAAGATCTCAGAAGATGGAAAGACCTTCCATGCTCATGGATTGGCAGGATTAATATAGTAAAACTGGCCATTTTGCCAAAAGCAATCTACAGATTCAATGCAATCCCCATCAAAATCCCAACTTAATTCTTCATAGAGTTAGAAAGAGCAATTTGCAAATTCATTTGGAATAACAAAAAACCCAGGATAGCGAAAATTATACTCAACTTCTGGGGGAAATCATCATCCCTGACCTCAAGCTGTATTACAGAGCAATAGTGATAAAAACTGTATGGTATTGATACAGAGACAGACAGATAGACCAGTGGAATAGAATTGAAGACCCGGAAATGAAATCATACACACACCCCTATGGTCTCTTGACCTTTGCAAAGGAGCTAAAATCATCCAGTGGAAAAAAGACAGCATTTTCAACAAATGATGCTGGTTCCACTAGAGGTCAGCATGTAGATGAATGCAAATTGATCCATTTTTATCACCTGGTACAAAGCTTAAGTCTAAGTGGATCTTGGAGCTTTACATCAAACTAGATACACTCAAACTAATAGAAGAAAAAGTGGGGAAGAGTCTTGAACACATGGGCACTGGGGAAATTTTTCTGAACAAAACACCAATGGCTTTTGCTCTAAGATCAAGAATGGACAAGTGGGACCTCATAAAACCTCAAAGCTTCTGTAAGGCAAAGGACACTGTCATTAGGACAAAATGGAAACCAACATATTGAGAAAAGATCTTTACCAATATATCCTACATCTGATAGAGGGCTAATATCCAAAATGTACAAAGAACTCAAGAAGTTAGACTCCAGAGAACCCAATAACCCTATTAAAATTGGGTACAGAGCTAAACAAAGAATTCTCAGCTGAGGAATATCAAATGGCTGAGAAGTACCTAAAGAAATGTTCAACATCCTTTGTCATCAGGGAAATGCAAATCAAAACAACTCCAAGATTCCACCTCATACCAGTCAGAACAGCTAAGATAAAAACTCAGATAACAACAGATGCTGCCGAGGACGTGGAGAAAGAGGAACACTCCTCCATTGTTGGTGGGATTGCAGACTGGTACAATCATTCTGGAAATCAGTCTGGAGGTTCCTCAGAAAATTGGACATTCTACTACCTGAGGACCTAGCTATACCTCTCCTGGGCATATACCCAAAAGATGCCCCAACATACAACAAAGACACATGCTCCACTATGTTCATAGCAGCCTTATTTATAATAGCCAGAAGCTGGAAAGAACCCAGATGCCCTTCAACAGAGGAATGGATACAGAAAATGTGGTACATCTACACAATGGAGTACTACTCAGCTATCAAAAACAATGACTTCATGAAATTCATAGTCAAATGGCTTGAACTAGAAAATATCATCCTGAGTGAAGTAACCCAATCACAGAAAAACACACATGGTATGTACTCACTGATAAGTGGATATTAGCCCAAAAGCTCGAATCACCCAAGATCTAATACACAGACCACATGAAGCTCAAGAATGATGACCAAAGTGCGGATACTTCACTTCCTTCTTAAAAGGGGGAATATTCATAGGAGGGGATATGGAGGCAGCGTTTGGAACAGTGACTGAAGGAACAGCCAGTCAGAGCCTGCCCGACCTGTGCCCCATATATATTTAGTCACCAAGACCAGATAAGATTGATGCAGCTAAGAAGTGCATGCTGACATGAACAGGATATAGCTGTCTCTTGAGAGACACAGCCAGAGCATGTTCAATACAGAGATGAATGCTAGCAGCAAACAACTGAACTGAGATGGGACCCCTGTTGGAGGAATTAGAGAAAGGATTGAAAGAGCTGAAGGGGCTTGCAACCCCATAAGAACAACAATGCCAACCAACCAGAGCTCCCAGGGACCATTACCAAAAGACTATACATGGGCTGACCCATGGCTCCAGATGCATATGTAACAGAGGATGGTCTTGTTGGGCACCAATGGAAGGAGAAGCCCTTGGTCCTGCCAAGTTTGGACCTCCCCACTCTCTGTGTAGGGAAATGTTGGGGTGGCTGGTAAAGGGGATGGGCGAGGAGGGGAATACCCTTATAGAAGATGGGTAGGGGGATGGGATAGGGGGCTTATGTCCGGGAAACCGGGAAAAATAATAACATTTGAAATTCAAATAAAAAATCTAATAAAAAATAAAATAAAATAAACAAAACAAACTAAAGAAACGTATAAAATAGGTCAATCTACAAGCAGAATATAGTGGTAGTTGCCATAAGCTGTAGGGTCAAGGAAATGGAAAACAATTACTTTTTCTTCTCAAAGTTACCTGTTCACTAAAATTTGTTCATAGTCTCAGTTCCTGCTCTCTGTGCCTACCCGGGTGATATTTTAGACTACATGTACAGTATATGTCAATAAATATTATTTTTATTAAAAACATCTTTTATTTTTATTTACTTTTGAGACAGCATCTTATATATATTTATTTCATGTGTATGAATGTTTTGCCTGCACATATGTGTATGTGCACCTTGTGCCTGAAAAGAGCAGAAGAGGGTGCTGAATTCTCGGCAACTGGAGTTACGGACGTTTGTTGCTGCCATACAGGTGCTGGAAATTGAATCTGGGTCTTGTTTTATTTTGTGCGCATTGGTGTTTTCCCCGCATGCATGTTTGTGTAGGGGTGCCAGATCTTGGAATTACAGACAACAGTGAGCCACCATGTGGGTGCTGGGAATTGAACCAAGGTCTTCTGGAACTGCTGAGCCAATTCTCTTGCCCCAGAACCTAGGTCATCTTGAAGAGCCACAAATGCTTTTTACTTTGGAGTCATCTCTCTGGCCGCTGCTTTTTAATTAATTAATTTAATTTTTATCAGGGGATGAATAGTGGTGATGGTTGTACAATACATATACTTAATGCCAGTAAATGGTTAAAGTGGCAGACTTACACACGCGCGCGCACACATGTACATAGATACAGTAAAGGAAACCATAGCTTAAGATGATGGAGTGTTGTAGGAACACTACAACATGGTCTTGTAGGAAGGAAAATGTGTTCAGCCACTGACTGTGGAACATTATGGTGGAAGAGGGATGGATCTGTGAAAGAGAAATTAGGAAGATGATAATGGCTGAAGCCAAGGACATCTGATCTCTGGGGTAAGTTACAGGTCCAAAAACTTGATCATATCCAGGAGTGTCTGGAGACGCTGAAAGATATTTTACAGAAGAATGCCTTGATAGACCTATGGAAAAGATCAGGAGCATGGCTGAAGTTTGGCCAAAGACTTGTCGTATTTCTCAGCACAATAAGAAATAATAAAAGATAGAGGCAAACCACCACTCCCCACCACTAGACGCGTTACGAGTGGGGACGCTTGGGTCTCGACCATGCTTTGAAGCACTTGCTAACGAGGCTCGCCCTGAGATTAGACTCGGGCATCCCTTGGCAGAGGCATCGAGCCGCCAAGAAGGCGAGTACGATGCACTATGGGACTGCTCGCTCGCTCGCTCGATCCCGTGCAGAAAGTTCAGGCACAGATCGCTTGGCGGCGACCAGGAGAACAAGAGGTGGAGCGCGTCCTCCCCGCGCATGCGCGTGACGCAGGCGTGCGCCTGCGCAGTAACGCTGAAAAGCGTCAGCGCGTGAGGGCGCGGGAGGCGCTGGCGCTGGTGCTGGGTGGAGGACCCGGCGGTCGGGCCGCGTGGGCTCACACGAGGTTAGAGGTCGTCTGGTGTGGCCAAGTGGGGCAAGGGCCGCTGGAGTATGGCTCCTGAGGGGCTGGAGATGCGGGGGTGTGGTTCCGGTGCGAGCCGAGGCCCTGTATGGGCTTCGGGCCCCGGGCGGGCACTGGAGGTCTGGGATGGCGGCGGCCTGCGGGTTTGCAGTGGAGCCCCAGGCAGAGAGTCTGGGGTGGCCCTAGGCAGAGAATCTGGGGTGCAGGCCGGGTTCTTGGGGTCTGGATGGGGTCGCGACCTCAGCTCTTTCCACCCATAGGTAGTTCGCGGCGTCCGGCCGCGCAAGCGCGTTCAAGATGTCGTACATGCTTCCGCATCTGCACAATGGCTGGCAGGTAGACCAGGCCATTCTTTCGGAGGAGGACCGCGTGGTCGTCATTCGCTTCGGGCACGACTGGGACCCCACTTGCATGAAGATGGACGAGGTTCTGTACAGCATCGCCGAAAAGGTAACGCCTGTGCAGTGTTCGCCCTGTTGGGCCCGGCAGGGTGGTTTGGACACGAGATTCAAGCCTGAATCTGCCAGAGCTCCAGGCAGACCATTGACCCACAAAGAGAGAGACGGGGGTTCATGTATTCGTATTGGGAAAGTTCGTGCCAGAAATGGTTAGAGTCTCTTAGGTTTTGAAGAAATTTATGATCTTCCTCCTAAAATAAGTGACTCGTTGTGATGATAAATTTTGTTTTTGTGATTACGGAAGGGGATTGTCCTGGGATGGGTCTTTTATATGATTAGACAGACCTTGAACACGATACCTCAGTCTCTTAGAGTTCTGGGGTTACGGGGCACCGCTTTGGACCGTGTTTTTAAAAGGGTTTACCAGGGCCAGGAGCGGTGGCATATGCATTTAATCCAGCACTCTAGAAGCTGAGGCAGAGTTCTGGGTCAGTCAGGACTGTATAAGACCGACTCTCAAAAACAAACAAAAATTGTTACTGTATTGCGTGCGTGTGTAGTGAACAGAATGATTTTGCAACCTTTGTTGGGCCTGTTGGAGCTTAGTTTAACAGTATTGGCTTTTTCTTGATACCTTACAAATTTATTGTACTTTTGAAGCAGAACTTCTAGCTTAATACCATGGTAAACTTTTGCCCCCTCTCTCCCCAGAGGGAGAGAGGGAATTCAGACTCAGAACATTCTTTCATTCTCCCTACCTCCTCACAAGTCCTGGGATATGATTGGCATGAACCTCCAAGCGCTTTAGTTACTCAGATACAGAAAGTGTTAGGAGCATACAGTAGGGCTGTGTTTGGGTAGAACTGGTGTTCTTAATTTTCCATTTTTATAGGCTAGATGGCAGTATTTATTCCCTGACAGTAGAAGTGCAGTTGTCAGGCACCGTTTGCGGTTAGGAGGTTCATTCTCCTTCTGTGAATTCCTCTTCACAGTTTTAGGATGACTTAGTGTTTTTTATGATTGTATCAACAGGGCGAATGGCAAAGACAGTAATATTTAATATTATTCCATAAGTAATTTGAGTAGTCTTTTATTTTCTTATTTGTTTGAGACAGGACCTCCCCCACGTAGCCCTGGAATGTATGTAGTCTTTAGACATCACAGCCAAATCTACCTGCCTCTGCCTCCACCTTCCAGTGCTGGTATTAAAGGCGTTTGCCACCAGGCCTAGCCTGAAAGTTTGTGTTAGAGAAGAGTTAACGCTGATAGAAATGCTGAAACTGTTTTCCCTCTCACGGATGCTAACGTACGTTGGCTTAAAGCAGTTCTTATCTTTCAAATGACTTCACCCACAGGATTGTTACTGTATTTACTTGAGCTGTACGTGAAGTCAGGGTCTTGGGAATTCTAGTCAGGTGCCCTGCCTCTGAGCTACAGTCACCATACCAAAGACATTCTCTGGAGTAACACAGGAAGACGTCTGTGCAGGAAAAGCAACGCTGTCTGGCTTTCTGTTGGCTGGTCTTGGACTTTCGTGTTTAGGAGAGGACAGCGGAGGACAGTTCTGACATCCGGTTACCACAGGTGCCTTTGGGATTGCTTCTGAAGTGAGTCTCAGGAACACTGTTGGTCTGGGCTGAGGCCCAGAAGTCCTTATTACTGAGGTGAATTCAGGAGCTCCTCGGTGGAGATTAGCCTCTGGGTAGCAGTACTTCTCAGCCAACCCTGCCCTGTTCCTCTCAGACTCCAGGACGGTGAAGGCCTGAGGGTGTGGCTGGGGGGTAAGGAGGGCATCACTTCTCTTATGCAGGCTCTCCTGCCGGTCAGGCTAGAGTACGAATGAGGCGGTGGGGTCCCTCAGACAAAGGCAAACTGAGATTCACTGAAGCCCCACTACAAGCAAGTTCCCTGTTGGGTTGGAGACAGCCGTCCTTTAACTATTCTGACCTGAAGGTGGTGTGAGCAGTGCCAGGTTGGGTCCGTTAGGATGGCTGTGTCTGAGGCCCTTAGCTTCCCAGCTGAACAGAATTTAAGATTTCCCTGTGCTGCTTCTCTTGTGCATCTGGTGCGGACAGCACCTGCCATCCCACTCAACAGACATAGGTTCTGTGTGGTGTTGGGTTCCTTAGTCTCCTTTGAAAAATATTTCCTTTTGTCTTTTAAGATGCCGTTTCTTTCGTCCAAAAAGAAAAGTGTGATTGCATTCTTTTTTTTTTTTTTTTTTTTTTGGAGCTGGGGGCTGAACCCAGGGCCTCACGCTTGCTAGGCAAGCGCTCTACCGCTGAGCTAAATCCCCAGCCCCGTGTGATTGCATTCTTAATGAGCTACCCGCTGGCCCCTCTTAACTCTGTTGTGCTGGCATGCTGGGCAGGTGCCCTGTGGCAGTCCTCCTCAGTCACTCTTCACTCGTTATTCACTGCCGCAGGGTCTTTCCTTAACACTAGAGCTTGCCAGTAAGGCTTGCCTTGCTAGCCAGCTTGCTCTAGGGATCCCCTGTCTTCCATCTTCTAGGACTAGAATTAAGGTAGGCCATCATGGTATTTATGAAGGTTTCTGGGGGTCTGAACTTGAGTCCTGCAAGCTCTTTAACCACTGAGTAATCTCTTCCATATCTTTAATAAACTTTTAATACTGTGTTTTAGTATAGTTTTAAGATGTAAGTTTGAAATACATTAAAATCATTATTATTGTTCTACTTCCTCAGTATGATGGCAAATAAACATTCATAATTTTGGAAACTCCAGGGAGCATTCAACATAAATTTTTGAAATTTAAGATTTTAGTATAAAGAACAGTATAACTATTTAAAAATCTCCCTCCGCAGAAATGGAAGATAGTGGGAGATCTTCCTCATCTTGTATGAGTCCTGTTTGGATATCCCAGCTGTCTTAAAGTGAGTAAAAGTTGTGTGTGTTCAGGCTGGACTTAAGTGTCCCTGTTCTCCCGAGATATGCATTAGCCAGTGAGCTGCTTCCTCTTGCTGTGTGCACCTCCATGTGATGCTGGAGTACTGAGTTAAAGGTGGTAGGGAGCTCAGCTGCAGGTCTAGAGTTTACTGAGTAACTTCTCTGTAAAGTGGCTTCATGCAATTTTGAAGAAGGACTTTCATGTACCTGTGATCTCTTTTCCCAAGGGGTAGGAATATACTTTGTCACAAGTGTTTTTAGAGATGAGTATTCCCTTGATACTGTGACAGGCAGGAATGGAGAGACCATTTTTATATACTAAAAAGCCCATACAAATGGCATCTAAAATATCTTTAATATATAAAATATATTGAAATGTGACCGTGTGTTCTGAAAGACACTGTGGCTGGTGAGACAACAATGAAGGCCTTGCCACAGAATCCACCTCAAAGTCCAGGAAAGAACCAATTCCCTTGTTTGTTCTCTGACCTCCACACATGTGTTATGATGGCATATATGTTCCACATATGCACACCTTATGCATACCAAACCTTAGAATTTTAGAAAACTATACAAGACAAATAATGTTTACAGAGCTTTTAAAGAATAATGGAGAGTCTGTCTTGCCATGAGGGTAAAGATTGTGTTTGATCTGTGGCAGTCAGTGCTCGCCTAGGTGAGGAGTCTCAGGCACAGCCTGTGGGTTGTGAATGGTCCCGTAGCTGACAGTGAGCTGGCACTAACAGGAGTGGACCATGCAGGATTGGCCAGGCCCTTCCCCAAGTTAGTTAAGTAACTTCTAGCTTGTGCCTGTTATGAAAGGGGGCGTAAAGCTGGGCATAAAGGGGAGACAAGGCAGGTTAGTGCAAAGGTCTCTACAAGTCATAAAAGTGAGACACAAGTGAGCCGCATGGTAGCACACGCCATCAACCCAGCACTCGGGAGGCAGAGGCAGATGGTCTCTCTGAGTTTGAGGCCAGCAAGGGCTACACAGAGAAACCCTGTCTCACAAAAACAGAAAAGCGTAACAGACATGCAAGTGTTCTGATGTGAAAGGTTCCTCCGGCTCAGATGTGTGCTTGTTAGGAAGCACATACACACACATGTTGTCCATGCTTTCTAAAGTTCCATAGCTGTGGGAAATAAATCCTCTGCTGGGCATATGCAAAGCAGTATTCCATTTTATTTTAGATTTTCAAAATGATATTGGAGGGGAAAAGTAGTGGACATCTACTTTAATCTCAGTTTTAGATAAAACAGGTGGAAATTATAGTGAACTGGAAATTGATAAATGGATGGACAGTGACGGGAGAAACCGTGCTGCTGGTTTATATCTTACCTCCATGGAAGCCAGACCGAGTTCAGGCAGCCCCTCTTGGAGATCTTTGCACACTTAGCTGGTGCACATAGAATCCTAGAAGGCTCACAGGTTAGCAGGGCTCTAGGGACGTCTGCCGCTGACTCCCGCCTGCACCGTGAGTGCCCGGCCTCTCTGTGGAAGGATGCAGTCTTTGCCAAGACAGCAGAGTCCTGTTGGATAGGAGCATCTGGAAGCATGAGTATAATTAAGGTCATGTAGTTGCCTTAGGGACGATCTGATCACCCATACTCGTCAGAGATGCATTTGTAGTGACATACTGTGTTTCTTGAGTTTTGAAATACACCTTTGTGTCAATTCCTCGAGGCAAACGGTGCTGGTGTCGCTTGTGCTCTGTGGCATCCTCTCTGACTCTCCGGGGTCTGACAGGCCTTCCTGCCGCCAATATGAACATCCGCCGGGCTCGGCCGGACGACCTGATGAACATGCAGCACTGCAACCTGCTGTGCCTGCCCGAGAACTACCAGATGAAGTACTACTTCTACCACGGCCTCTCGTGGCCTCAGCTCTCCTACATCGCTGAGGACGAGGACGGCAAGATCGTGGGCTACGTCCTGGCCAAGATGGAGGAAGACCCCGATGATGTCCCTCATGGACACATCACCTCACTGGCTGTGAAACGCTCCCACCGGCGCCTTGGCCTGGCCCAGAAGCTGATGGACCAGGCCTCCCGGGCCATGATCGAGAACTTCAGTGCTAAGTATGTCTCCCTGCATGTCAGGAAGAGCAACCGAGCAGCCTTGCACCTCTATTCCAACACCCTGAACTTCCAGGTCAGTGAGGTGGAGCCCAAGTACTATGCAGATGGCGAAGATGCGTATGCTATGAAGCGAGATCTCTCGCAGATGGCAGATGAGCTGAGAAGGCAGCTGGTGCTGAAGAAAGGCAGATACGTGGTTCTGGGTTCCAAGGAGAATCAGGGGAGCACACTTCCTGGTTCTGAAGAGGCCTGTCAGCAGGAGAACCTGGCTGGAGGCGACAGTGGCAGTGATGGCAAAGACAGCACTGATGTCCAAGACAGCTTGCAGACCTTGGGGTCCGCCTCTTAGAGCCTGCCTGAGCACTACAGGTCCTTGTAGTTTAGCCTTATTGTTCTTGGGAACCTTGCCCTGCAGTCCCTGCTCTGTGACCCGAATGGCTCTCCTTTCGCTGCTTAGCAACCTTCTGCATAACCTGTGTGATCATGGAGGCACACCTGGACAGAACCTGTTGTGCGGGAGTCAAGGAGGCCTGAGGACTGCCGTGCAGCCTTTCTTGGCTTCTTCATGCTGCCATCAGATTCTGTTGGGTGCTGTACTGGTTGTGTGTATCCCGCAGGTTTCCAAACCCTGGAATGCCAAACAGGAAGTGGGGACAACTTGAGAATACCCCAGCGTTCTGCCTTTGCCATTGTTTTCTGGGTTTTCCTTGGAGTAGAACCATCAAGTTAGTCCTCATGCCCTCTGCCCCGTGGGGAGTTACCCACTCTTGCTTTCTGTGGGGAACTGCCTGGCCCTGCCCTCCCTCCTTTTGAAGAAGAATGTTCCCTTTCCTGGTCGGAGATGGTAATGGGTTCTGGACTGATACGGGAGCAGAATTTGTAGATCTTAAGGAAAGGACAAGCAGAAATTAAATTGCAATCTCTAACCTGAACAAATAAAAATATAAGAAGGAGAACACATTTGTTGTGGGAATTGATTGGTTAATCCTTCTAGTGCTTCGAGTTTAGTCCCAAGGGCACCTCTGTGGAGGTAACACATTCCACCCAATAGGGCGTCGGGTTGAGCTGAAGAGTTATAAAACAGCCGAGGTTTTCATTTTTGAGAGGACATGATTCCTCTTACCAACTTCTCTATTTGGGGGACTGGGAGTCTGGCTGTAAATAATCAAAATCCCCATTCTTAACTTTTGTTGCATTGATTGGTAGTTAATTTTGAGGAAGGCAGGTTAGTCTTCCCATTATTAATTTTTTTAAATTTTAGCTTTGTTGTAATGTGTATGAAATGAGTATTTCTGCTTTATGACATTTAAGATGTTGGCAGGCCATTACAAATGGGCAGAGTAAGCCAGTGGTAAGGCTCCCTCTGGCAGGCATATCTTGAGTTCTAAGCCTGTCCAATCTACTTAGCAAGTCCTAGGCCTGTTGGGACTACAGGGTAAGATCTTGTCTTAGCAAAACTACCAGGAAACTGGGTTTTGGTTTGTGATGATTCTACCTTAGCCCCTCACCTCACTGCCTGCTAGGAAGAACATCAGGTCCATGTCTTCATCATAGAGTGAAGGCTGCCTGACACTTTCCTTCCCTACCCACCTAATTGTCTCTTCCTGTCTTGCCAGGAACTTCCTCACCTTAGTGTTTTCCATGGTTAATACCCTCCTTCAGCTTCATAAGCAGTTTCTCCCGTCTTGCCCAGGAGTCAGTTACAGCTTTTTAGTTCTGTCTGACTTCAGTTCTCAGGGACCTCAGCACAGGTGCCTCCTTGTTGATTGGGCTGGTGTCTGAGATTGCAGTGCGGGCCTTACACATGCTAAGTAAGCATCGACTGTGTCACTGGGAGGTTTCCTCCTAGCCCTCATGCTTTCTCCTGTAAAGGGCTCTACGATAACGCTGAAGTCCCAGCATCAACACCTGAGGTGCTCAGGGCTGGTCAGAAGCAAATGGTGGCCATGAGGTAGTCTCTCCCAGCCCAACCTCAAGTTGTACCAAACAGTACTTAAAAGCCATCGTAGGGTTCCTTTCTTGGCACCTACTGAGCCTGGCCTGTGTCTAGGACCTTGTGAATAGGCGCTCCAAGAAGAGATTCCTAATTCTGCTTTCTCATCCAGAAGCTAGACAATGAGGTCTTGTGTCTGCTGCTGTCTTGTGTCTGTCTTTTTCTTTCTCTTTTGTTGTGTTTTGAGACGGTTTCTTTGCATAGCTGACCTTGGAACTTACTTTGGAGACCAACTTTGGCCTCCCAACTCAGAGATCTGCCTGCCTCTGCCTCCCAGTGCTCGGATTAGAGGTGGTGCCACCCCCAGCTCTTTCTGTCTTTATAGGTGGAGTTCTCTTTACTGAATGACGCCCGCCCTCCACAGTTCTGCCTCCACCTCTTCAGGCAGAACAGTTTCTTCATGACTCAGCTCAGGAATTCTCATCCAGGGGCATCTGGGGCAGACCTGGGTGCAGTTTCAACTCTGTTTCCCCTGGGGCTTTGAACCTTAAGTTCTTGGCATGTGAAACACTGACATGGTCTCAGACTGTTGAAAGAATTAGAATTCATGATCAGGAAGTTCCTTGTCTGTGGCAGGTTCTCTGACACTTTGAGCCAATCTGCCCTGAAATGTTTATGTAAGTCCTTATGTGAGTGTGTTTGACATGGAGTCTTTGTCTAATGATGATGGGCCGGTGGACTAAGCTTGAAAACAGGAGAAACGTGTCTTCAAGCAGGTTGGTGTTTATTGAGGTGCTCTCCCTGGTAGCTGAATGTCCCCATATTTAAACGGTTTTGTGGTTGGTACGTAAACTGGATGATCTTGGACAAGTTGAACAGAAAATGGAACACAGCCTCCTAATCTGATGATTCTATGCCCTCATCTTCTACGGTGAGCAATTTTATTTTTAAATAATACCAGGATGGAATGTGTTTATTATGGAAGCTGGGAGCTGGTGACCTGGCTAATGATTTCAACATGGATGCTATGGGAAAGCAGTTTTCAGTGAATGAGATCCAACTAAGGCGTGCACGAGGTGAGGGAGTGGAGTTCATGGTTTCTAGTGATTAATATAAACACATCCCTTGCATCCCATGATGTGCAGATGGTAACGCACACACGTCCTTCATGCACCATGATGTGTACACGGCACATATTCTTCATGTGCCAGACGTGCACAGTGTATCATGTACGTTGAAGTCCTTGTTAAGTATAAACTGTCGCTTTATGATTTAATCTCCTTGCTGACTTTTGGAATATTGCCAGCAATAGAGTGCAGCCAATGCCTGTTACACTGTCAGGGTGGCAGTCTTGAACTCACCTTTGTGCTGTACCACTGGAAGCAGATCCCAGGCGACAGACAGGTTACTCCCCATAAACTAAGTTACCAAACTGGATTTCTGGGTGGGGTTTGTAGTTTTTGATGTTCTGGAAACCCAGTCCAGGACATTGGGTATACTAGGCAAGTGCTCTACCACTGGCCTACATATAAGGCGAGAGTTTGTTTTTTGCAGGTAGCTTGGTGGGGGAACATACTGGGGATTGAACCAAAGATTTTGCACATGTAGCAAACACTAAGTTCTGTGCCCAGCCCAGCTGGTAGGTTTTAGGAATATTAGCCATGAAGAGATAAAGGAAATGGGTGTAATGGCGGGTGCCTGCCATTTCAGAACTTGGGGGGCTGGAGCAAGAAGACCACAAGTCCAGGGCATGACTGGGCTATAACATGACTTAAAGGCCAGTCAGGGAAATTTAGTGAGACCTATTTCAAAATACAAGAAGACAGAGATTAATAAGTTCTATGGTAATATGCTCACCTGGTAGGCATGAGGCCCTGGGTTCAATCCAGTGCCACAAAAGGGAAAACACTAAGGTATTCATAGTCAGGCGAGGTTGGTCCACACCTGTAATCCCTGTACTCAGAAGCAGAAGGATCACAACGTCAGGATCCCCTTGGACTACAGAGCAGGTGTGAGGTCATCCTGGGCTATATGAATAATAAGATCCCATCTCAGACAAACCCAAAGTGAACAGCCTGTGTGTGTGTGTGTGTGTGTGTGTGTGTGTGTGTGTGTGTGTGTGTGTGTGTGTGTGTACACAGGCACCATAGTCGATTCCCTTCGTCATGCAGCTTTGTCCTGAGTACTGAGGCTTGGTGGCAAGAGCCCTAAGTGTTGTGCAGTCTTTAGTCCTCACCAGTACTGACACCTCAGGGATATCAAAGCTACTTGAGAGAACATGGAGCCAAACCTGGAGATACATTGTGGTATGACCTTGTGCCAGCTAGTGACTCACTGTCTCTAAGGGCAACATGCTAAGGTTCCTCTGAATATAAAATGAGATAATATGTCAAGGAATAAGGAGGGTGGGTGTACAGCAAGGCAGCAAAAGTATTTGTACATAAGCCTGATAACCTGAATTCAGTCCTTGGAACATCTCCGTGGTGAAAGAAAACTCTCCTGACGTTGCCCTCCTCCTGGCGCATGCTGGACATACCCTGCACCCACACGTATCCATGGTAATCCTGGCGCATGCTGGACATGCCCTGCACCCACACGTACCCATGGTAATCCTGGCGCATGCTGGGCATACCCCGCACCCACACGTACCCATGGTAATCCTGGCGCATGCTGGACATGCCCTGCACCCACACGTACCCATGGTAATCCTGGCACATGCTGGGCATACCCCGCACCCACATGTACCCATGGTAATCCTGGCACATGCTGGACATACCCCGCACCCACACATGGTAATCCTGGCGCATGCTGGACATGCCCTGCACCCACACGTACCCATGGTAATCCTGGCGCATGCTGGACATGCCCTGCACCTACACGTACCCATGGTAATCCTGGCGCATGCTGGACATACCCCGCACCCACACGTACCCATGGTAATCCTGGCGCATGCTGGACATGCCCTGCACCTACACGTACCCATGGTAATCCTGGCGCATGCTGGACATGCCCTGCACCCACATGTACCCATGGTAATCCGTTTCATCTTTCTTAAAGGAAGATGGGAAGTGGGGAATCCCTGGGTTGGTTTGTTGGTTGGTGGCTCCTGGTGCTGGCTTCAGCTTGTGTGCACATCTCTGGTGCCCATGTTCCCAGTGGCTGTCATGTGGTTTGTCCCTATAAATAGAGCAGTGGAGTGGGGATCCACCTCCTAGCCTAACCTCATGACCAGCTTCATCCGTAGTGACCCTCCCAGAGTCACTTCTCAGTTTGGGGGTTAGGAATCGAGACTTGGGGCAAGTGGCATGTCTATGACATGTCTAGGTCGTGCCTTTAGATAGTGCACAGAGCATACTTAAGGAACGCATCACTCTGTGTCTAAGGCTGCTTTAAGGTTTATCCTTAGGAAGTGTCTACATAAATTTAAAGTCAATACGCATAGTAGAATAATTACTGATGCTCTACGAAACTCAGCAAAGAAATAAGCAAAGAGTGTTCCAGCCGGCAGCTGAAGAGCCCTTGTCTTTGGTGGACAAGGATGCCTATAGTGGAAGCAGAATACAGTATGGCCATCTTGTCAAAGTGCTAGAGTTTTAGAATGAATCTAGGAAGAGGTAGGGAGAACTTAGCAAAAACGTTAACAGCAATGGGATTTAGGGTGCTTTCAGTCTTTTTAAAAATTTTTATTAAACTGATACATTTGCGATAGAAAGTTGTAATAAATCATAGAAAATTTAGCATGTGGAATAATAACTAGTAGTGTTTGCAAGCATTGAAATGAACAATTGGGGGAGAGTGGATGGTTGAGTCTGATAACGTATGGAATGAGTATTTGTAAGTACAAACTTACAAAAACTTAGAAAACGGCTCGTTAGTAGGCAAGTGAGAGGGCTGTGTGCATTTCCTGCAAGACTGTTAACTTGATCATGAGACAAGTTGAGTTCTTAAGTGACTTGGAGCTGGCAGAGAGCTGTGAGTAGCATTGGTCAGAACCTGGCAGGACCATGTGGTTTTTCTTCATCAGCTCTGTGGGACAAATATTTAGTAACTGGTTTGAAAAAATGCCCAGTTACACAGTCTTGTTTTTTGTTTTAATTTACTTTTATACAATGAAAACCAATTTTATCTTATTTTGGTTTTTAAAATCTCTTTCCAGGTTAAAAATTTTGCAGTTATTTATCTTGTGGATATTACAGAAGTACCTGACTTCAACAAGATGTATGAGCTCTATGACCCGTGCACGGTCATGTTCTTCTTCAGGTAGGCTGTCTGAAACTGCTGCTTAAATAGAGCTCTGTTGGGCTGGAGTTTGATGGGACAGACAGATCCTTTTGCTCAGAAGGAAGTCAGTTGTGCAGTTTGAGTCTTTTAAATAGTTGTAAAGTACCAATTCCAACTTTAACATCCACTCAAACAACAAATAACTCTTGAAATACTGTCCAGAAACGGCTGTGAAGTGTAATTAAATAGACATTCTTTCAGGCATTTAAAATACCTTCAGATAAAATCTGCTGATGAAGAAACCTTTTAGAATCCAGCTTCACTCGCTAGATATTGGCACTGACTTTATGTGGTGTCTGTTGACAAAGTCCAAGAAGGAAACCTGAGCTGCTTCGCTCCATGCACGCCCAGGTTGTTTCACCAGCTCCGACACTCCGGTAGGAATTTGGGAAGACATCTTCATTTGACTGGTTCTACTCATCCAAAGTTTTTCTCGTAATTACTAAAGAAGTTGGTCATAGTCATAGACCTCCAAAGGCGGTGTCCAGGTAGAAAGCGGAGTTGTGTGTTTGATCTCATGCACAGGCTTAGCGTAAACTGGCTCTGGTTTGTGAGTTCACAGCTCTGAGGCTGAGGTAAGCAGGGTCTCAGGTGTGACCTGTGGGCTGGGTGATTGCAGGTGTCTGAGGCTTCTCTTCTTGCTGCTGTTGGTGGGAGCCACTCTGCTCTTTAAGGCTCCTCTGTCTGAGTAAGGCAGCATCCGTTGTCTGTCACGGTGAGCTTTTCCCACAATCCCCTCCCTCTTAGAGGGGGTCAGACTAGTGCGAGTTGGGTAATCACAGTGATCTCCTTTTAGAGCCAGCTGCTGAGGAGCCTGGCCCGTGTCCGGAATGTCCTGTGCAGTGTCACAGCAGAGGTCCCGGGGACGGGCGGTATTTTAGGATTTTGTCTATTATCCTTGAGACTATCCTTCCCTTAAAGCAAGCCAGGACCCTCTCCCAGGTCTCCAAGGACCCTAGAGACCCCACTCCTGGGACCAGCAGGTCACAGTCCTCATTGTCCAGATCACCCAGTCAGCTGCTCTGAGGTCTACAGCATGACCCCTGCCCTGTGAGGTTGTTCCAGCTCAGAGGGATTGGGCAGAAACAGGGAGCCTCTTCCCCCTGCACCTCCAACACCCCCACACCTGCACACACAGCACACAGGCCCAGACAAACTTTAATAAGGCTCAGTATTACTCTCCTAGCTGCGTGCTCCCCCTGGGAAGGGATCTAACCAAGTCTCCTTCATGACTGATGCCTGCAGCTGAGCAGGCTGACCTGCTCTTTCAGCCACAGTGGGGGCCATTCTCTTCTTTCCACAGTCTTCTCTTCCTCCACAGTTCCTGCCTGCGAATGTTCTGGCCTTCAGCACTGTGCTATCTGAAGAAGCTGCGAGTTTAATTTTCTCACTAACGGTCCTGAGCCCACTCATCTCTGTCCTTTACGGACAGAGAGAAAACAGGCAGCACTTCCTTGTTTGGAAATCTCTTCTGCTAAAAAGCAAATTCAGTTAACAAGTTCTGCTTTCCATACAACTAGAGGACACAGTAGTTCCTTCCCACTGTGCAACCAAAGTCCTTCTCTTTGTGAGAAACAAGGCGCTCACTTCACATGGGAGAGAGGGGCTAGCTTAGAGAGACAGCGACAGGCATGGGAGGAGGTTGGAGGAAGCAGTGTTGGTGTGTGGGTAGGGACAGCCGGTGTCTTTGAGGTCATTAGGGCAGATAGTGGACTCAGAAAAGAAGACAAACTTCCTCCTTCTTCTGTGACCCAAAGTTCTAGAACAAGAGTCAAGAGTGGTCAGTTTATGCCCCAGTGCATGCTCTGAGTACCTACCAGGTTTTACTCTTAGGACTGGGACAGAGTAAAAGAAGCCAGGCTCCTCTTTACAAAAACCCTTTGCAGAGATAAGACTGCCTGAAGCCTGTCAGAATCACACAGGGTTCCCGGGTATACAAAGAACTAGTCATGTCCAGTGTGCTTACAGAGAGACTGAGCCATAGAGCCCAGCAGGGCTGCTGTGCGTGTGGGTGGGAGGAGGTGTGGGTGTCCACCCCCTTCCTGGGCTAACCGAGGACATGGAATGCTCCCTGGGAGCGAATGTTTGACATATGTCATGTCAAACTGACCTTTTCACTGCTCTCAGAACCAGTGGGGCGTGGTCATGGGCTATAATGGAAGCCAGTGTGTGATTCCATAGGCGAGATCCCATAGTGTTAGACTAATAGAAACAGATCTTTAGAAACTTGAAAAAATTCATGCAAGTTCAGTAGGGATTAATATCTTTATTCAGAAAGTACAAATACAGGTTCCTAAGTGAGGGAAAGGCCTGTCCTCTGAAGGGTGAGTGGCTAAAGACTGTTTGCTTCTCAGTCACAGCATGCCAGGTGGGCAAAGCCATCATTCTCAACCCACGGTTACAAAGCGTTTGGTGAATTTGTACCAAGTCCCTGTGCACAAAGCATGAGAAGGTCACAGGCTTTTTCAGGAAAATTAGAGCACCTCAGGAAAACTGCTTGTCTTTCCAAACGATACAGCTGTCTTTGACCTTTACAGTCCAAGATACGGATGCACAATTGCAGGGCACAGCGGTGCATGCCCTCAGTCTAACACTCGGGAGCAGGGGCAATGGGGTCTCTGAGTTTGAGGCCAGCCCTATCTACAAAGTGAGTCCCAGGACAATCAGAGATATGTAGAGAGACCCTGTCTCAAAAGAACTAAATTACATATGTAAACAAATTCACAGAAAATCCAAGAAGAGTGCAGAGTTTTTCTATAGAAAATTATATTTAGTGTTTGTCTTTATTTTGTCTTGAACTGTGGACTCTTTGAGTGGTCTGTGCTCTTAAATGGCATTACAGGTGCTTAGGCCGCAGAGAGAACAGACGTGCGTGGGGTTCTCTGTGAGCATCGCTCTTCTCTTCTCTTTCAGAAACAAGCACATCATGATTGATTTGGGCACTGGTAACAATAACAAGATCAACTGGGCCATGGAAGACAAGCAGGAAATGGTTGACATCATAGAGACCGTGTACCGTGGCGCCCGCAAAGGCCGAGGCCTGGTGGTGTCTCCCAAGGACTATTCTACCAAGTACAGATACTGAGCACTGCCTCAGGCTGTGCACAGGACACTGGGAGCCTCTTTGGCTAGACAGACTCTGCTCTCATAGCCTCGGGAAAGGGCCTGCAGCAGAACATGGCCTTAGAGCTGGAGGAGCCTTGAGATGAGTTACAGGGGCCTTAACTCCCTGAAGCAAATAAACGTGAAGGGACAGTAGGAATCTGCCGTGTGCTTTACTGACTGTAAATGTCTTCACTCTCGGTGAAAGCGTTGTCTGTCCCATGAGGCTGTCAGGTTTTACATCTTCAAGTGGTCGCTAGAGCTGTCAAGCAAATACCACAGACGGGGTGGCTCCCACAGACATTTCAGCTGTACGGTTTTCCAGGTCTGCACCTGAGGTGGCTGTGTTCTGGGTTCCATTTGAGGCGTGGGCTATCCACAGTAACCCCTTAGCTCTGGAGGTTATTAGCCGTCCTTGGTGAACCTTGGATTGAGAGTACGTTATCCCAGTGTTTGCCATTTTCCTTACGAGTTGTGTATGTCATGTGTACGCATGTGTACACCAATCTCAAAATATCCATAGTTATAAGAATACCAGTCACATTGTCTGAGGGGCCCACCTCACTCTGACAACCTCATCTTAACCAATTACGTGTGATAATCACTTCAAATAAGGTCGTGGTCTGAGATTCTGAGCTTAAAACATCAATATATTGATTTGGGGTGACAACCCTTAAGAGGACCCAGTCTTACTCTTACTCAGCGTATAAAATAGCCCTGGAATCCAGGTGTGATGCACCCCCGCTTCCCGCCAAGGCCAGACTGCTGTGCTCAAGACAACTGCAAAATAGCAATTGTCTGGGGCTTCCCTTCCGTGAGTTGTCCTCGACTCTTCCCCCGTTTGTCTGTGTCTTACTTCCTAAGGAGGCAGGGTCCTCATTTCACTCAGTACAAGTCCCCTTATCTACTTCAGTTTCCTCTTGTTTCTTCCTGGCAATGTGGAGGGACCTGGGTCTACCCTCTCACCTCTCTGAACACAAACTCAGAAAGGTCAGCATCCGAGGAGCTGACATCGGACGAGCTCCTCACTGACTCGGGCAGGCCTCTGTACCTGTCTCATCTGTCTCCATAGTACGCAGTGGTGGCCACTCACTGGACACCTCGTGGGCTCTTCATAAGCTGGCCCACTGTGAAAACTCAGGAGTGAAGCAGACATCTTACCTACAAATAAACACACTTGTCAAATGGACTAAGCCGTGAGTCCAGGCCTGGGATGCAGCTTGGTGGTAGAGTAGTAGTCCTAGCTTGCAAAAAGTCAGTCACAAGCCCATCTGCAGTGGGATGTCTAGCACTAATGTGCCCATTAACAAAAGTAGTACAGTTGAGCATGGTGGTGCACACCTTTAACGCTAGCGGAGGCAGAAGTAGACATTTCTGGTCAAAAAGCCAGTCTGGTCATCTGGTTTACATATTGAGACCCTGTAAGGTGGGGCGGTTGGGGACGGGGAGTTTAGCTTCTCTCGCTGGCCATGGATGGTCCCATGTGGAGTTGTTCTTGATTCCCTACATAAAGGGAAACTCCGTCTGGCGCCCTCAAGAATGTCCTTAAATTCGATGTGACAGGAAAACGCTTAGGTGGTACAGCCTTGCTCTCCACATGTAGATGCGGAGCGCTCGCACACGTGTGCACTTGCACATCTACTGAAGGAAAAGCAATGCTGTGTACATCACAAATGTGAGAGGGCCTGGGTGTCTTAGGGTTTCATTGCTGTGAAGAGACACCATGACCAAGGCAACTCTTATATTAAAAAATAAAAATAACATTTACTTGGGGCTGGCTTACAATTTCAGAGGTTCAGTCCATTATCAGGGTGACCGCATACTCAAAGACATGGTGCTGGAGGAGGAGCTGAGACTTCTACATCTAGATCAAAAGTCGAGCAAGACGGGACACGGCTCTGCAGGAATCCAGGAGGAAGGTCTCATCTGCACTGGGCAATGCCTGAGCATAGGAGCCTCAAAGCCCACCCCCACAGTGACGTACTTCCTCCAGCAAGGCCACACCCACTCCAACAAGGCCACGCCCACTGCAACAAGGCCACACTTACTAACTGTGCCACTTCCCATGGGCCACGCATATTCAAACCACCACATGGGAAAAGCCTTAGAACCGAGTCAGCTTTAAGTCGCTGCTGGTATCACTGTAGCCTATGCTGAGGTTTGCGCTGCCATTGAACAACTTCACTCCTGGGACCTTCACTAACTAGATCCAGGGAGCCTTCCAGGGACCTTTGGTGATGGATACCAGGGCTGACCGCCACCCTCTTCCCAGAGGTGTTTCCTGTCAACCTGCCTACCAATGCTCTAGGTAACAGATTCTCCTCTGCACTATGTAGACAGTGCCATTTTCGTTCGAGCTCCCTCGATGGGTCTGCTGACTGTGGGCCGGTGAGCAACGTGGGAAGCCGTGCCTGATGTCTACAGAGATCCTGAAGAGAAGGAAGAAGGAAGAAGAAGCTGCCACTGAGAAGGCTGTGACCAAGGAAGAGTTTCAGGATGAATGGCCTGTGCTAGTGCCTGAGTTCGCTGCTGCTCAGGAGAGGGTGACAGTCTGGTCTGAGTGTTCAGGTGCCCTTCCTGCCTGTCTGGCAGAGCCTTACTGAAGACTGGAGTGCCCGCCGCTGAGGGCTGGACTGCAGCTCCCACTGGTCAGCCACTGAATGGAGTCCAACAGCTACCAAGTGCTCACAGAAAGGTCTGCAACTGTACGGTCTTTACTTTTACCAGGGGTAAACCCCTGCAGAGTGGGGTCTCTGTGAGACTCAGAGTCCACAGTGCTTGGAAAGTTACAGTCCAGAAAGGCGGGGCCCGACACAGAGGGTGAAGAGTTCCCCTTTTTAGCCACAGTTGACCATTGCTAGGGGTTAGAGCAGTGGCTCTCAACCTTCCTAATGCTGTGACCCTTTAATACAATTCTTCTTCAAGATGCGGGGACACCCAACCATAAAATTAGTTTGTTACTACCTCATTGGATTAGCGCATCATTAAAAAGATATCAGGTTATCAATATACATCTTTCCTGGCTGACCATTACTGGGGTCCCCCAGGGCAGGGCAGTCAAGAATCTAGAGAGACAAGTTGATTTACTTCTAGAAACCAAATTACCATAGTTAGCCATAGCTGTTCTCCAGACACTTCAAAGTGGAAAGGTGGATGGGGAACGGTTTCTAACTAAACATAAATCATATAAAGCACAGTAGAAACTTGGGCACCGTGGCACATAGGTGTGGTCATGGCCCTCGAGAGATGGAGGCAGGAGCAACTGGAGCCCACGGCCCTCAAAAAAGCTAAAAGTAAATAAAGTGACATCCTAGTGGTATAAGGAGCTAGTGTTTTGTCTTAAATCTGCACCCCTGAGCACCTGGCACGTAACAGACATCGAGAATATTCTTGAATACTTCAAAGATGGGAAAATGGCCAGAAAACAGAAATACTCTACACCACCATTCAGGAGGGAGAGCCACAGCTCGATTCTACTTCTCCTCCACTGGAGCGATGGCTTCACAAGTCGGGCAATACCAAGTGTTTGTGAATGTGGGGAGGAATTGGAGTCCTCATCAACTGCTGGTGAGACCATCTCGCCAAGTCCAGTGTGATATTATAGCTGCCACTCCTAGGTATAGACTGAAGAAAACAGAACAAACATCCACACAGAAACTTGTGTACAGTACCGTTATCCACAGCAGCAAAAACTCGGAAGCCCAGGTGTCCATCGCTGGGTGAAGACTGGCAGACAGGCAAGTCCCCGTGGACAGAAAGTGGGTTAGTGGCTGCATAGGACGTGGGCATGAGGTAGGAAGTGGGTATGAAGCTGCAGGGTGTCTTTGAGATGATGAACGTGTTTTAAAATCACAACACACGGGGTTGGGGATTTAGCTCAGCGGTAGAGCACTTGCCTAGCAAGCGCAAGGCCCTGGGTTCGGTCCCCAGCTCCGAAAAAAAACAAAAACAAAAACAAAAAAAAATCACAACACACAACGTATGTTAATCACAACGTGTTTTAAATTGCACAACAAATATAAGGTCATGCCTTTGTTTGCTGTGTGGGGTGAATGGTATGAAGGTATTACAGATAATAGCCTTCAGATGTTAGGAGAGAAGAAGGGTGGAAAACAGTGTCCGTTCCACATTCCTTGTTGATTGTATTCCTCCTGCTCTTGGCCTGCTTGGACTCTCATAACAGAATGAACAGACTAAACAACAGAAATGTATTTTCTCGGTTCTGGAAGAACAAGTTCGCGGTTCTGAGACAGTTGAGCTTCAGGGTACTGGCTTGTGGAGGACAGTCTTCTCACCGTGCCCTCATGGGCAATCCTTACTGTGCACACTGAGAAAGAGCCAACTCCTGTCTCTTATGAGGACACCAGACCTACTGGATGGCGGGGACTGACCTTGTAACCTCATTTACCCTTGGTTACTTCCTTAGAAACCTTTCCAAACACAGCTGCACTGGGGTCAGTGTATAAACACACCAGTTGGGGTATATAAATATTGAGACTGTCACAGATACAGAAGTTATGGTCACTCAGTGACCCTCCTGCCTGGTGCCCCGGGCTGCAGAGCAGTTGACTTGATCGCCCATTCGAGCTGCAGCTGAAGGCAGCCTGGTTCTCTGCACCTGGAGATTCATCCTCAAACTTCCCAGGATTCCCTGTAGGCAAAGCCCGGGGACTGCTCAAGATGAGGAGTAGGCTTTTGGGTGAACCCAGAGGGGTCAGAAGGAGGATCCCATCAAGTCTGCAGAGATAAACAGAGTAGCCAGTGTGTACAAGGAGAGAGGCAGCCAATTGCAGCACTGCTGGGAAGCCGCACCAGACACAGGCGAGAAAACAGACAGTGGCTGTTGCATAGCACTGAGTAGTCGGTCCAGAGGCCCACGTAGCAACCAGTGAGCCCAGTACAGCGAACAGCAGGATGCAGAAGGCTGTATGAAGGCTGCCTGTGCATACAGATCAAGACGAAGACCTGACGCATGAACACGTGTGCACGCTGTCTATTTCGGAGCCCTGAGGGTGGGCACCCGACTGCTCTGGACCCACAGAGAAGGCATGACAGACATAACACAGCACACAGCACAGCTGAAGGTTAAAACATGGGGGAATCCCTTGGTTGGGGGTGGGTAATCCCATTTCAATTAAATTTTCAACTGATTAAAAACATAAAAATTGTATTTTTGTGTATGTATGTATGTATGTATGTATGTATGTATGTATGTAGTATTGCTTTGGACACAGCATCTAACCGTGTAGTCTTGGCTGGCTTAGAATTCACTGAGTAGACCAGACCACGCGAATTCACAGAGACCTGCCTCTCTCTCCTGAGTGCTAGGATTAAAGCCAACGCCCACAGGCCTTTAATTATTAAATTAAACCCAAAGGCAGGGTTCAGAAAGTAAGCTGGACGGACGTGCAGGGGCTCGTGGGAGGCCGATGAGAGCTCAGCTCTGGGATGTTAGGGATATAAAGTCAGTCTGTGAGCGGTTCGCTTGTTCCTCTTTGTTTGCTCTTGGTTTTGAGACAGGAATCTGGTACAGTGCCAGGGCTAGCCTCAAACTCATGATCTCCCTGCCTCTGCTTCCCAGGCGCTGGGATTGCCTAGTCTTTGTGGTTCTGATGAGCCTCAGATCTGTTCGACTCACTTCAACTATCTACTTCGACCCTGCTAAAATCACAGTTATGACTAAGATACTTTGACATTTGGCACCCAGAGTCAGATGTCGCTGCCTTTATTTCAAACCACCAAGACCATCAGACTTGAGCAGTCCAATTTAAGGGACACGTTTTAAGATCAAGAGATGCCCACCATCGTCGGGAGCGTTGGGTGGGGCCTCTTTCTTCTGTGTTTGGCTGAATGCTGTGGATTTCCTGAAACTTGCTGAGGGATGTTGGGTAATCTCTCACAAGGCCGTTATTAATAATGTCTTGAAATCAATTAATGATCACAATGTCCAAGAACTAAAAAACCTTTAGTTGCCTAGGTGATTGTTGCCATACAGTGGAATATTAGGCAGCACTTGGGGGTAACACGTGAAATTTTCACAAGGGACAATGTTCCAGGTAACGAGAATAGGCTGTTAAATTATAGGGAACACGGCTGGATGTCTTAATATTCAATATCTTAATATCTTAATAGGACAAGTGTCATCAGGCCAATTAAAGGTGGAATTGGGGTGATTTTAAGTTTACATTATGCGGGGGATACCTTTTTATAAACCAGAGACCCTTTAGATAACAACTGCCATTTTGCACTGGCTTGAGTAGCTATTCCAAAGGCTGAGTAGCCATCAGATTATCTTGGCCTGGTGCTGTCCCGCAGTGATTCCTTGGTGGGGTGAGGTTCGTTCTGAGGCACAGGAAAGCTCTCGGGGTGGGTGGCGGGGAGCATCTGCCTGGAGGTGAGAGATGTAGCAGTCTGGTTGCTATGGGACAGCTTGCTTTTCTAGTTCTTTCCAGTCCCTATGTGCCGAGTTGGCTCAGCCCTGAGGACTTCTGTTGGAGGAACAGTTGCCCTTGGGTTTTCTCAGCCTGGCTGTGTGAGATTGAGTCTTGGAGGCAGGAGTGACTGGCAGGAGGGGCTACAATAGTTACTGAAAACCGGATGATGCACACTGGGACCACAGAGGTGACTCTGTTCTTCCTGAGGGCCTGGATTAGGTTCCCAGCAGTCACGTGGTAGCTAATAACCAACGTTTACTCCGGTTTCATGAGACCCCACACCCGCTTCTGGCCTCTTGAAGACACGGCACACATGCGATGCACAGGGATGTATGCAAACAAAACCACCATACACATAGGTATTTTTATTTTTTATTTTTTTTTCACATAGGTATTTTTAAAAATTAAAAAAATATTATCAGGCTCATATGCTCGGAAGAGCGTATTGGCCAGGTGGTGGGGGCACACACCTTTAATCCCAGCACTCAGGAAGCAGAGGCCCGCAGATCTCTGAGTTTGAGGTTAGCCTGGTCTACAGAGCTAGACCCGGGACAGCCAGGGCTACACAGAGAACCCCTTCTGGAAAAATGTGGAAAAAATGAAGACATAAAATTGGAGAGTGGGAGAGTGGGGAGGGAAGGATATGAGAGGAACATAGGGGAAGGGCGAGACTATGATAAAATATATTGTGTGAAAAATACAAAATACACAAATATAAATAACCAAAAGTACCTACATCAGAAGACTATGATTTTTCTTAAAGCCAAGTAGAAATTTAATTTGGAGTACAAGTACATGTGAACTAATAGAGTGCATGCTTTCTTTCCATGATTTACGACGAATACACACTGAAAATTCATCCGTCCTTTGTCACAAGTCTCATTTCAGTAAATAGTTACCTTGTGGATTACGTTATTATCTTATTGCTTTTGATTTTATTTTGTTTGTGTGTTTGTTTTTGTTTGGTTTATTTAGTTTGCTAGACAGGGCGTCTCTGTGTCACCCCAGCTGTTCTGGAACTCTCCCTGTGGAGTAGGCTGGCTGCACGCTTCTGCCCCCCAAGCGCTGAGGTTAAAGGTGTACGACCCAGATTTGCTTTGCTCTTTGTTTGTTAAAATGAATTTTAGTTTTCAGTGGGTTAGGGGGTAGCTCGGAGGTAGCCACTTGCTGGGTTTGATTTCAAGTGTCCAAAAAAAAAACAAAACAAAAAAAAACACCCAAATTAAAATAAAAAACGAACATCGAAATTCATACCGCACAAGATTATAATTACTCAAACATAAAGGGTAATTTTCATTCTAGCAATTTCACATGACTCGTTTAACATCTTCAGGTCTGAAAGAGAATTTTTGGAAGAGATTAGTTTATTTACACAACTCACATACCAATTAATTAATGTTCAGTTAAATAAATTCAATTGTAGTTTTCCATAAAATTCCACAATGACCAGTAATTGTTAAACATTTACATATAGGCAAAACCCAGTAGAGAGAGATTCTTAAGAGATAGCTTCTCCTTTTCTTCAGGAAAGTCTTTGTGCATCCAGAGGTGGGATTGCATGAGGTGGGATTGCATGAGCAGCATGCATTTGCAGGCAGTGAATGGAGCGGCAGCATGGACCCAGTGTCTGCCACTGTGACTGACCACCCTCAATTCACTGTCCTCTGGTGTATAGGTGGCAGGCACTTTCCAGGCAACATTCTGCATTTACTGCATGTAGAAAAGATTGCACAGTTTAGAAGCGCAGAGAAAACACTACTCCATCTAATACAAGGCTTTTTAGTCAGGGTATGAGATGTCTTCTCAACAGTTGCCAAATTTTAATGTGAAGCCCCCGACACCCAGCCAAGAGCGAGCACAAGTTGGTGCAGGTATTCTAATTATGTAAGTCTTTAATCTGAATTATTATTTTTTTAAAGATTTATTCATTTATTATATATAAGTACATTGTAGCTGTCTTCAGACACACCAGAAGAGGGCATCAGATCTCTTTACAGATGGTTGTGAGCCACCATGTGGTTGCTGGGAATTGAACTCAGGACCTCTGAAAGAGCAGTCGGGGCTCTTAACCACTGAGCCATCCCTCCAGCCCAATCTGAATTATTTTTAACAGCATTTAAATAAACTTTAAATAAGGTCTAAGCCAAATTGCCTTTGGTGAGTGTGTATGGAGGAAGCAAATGTTTGACAATTACTTAACCACTCAGTTTGACATCTAAGCTTACTCTAGTCCCTTTGTAAATCAACCGGACATAGAAGCCAGAGCTTGGGGAGTTCACCCTGTTGGGCGACTGCCAGAGTAGCACTCAAGCCATCATCCACCACCGAGAGCAGGCCTGACTGCTTCTGCCGTCACCCTATTGCCCTGGTCTTGAACAATGAGAATTTGACAGGGGTAGCGGGTGGGTGTGGAAGGTTTGGAGTCCACAGTGCCTAGAGGCACCTGGGTGAGTGGGACATGTCTGACAGAACTTTTACAAGTAAAGCTGCCTGTTTTCCCTACTGTCAGAATTTTTACTTTTATTTTGTCATTTTGAGATTTGGGAATGAGATCTCCCTGTGTCATCTGTGCTTGTTTCTCCAGTGGTTTGAAGATCGTAATTTGCATATCCATACATCATTAATAGGTGACCCCGCTCTGACTTAACTAAGGGCAATTTGCCATAAATTGATTTTGAGAGAAGTAGGCAAAGATATTTAAACTGTTCAGTGCCCATGAGAGGGTGTGGGAGGCAACAGTTGGAAGTTAGGGGTAGGGGTGGGGTGAACAGAGAAACTAGAATGTCACGTGTGTATAGCAGTGCCGTAATGTGGCCAGCGAGATGGCTCGGGGGGTAAAGGCACTTGCTACCCGGCCTAATGACCTGACTTGGCTTCCTAGTGCCACTTGGTAGCTGCCACAAGTTGTCTGTCCTCCGATCTTTACACTTGCCATGGCACACGTGTGCTCACAGACACGCATGTACACATACATACACACGCACACATGTTGGAACTAAGGAAATAAAATGCCACAATGCTAACGTATGCTAGTATAAAAATGTCCATCGAGACCCCGTACATAGTCAGAAAAGCGTGTCCTAACATGCCTAAGTATTTTATAAACCGTGTCCCCATGTTTGACACAGGAGCATGTAATGTGCACAGACTAAGCCTGAAATGCCATTTATTTGCTCCCTAAGACTGAAATTCCTTAGGCTGAAATTCCATAGAAAGGGAACGGTCCCAGGCAGATGCCGAGAGTCTTCCTCTGGGCTGCTCGTGGGATAGAATAGGGTTCCGTATGCTATGATCAAACAACATATGTCATTATTTAAGTGATCAAACAAATACCTTAGACAGGAATGACCAGCCATCGTCCCAGCCTTTCGTTCGTTATAATTTATAGCATGGCTAAAAACTGACTTAAGGAGCAACGGTGGGAAACACTTTACTAAAGTCTGATTTTTAGATGAGAGTTTTCACTTGGAATATGTGCCTTTCAGGAACCATGACCATGTTTTAGCTGTAAAGAAAGCATTGCACTTGGGAGCATCTCCCATTGGTACTAATCAGGGGATTCAGTAGGGGTAACAAGTGGAAACGCTCGAAAGGCACTGCCTCAGTGACCGCCTTACCGTTGCTTCTTTAATAGAATTTTCGATCCCAGCTTGAGCCATTAGGTCATCCACATTTCTCTGTAAGTCCTCGATGCGATTTCCCATTTCTTCCAGTGCGATGTCAAGGAGAATGCCTGTGTGATCCAACTAGCCCAGCTCATGGACGAACCCTGCTTCAACCTGCGCCTGCTTTGAATGGGCTCTTGAGCCTGCTCTGCACGGGCTCCTAGACCTGCTCTGCACGGGCTCCTAGACCTGCGCCTGCTCTGCACGGGTTCCTGGACCTGTGGCAAACAGAGCAGCTTTCACAGTGAGGGGTTAGGCTGTCCCGAATCAGTGTATGACCTTCCCCCAGCTTTTCTTAGCTTGTCATCATTAACTTTCAGCTGTGGATCAAGCTTTGAAAACATCTCTCCTTGTACATAGGCTTTTTTTTTTTTTTTTTTTTTTTTTTTTTTTTAAACCCTGAGTTGAAATACAGTGGAGTAAGCTCTTTTTAAGACCAACTTTCTCGGGGTGGGGATTTAGCTCAGTGGTAGAGCGCTTGCCTAGGAAGTGCAAGGCCCTGGGTTAGGTCCCCAGCTCCAAAAAAAAAAAAAAAAAAAGACCAACTTTCTCATGGCTTAATATTTTTAAAAAATATATTGTGTGTGTGTGTGTGTGTGGGTCAGGTGACAACCTTCTGGAGGCTGTTCTCTCCCTTCAGGATGGGTCCCATGCACTAAGCCTTGGCCGCAATCACCCTTACAGAATAAGCCATCTCCACAACCCACTTCACTTGCTTTATTATTTAAGATTTATTTTACATGTATAAGTGTTTTGCCTGGATGTACTTATATTCATGACAAACATGCCTGGTGCCTGAGGGGAGACCGGAGAGGGTATGGGATCCCTTGAAACTGCAGTTACAGATGGTTATGAGCCACTGCGTGCATTCTGGGAACCAAACCTGGGCTCTCTGCAGTAGCAGCAAACGCTCTTAACTGCGGGCATCTCCTCAGCCGCTTCCTATGGTTTTTCTGAAAAGTGAATTTAATCACATAAAAAAACAAAACAAAACAAAAAAACAAAAAACTCTCACTGTTGGGGCAATTTAACCTAGACTTACACAAACTGTAAAAATCTATTTTATTTTAAAATTTTTATAAAATAACTGTATTCTAATGAACTCTCAAGTAAAGACATCACACAGTCACTGCCCAGTCCCAACTGGCCATTCTCAATTTAAACATGACGTGTAGAGTTTGGAGCTGAACATTATATTCTTAATTGTTTGATTTCATTTTTCTGAGACCAAACACCAAATCACTTGTTCTTGTCAAAATGAAGGTAGGGAGGACCATGCCCTTCCTGACTGGAGACCCTTAAGATCTCTAAGGTTCCTGGTGGCGGTGGAGTTTGTGCTGCAACCAGACTGGTTCAATTAGGCTTTCAGGGCAGCCTCTCAGCCTGTGTGGGGAGCTGTGTACACGCCACTCAGACGCCCTGCACTGCCAGTCAAGCAGGAAGCAAAACCAATGAGATTTAATGCATCCAGATGCCACACAGAAGCACCAATGTAAACACCCGAGACCACGCGTGAACAGTCGTACACCAACAGCAGAGAACAAGAAGCTGCCCCACAGCGTTTGACAACCATCGGCTTCAGGGTGTTAGCAAGAAAGGATATTTCTGAGGTTTAATGTTGCAGTCAGAGCTCGGAAATGTTCTTCAACCTCCTGAAGTAGGTTTTCGGCCTGCAAAATAAATCTTAGGTAACTAAATAAAGTATTTACAAGTAGTGCAGGAGGTGGTAAATACCATGGAACAACGTAAACAAACACACCCATTAACTTTGTTGCTGTTTATTGAGACAGGGCCTCCCTATGACCCTGACTGGGCTGGAACGCACTGGCCTCCCACTTGCAATGATTTCCTTTTGCCTCGCAGTGTTGGGAATATAAATATTGCCCACAGCGTTGCAGGGCACCTGTTTTTTGTTTTTGTTTTTGTTTTGTTTGTTTTTGTTTCTTTGTTTGTTTTGAAGCAGCGTCTGCTTGTGTACCTCTGGCTGGCTGACCTGGAACTCAGATCTGCCTGCCTCTGCCCTGGAGCCCTTGGAATTACAGGCAGTTACATCCCTAGGGACAAATTGTCCCCTGTGATGGACATATCTAAAGCATGAGCGGAGCTGTAAACTCCACCATCAAAGCAGGAAACAGTCACCCTGTCGCTGCAGTCCACGGCCAATCAAAGGCCCACGGGCCCTTTGTATGCTTTGGCCGATTAATAGCACACGGCACAAACCATACAGAATGCCATTGCGGTGACTGCGAGGCTTCGGTTTGAAACTCTGAAATCTACACATCTTGCGTGACTCTATCCTGTGTAATCTTTGTCCCAACACCTGCAGTACCCGTAGAGAAGGAAGTGCAAGTCCTCGAACCCGGACCCCGCGCTCCTCTGTGCAGGTTCCCTGTGGCAAGCGGCCTTTCAGAAGAAGGTAGATGACGTGGACGCTAACCGACTAAAGATCTGCTATGGTGACAGACTTACAGAGAAGACACCAGGCAGGGAAGGAATGGGGCGGCGCTTGGGCTTGAGGCGGAGCCTTTAGGAGGAAAAGGAGGTGTGGGCGGGATCTGGGACATGGGGCGGGCCTTGGAGGAAGGGAAAGACGCTCTCCGATGGACATCTGGCTAGGGACCTGGGATAGACTGAAGGGTGGGGAGGAGGGCAAGCGGATGAGCCAGGTATGGGACAAGGATCCGGGCTCTATAGGAACAAGTTGTATCCCCAGCCGCCCAGCGTCCGCCATCACGCCTTTGGCTCAGGACTTGAGTTCCCTAGCATCCCCACTGCTGCAGCCGCGATCCCTTCCAATACCCTAAAGCCAAGCCGGCGACCTTGGTCCTCGGAGCCCTAGGGCACGCGTCACTCACCGCGTTCTGCAGCAAGTCCCCACAGGGAACTTCCGGCGCCCGGGCGTCCATCCACACCAGCCTAACAGTCTGGGGTCCTGGGTCTTAAGTGGACCAGGCAGATGTCGCGCTTTGGGCTGGCCACGGCTAAACCCGGAGAGCGAGCGAGCGAGCGCGGGGGCAGGTGCGGACCAGACCAGCAGCCGGCCAATCCGGCTTAGCTGGGTGTTTTCATCCTTCAGAGTAGGTGACCTGGGAGGAACCCTGTCGGCAGTTATTCATTCTTGCGCTGTGGCACAATAAACACGACTGGATAGTGAGCATTCCGGACACTTCTGACTGCACAGAGCAAATGCGTAAAGCACACCCACCCTGTCCCTCCGTCGCTAGAGCTTCTGTCTCACGCAAACAGTCAAGTGCCCATCAAATAGTAAGCGACTCTCCTGTCCTGCTCTTTGGACCCCCCCCCACCCTTCTAGCTTTTGTCTAGGGACAAACTTGCATGTGATGGGTCTCCTCTTACCCACAGCTGCCAGCAGCCGACGGCACACCACACTCGGCAACTGAATCTGTTACAGTAAAGTTGTCATTTCTCAAGATCTAAGGATGTCAGCTTCAGAATTGAGCTGCTCAGTGCTCAGACCTCCCTCCAAGACTGGTTTCACCAGATCTCAGGACCCCTTTCCTCGTTAGAGTTGTGGCTCATAGGTCACCCTGTGGTGGCTTTCCCAGGACCGCACTTTTATCAGTTAGCTTCTTGTTTACACATCTGCGCTCCTTGGGCTGAAGGCTGAAGATCGTGTCTATTTAGGTCACTGCAGTACCTCGAGAGCCTGGTCCAGAGATAGCGCGCTGATGCCAAGCGCGCTCGCTGCAGGTGTCTTTAAATAGGTGGGGGCAGGGCAGCTGAAGAGATGGTTCTTTGGTCCTCACCACTTTGGCAGAGGACTAGGGTTTGGTTCCCAGAACACCACGTAACTCCTCAGTAAGTCCAGTTCCAGGACTTACTGGACGCCTTCTTCCGGCCTCCACGGGCACTGCATGTACACAGTGCTCTTGCAAGCGTGAAAATATTCCCACGCATGAAAAAAAACTAAAAAACAGAACAAGGTATTAAACAGAACAGGCAAAGGCACCCAACACCACTGCTCACGAGTACCCATGATACTGCTTCACACCCCTGGGGGTGCCGGGAGGAACGACAACCATGCCCTCCCTTTGGAAAATACAGGTAAACAGTGTTCGCCACGTGACTACATTCCACGTCTAGGTATGAGCAAGAAACAGCAGCAGACACCCACACAGAAACGTGCACACCCTTTACAGCAGTACTCAGCCCTCACAGCAGTCAAGGAGGAAACAACCCGGTGGACGGACAGACGGATGGACAGACAGAGGAGGTATGTGTGCATATGACTGCTTATGCAACAACAGGAGTGTTAATACTGGTACGTACACCATGAGTGAACTTCAAAAACCTCACAGGAAGGTGTCTTAGGGTTTCATTGCTGTGAAGAGACACAACTCTTACAAAGTCAAACATTTAATTGGCGCTGGCTTACAGGTTCAGAGGTCCAGTCCCTTCTCATCATGGCAGCATGCAGGCAGACACGGTACAGGAGGAGCCAAGAGTTCTACATCTTGATCCAAAGGCAGCTAGGAGGAGACTCTTCCCTGCCCCGAGCTTGAGCATAGGACCTCAAAGCCACAGTGATGTACTTTCTCCAAGGCCACACCTCCTAATAGCGTTCCATGGGCCAAGCATATTCAAACCACCACAGAAGGCCACCTATTGAAGGACTCCATTATAGGAAACACCTGTAACTGGCCAAGATTGCTACAGAGACAATACCTAAGTGGCTACTACAGTATACAGGGGTGTGGGGAGTTGTTTCAGAGGTAAGGGGTTCCTTCTTTTTTTTTTTTTTTCGGAGCTGGGGACCGAACCCAGGGCCTTGCGCTTCCTAGGCAAGCGCTCTACCACTGAGCTAAATCCCCAACCCCAAGGGGTTCCTTCTTGAGGAACAAGTTCCCTGACATTAGACCGCTACCATGGCTGCACAACCTGTATATATACTAAAAGCCATTGAATTACTTTCAGTGAATTTTATAGTATGAGAATTATGTTATCAATGGATTTAAATGATAAATTTTGAATTTTGCCTTTTGCGTCTGTGGCGGTTTGAATAAGAATGACCTCCATAGGTTAGGTTCATATATTGATTTGAATGCTTGGTCACCAGGAGTAGAACTCTTTAAAAGGATTAGAAAGATTAGGGGGTGTGGTCTTGATGGAGGAAGTCTCTTACTGGGGGTAAACTTTGAGGTTTTAAAAGGCCGTGTCAGCCTCCCCCTCCTCTCTCTCTCTCTCTCTCTCTCTCTCTCTCTCTCTCTCTCTCTCTCTCCCTCCCCCCCCCATCAGATCAGGATGTTCCTCTTAGCTACTTCTCCAAGCCACATGTGCCACCATGGGGGTGGGGGGACGACACCATGATAATGGACCAACCCTCTGAAATTGTACGCAAGCCCCATTTAAATGCTGAAGAGATCATGGTGCCTCTCCACAGCGGTGGGACAGTGACTAAGACATGATCCTTTAATATGCCTTCCTCTGCTTTTTCTTTGAGAAGGACTGAGGCAGAAACGGTTGTGACTAGTACTGACTGACCTCTCAGGGTAGGCAGGGGTATGAGGGCTGGCCCTGCATGGCCCCCAGTCGGCCTCTGTGGTCAGCCTGTGCATGGCATCTGATTTCTTGCAGACAGCTGTGAGGAGATTAGGGGAGAAAAGGCTGTGGCCTCCCACAGGAGACTGTGGACCTAGAGTCTAATCCAGGGGATCCTATCAGAAGCAGACCTCAGCTTCAAAGCCCAGGACTCACTAGAGTCAGTTTAAGGAGGAAAGGGAAATATTTCTGGAGAGATAAGACCAAGGCTTTGGCAGGCCTGACTTCAGTCTATCACAACCCAGATTAGACGCATGGTCTTCCAGTTGCCTAAAATACACAAGGGTGCTTCACAATGATGTCATCTCTCACTTGAGCCTTATCAAGTCACAGAATGGTGTTTCTGACATCCATTGCCAGCACGGTCAGCCTCAAGGAGGGCATCAGGGAGCTGTTAGACACCATGAGACAGATTCCGTTCAATCCAAGCAGGGACAGGGCCTTGGTGTGTCTCAAGCTGATGGCTAGATACATCCTTCACGCATTTGCTTTGCAATCGGACAGCATAAGCTGGGTGAGCGGTGAGCAGAGCCTGGGTCACAGAAGCCTAGGACTAGAAATTAAGACTAACAGAGTCTCTCCTCACCAGCAAGGTCTCTCAGGAGGCTCCCATGTGTGGCTCAGCCAGACCAGCCAGAGCAGAGCCAAGTGACATCTAGATAAAGCACACTCCAGTAGGTTGTGAAGGCAAAGACCCCCGGGCTCCACTAGAGACTCAGGAGGCCAGGCAGACAAGACATCTGTTCCCTGGGGGTTCTGTTGGAGAAAATATAGGACTACCCCTTAGGAAGCCTGACAGACTTCCCAAGATAGGGGTAAGAGCCCAGGGACTGGGGGAGGCGTCCATGATCCCTCTCTAATCTGAAAGTGGAAAGCAAAAGAGTCACCAGCCGAGAGAACCAACCATGGGATCATGAAATATTTCAGGGGAAGTTTCTAGTAGTAGAACCATTGCAGAGAAAGGCAATGTTCTTTTTTAATATGTGTGTGTGTGTGTGTGTGTGTGTGTGTGTGTGTGTGTGTGTGTGAGAGAGAGAGAGAGAGACAGAGAGAGAGAGAGAGAGAGAGAGAGAGAGAGAGAGAGAGAGAGAGAGAGAGAGAGAGTCAGACCCAGACCTCAGGCTTACCGGGAGGCACCTAGAGATGGCTGTGCACTTAGTTTATCTGGTGAGCTCAGAGAGCTGAGCATCTGGTCAGGAGCAGGTGGCCAGGAAAGAGCCTTAGAGCATTAAGCCCTCCTTGACACATAGAAAAGACAGCCCTGGCAGAGACTCCTGCACAGGCAAGGTTCTCCATTCTATGTGGAAATGATCAGCACTCTGAGGCCATGGGAGGCCCCGCACACAAGTGACACTGTGTGGACACTACACACATGCCCGTGCAGGGTGATGGGACTGAGACATAAGGCTTAGGTGACTTACCTTAAAGAGAACAAATTAATTTCCTTTGTCATAAAAGTGCCTCTTTCTTTAGCTGGATGTCTAGATGTGTGGGGGGAAATGTCTAACCCACAGTAGATCAAGGAGCTAGGCATAATAGCTGAAATTGTGAACGTTTTAAATATACGCAGAGAGGGGGGCATGACATTGGACTTAGCAGTGGTTTCTTGGATACAGAGCTGGAAGGATGGATCTTGGTTCGGGAAAACACAGTAGATCATGTGGATTTGTTTGTTGAATAGCAGCAGTCCTCATCCTGACTGGATAGACAAACAATAAAGCAAACCTACTCCAGGATATCGCCTACCATGTCTTAAAACTCTTGCTTTCCAGCCAGGTGGTGGCTCATTCCCTTAATCCCAGCACTCCGGAGGCAGAGGCAGGACGATCTCTGTGAGTCCAAGGGAGGGAGGGAGAGAGGGAGGGAGGAGGGAGGGACAGAGAGAGAGAGAGAAAGAGAGAAGAGAGAGAGAGAGAGAGAGAGAGAGAGAGAGAGAGAGAGAGCGCAAAATAAAATTTTGCTTGGTCCAGAGCAACTAGAAAGCTGCACCCCTGGGGAGAACTAGAGGCACCAGCATTCACCTGCACTGTGAGAACAAGACGAGGATGTCCGTAAGCTGGGGATGTGAGCACCACACGGGGATGTGAGCACCACACGGGGATGTGAGCATCACATGAGGGTGTGAGCACCACATGAGGGTGTGAGCACCACACGGGATGTGAGCACCACACAGGGATGTGAGCACCACATAGGGATGTGAGCACCACACGGGGATGTGAGCACCACATGAGGATGTAAGCATCACATGAGGGTGTGAGCACCACATGAGGGTGTGAGCACCACATGAGTGTGTGAACACCACACAGGGGATGTGAGTACCACACAGGGGGTGTGAGTACCACACAGGGGATGTGAGCATCACATGGAGGGTGTGAGCATCACATGAGGGTGTGAGCACCACATGGGGGATGTGAGCACCACATGAGGATGTGAGCACCACATGGGGGGTGTGAGCACCACATGAGGGTGTGAGCACCACATGGGGGGTGTGAGCACCACATGAGGGTGTGAGCATCACATGGGGGGTGTGAGCACCACATGAGGATGTGAGCATCACATGAGGGTGTGAGCACCACATGAGGGTGTGAGCACCACACGGGGGATGTGAGCACCACATGGGGGATGTGAGCACCACATGAAGGTGTGAGTACCACATGAGTGTGTGAGCACCACACAGGGGATGTGAGCACCACACGGGGTGTGTGAGCACCACATGAGGGTGTGAGCACCACATGGGGATGTGAGTACCACATGGGGATGTGAGCACCACATGGGGATGTGAGCACCACATTGGGGATGTGAGCACCATATAGAAGAAGGCCTGATTGCCACTTCACATGAAACGCCAAGGACCACACTAGTGGCTAAGGAGGACAAAAGCTTATGACCATTTCCATTGTAGGAGTAGTTATACAGGTTATACTCCATACACTGTGATCTACACCAAGCCATCCTGACTTATCTCAGAGACTCCACTCTTCTGAGAATACAGTCTGTGTCTAGACCCACCAACCACAGAGAAGAAACCACTGAGAGATGACAATTGAGTTAACTGCAACTAAACTAACATAGAAACTGACACTTCCAGACACACAATAAAGAGAAGGCTACTTGGGGCTGAGGAGATTGCTCAGTGGTTAGGGTTTGAGTTTTGGCAATATGTCAGACAGCTTACAAACATATTTAAAGGATCCGACATTCTTTTCTGGCCCCCATGGGCTCTGCATGCAAACACATGCTCATATACACAGAGACACATAGATAAAAATAAAACTAATCTTTACTACACACACATAGAGAGAAAGGGAGGCAGGGAGGAGAGTCAGGGCAGGGAGCTCCTTACATAGAAGGCCTTACCATAAAAGTGAATGGGAGAGACGTCCGCCCCAACAGACGTCCAGATCATCATAGAAACACAGTAAACACCCATGTATCAGGACACCTACAGCTCGCAATTCTGTAGTAACAGACTCCGAAGATATTAAACTGCGAGGAATACAAGCTAAAGTCTTCAAAGGGTGGTGTGTGGTGATGCATAACTAATCCCAGCACTTGGGAGGCAGAGGCAGAAGAACTCGAGGCTCCCTTGGTCTTTGTACAGTGAAGAAGAACGAGACCTCGTAAAAGGAATTGACAAAGGCACCACAAGGTGGGAAGCATGCAGCCAGTGTCTGCAGACGGAGAGACTCGATATTGTTCAAGCGGCCACATTACCAAAAGCGGGCTGCAGATTCAATGCAGTCCCCTCCTTTGCGGATTCACAGAATCCCCAAAGTTTACACAGAAAGACAAGAAACCTTCAACAGAAAAAAGTAATCTTGAGAAGAAGAGTAATTCTGAAAGTATTAACCTTCAAATCATACCACAAAACCAGAGGAATTAAAGTAGCCCAGCCATGGCGCAGGAAACGCAAAGATCAATGGAACAACGGAAAGGAGTGGGATAGAATGCATGGGGTAGGAAGGGGAGGGAAGCAAAGAAAAGGAAGGGGATGGGAGGGGAGGAAGGAAGGAAGGGAAGGACGCTAAGGTAATGCAAGCCCACTGTGGTGGCACACCCCTTTAATTCCATGGCTTGCAGAGGCCGGCAGATCTCTGTGAGCTGAGGTCTACAGAGTGAATTTCAGGACAGACAGGACGACATAAAAAGACCCTGTCTCAAACGAAACAAACTAGAATAAAACAGAAGGCTCTGACATCGACCAGTGTAGCCGTTCAGTTTCCGACAGGGTTGTCAGAAACATCATCCAAACAAGCTCTCCTTTGACAAGGGATATCATGTGTACAAGACGGAATCTATTTGCTTACTTCTCATGCTATTTAAAAACTCAAAACAGATAAAAAAGAATCTTCATATAAGAACTAAAATTTCACAATGTTTATAAGAAAACAAGAAACATTTCAAGCCAGACAGTGGTAGTGTATGTCTATAGTCCAAGTATTCAGGAGGCAGAGGCAGGGAGATCTCTGTGAGTTCGAGGCCAGCCTGGTCTACAGAGTGAGTTCCAGGACAGCCAGGACTACTCAGAGAGACCAGGCGAAGATTTCCTAAAAGGGATCCCAATAGCCCAGGGAATAATTCAAGAAACGACAAAGGGAACTGTGTCTAATTGGAAGGGAACCAATGAGCAGAGGAAAAGACAGACCTCAGAGAGGGGTGGAAATTCCAATAGAAAATTAACATCCAGAATATGTAAATAGCTAAACATATTTCAAAATCAAGCAACTCAGTCAAAAAAGGACAAATGACCTGAATAGATTCTTCTCAGAAGAGTGAAGAGGAAAAGCAATAATTAGGATCCAGCTACACCACTCCTGGGTATCCATCAGGAGGAGGCAAAGTTACCATGCAAAAGAGATGCTTACACATCTAGGTTTACTGTGGATACTCACGATAGCCAAGAGGGAATCGGCCCAGGTCCTAGGTATGTCTGTGCACACAGTGGAATTGATTTAGCCGTGACGAAGAATGGAGCCTGTCATTTGCAGGAGTGGGAGCTAGAGGTCAGCATACTGAGCAAGATAAACCAGACACACGAAGACAAACACAGTGCTTCCTCTCGTCTTCAGAACACCAGAAATGTGGAAGGCAAGAACACCACAGAAACCAAGAGTAAAACCAAGGAAGGCTGGGTGCAGAGTGGGTGAAGTCACTCAGCAGACTTCCTCTCAGGGAGCAAAACTCAGTTCTCTGGGGCCAGTGAGAAAGGGGGAAAAATCACACACACACACACACACACACACACACACACACACACACACACACACACGGTGGCTGAAGCAAGTTTCAACAACTTCATACAGACAGACAGACAGACATATATACCCATTCACACATTCACATACACACATTTTTGGTGGAGGGAGCAAACTCCAATGGTCTGGCTCCAATCACTTATTTTCTCCCTTAGCCCTTCTATACCCCCTAAGCTAAAAGTTTCCTGTGTAAGCAGAAAACTACCCCGTAGCCACAGGTTACATATTCTTTAAAAACAATCACCACAAAAACGCATTCTTCGGAAACAGATTAAAGTCATTATACAAAAGGAATTACAACAGGATTATCAATGACAGATTCTCCTTTTGAGACATACACCGAACTCTACATTCCTCATCTATCTTTCTCTCCACAAGTTCACGTAACCCCAGAGCACTACTTCCACCATCATGAAAAGCCACGTCTGTAGTAGCAAGTCTTCCCCTATGCTTATCTGATCCCAATCTGTATTTACTAAGGAGCGGGCCATCTATCTTACGTCCTATGTATGAAGTCTTGAGCAGCTAACCTGACTGTCACCTGTGTCCTGCTCTCAGTCACAGTGGAATCACCTCCTCTTTGTTCACAGCCTGCCTCCTCATCGTGCACTCCGGAACTGTCACCACATCTCTAGATCACAAGATCAAGGAACTCGGGCCCAATCTAGAGTGAATGTTTTCTTTGATCATTAGCTTGTCCCAAGCCTATTTTTCTTGCTGGTACAATTATGTGCGTATAATGAATGCATGGAAACTGACGGGGCTCCTTTTCTGACCCTTGCTATTCTACGAGGAAGGGACACATCCTATTCTTGATTCTAACTTCAAACTTTCTATCAAACACCCTAACTTCCCCAAACTACTTAAATCAAACCAACTTTCTAAAATGACTTAAACCAAATCAGGAATTCCATAGAATCATTAATACATCTGAACCCTATTATTTCAAGAACATTCATTTTCACGTTGGTCTGCGGGAAACTTGCCCAACAGAGTGGGCTATGCTCAGGAAGTAATCATACCAGGCTGCCTGCGGGTCACATAGGCAGTGGGGGTCTCCCCACGACCAACCACACCATGCCACCTATACGAGGGATATAGCAATAACAAACATGACAAGGTACACCAGAAGCAGGAAGCAATCCTGGGACAAAGCCCCTGGGGTCGCTCCTCTCCAGGATACACCCATTGCAGCTGGACAAAATGGTAGGCTGTCTCCAGGAAGCTTGCTTGCCCGCTGCAGCTCTTTCTGCATGCTGTCTGCTACAGAAAACATGGCTTGTGAGTATGAGGGACTGTGAAGGACTGGAAAAGAGGAAGGGCAGAGTCACTCTACTCTACATGAACCTGTGGAAATGTTATATACCAGTTTGTATCATGCATGTTGATAAAAAAGGAAACCATATAGCTTGCATGTGACTCAACAAATATGAAACTGTTCGACATCAGTGGGGCTTAATAAATGACCTTGCAGATGGACATTAAATATTAAAGAATATTAAAGTGCACTGTAGAGACGGAAACCAAGCACCATTGCCCCAGGGTGAACACAGCTGATCTCAAGAAAATAGTCCAAGACCGAAGAGCCTGTATAGAATAGAAGACGCCGGCACTGCCTAGAAGGATAACCAGGAGCTAATTCTAAATTAGAAAACACATTTCGTCTGTGTAGGTAAGTGCTTCCTACTACAACTAAGGCAGGAAGAAGTGAGAGGGAAGTCCCTACTGGCAAACCCAGCCGCTACCCTGCCTCTGGACATCAGAAATGAAAAGGTTCTGGTTCCGGGGCCTGGTACAGACTACAGCTGCCTACGGGCAATCGCTCACATATTCAGGAGACTCTCATGTAACCTTAAACATGTTTCTATTAGTTCATTTAAGAATTCTATACAATAGACTTTGACCATTCATTCTCCTCTCTGACTCCTACCAGATCCTCCCCCACCTTTCTACCTACCCAATTTCATGTTATCTCTCAAGAGAAAGGAGGAGGCAAGGAGGGAAGGAGGAAAAAACATATGGAGTTCAGCTTGTGTGCACCGACTATTCCCGGGCACAGAGACTGCACTGGAGTGCGGTTGATATACCAGTGTCTCTCCACTAAGAAAACTGACTTTCCGTTGCCTAGCATCTATCAAATGGCAAGGGCTCCTGGGCAAAGGGTGAGACTTCCTGCCCACTTCCTTTTTCTGTCCTGGCATTTTGTCTGTCTTGGGTTTGTGAAGGCTTTCTGTATGCTGTCACAGTATGAGTTCATACGTGTGCCAGCCCTCCAGTGTCTGGAACACACTGCTTCCTTGAAGTCATCCACCACATCTAGTCCTTACTGTCTTCCCACCCTCTTCCCCATTGATCTGAGCCTTGAGGGGAGGCATATAATGTAGACGACCCATTTGGGGTTGAACCTTCCTAGTCTCTGCATGTTATGAGTTTCTGTGTTAACTGGGATCTACTGCAAGAGTTTCTCTAATGAGTACTGAGCAACGTGCTGACCTATGGTTATAGCAATATGTCACCAGGAATCATTTTAAACCATGTTCTTTAATTTAAGCATAGTGTTTCTTAATCTTCCGAATGCTGCGACAGTTCCTCATGTTGTAGTGACACCCCCCACCATAAAATTATTGTCACTGCTACTTCATAACTGTCATTTTGCTAGTGTTATGAATCATAATGTAAATATTTGTGTTTTCTGGTGGTCTTAGGCGATCCGTGTAAGGAAGTCATAGGGGATGGCTTACAGTTTAGAGGTTCAGTCCAGTATCAGCATGGTGGCACACAGGCGGACAAGGTGCTTGAGGGAAGCTGAGAGTTCTACATCTAGCAGAAAGCGACAGTGACACACTGACCAGGCTTGAGCTTCTGAGAGCTCAAAGCCCACCCCCAGGGACACACCTCCTCTAACAAAGCCATGCCTCTTCCAATAAGGCCACACCTCCTAATAGCGCCACTCCCTATGAGTCTATTGTGGCCATTTTATTCAAACCACCACACCTACCCTTAAGAGAACAAAGTAACAACCAACCTCATTTGTCCTGGATTCCTCATGGAATCAGTTTTCACAACCTAAGCTAAAGAATAGCATTAATCTTTTGTTTGTTTCATTTTTCAAGACGGGTCTCTTTGTGTAGCTCTCTGGGTATCCTGGATCTCGCTATCTAGAAAAGGCTAACCTCAAACTCACAGAGAGATCCACCTGCCTCTGCCTCTTAATGTTGGGATTAAAGGCGTGTGACACCCAGCTTTAATCTTAAATTGTGTCCTTCATGTCCTTCACTCAGAGTAATGCTTGTGTCATAATGACAGGAATGTTGTAAAGCCAGTACACTAAAAGCAACCGATACAGAAAATATCCACCATAAATGCTGGAGACAGCATACAGGTGTCATTTACAGCGCTGTTCGTAATAGTTTGCTATCTGGGTCAGTTGGAGTCAGTAAAGATTCATTCCTTGTAAAACCCTGTTAAGGACTTCCCATAAGTGGGCTGGAGAGATGCTCAGTGATTAAGAGCACTGACTGCTCCTCCAGAGGACCCAGGCTGGATTCCTAGCGTCTACATGGTGACTTAGAACTGTCTGTAACTTCCAGTTTCAAGGCACTGCTCACACATGGTTCATAGACATTCATGTAGGCAAAACACCCATGCACATAAAATAAACATAAATAAGATTAAAAAGTGTTTCTGTAAAGTATCTCTTACTCCTTTCCAATGTAATTCTTTTTTAAACCTTTTTTAAAGACTTATTTTATGCATGAGTACAGTGTTGCTATTTTCAGACACACCAGAAGAGGTCATCGGATCCCATTACAGATGGCTGTGAGCCAACACGTGGTTGCTAGGAATTGAACTCAGGACCTCTGGAAGAGAAGTCAGTGCTCTTAACCGCTGAGCCATCTCTCCAGCCCTCCAGTGTAATTCTTATCTATAGTGCAAGAGCCCTTTGTTAGGGACACAGACGAGAGTCACAAGACAGGATTCGTGCCGGCACAGACTCAGATTCACCCAACAGCAGACAGGAGAGAGGGGGAAGACATGGGGAGAGAAGTAGAGAACTCGAATCTGGGCTTGCTCCTGCCGAACTTCTCCGAAGGCAAATGGTATGACTTCTTCCCTTAAGGCAGCCCTGAAGGGCTTGCACAGGCTGAGCATGGCACACAAAACAGGTTCTGCCCTTTTACCACTTATCCTCTCCCTTGCTAAAAAAAGTTACATTCCTGAAGCTCGCCCCCAAGGTCTATGCCCTTATTTGGCCACTGCCTCCGTTGCTGAGACAAAACACCCAGGTCCAACAATCAGAATTCATTATTTGGTGAACCTGTCCAATCAGTATTCACCAACTCACCCTAGCACAGGGTCCCCCCTTCTCCCCTTAAAATACCCCACTCCTGCAGAAATCCCCTCTCCTGTTCTTGCTTCTTCTGGTTTCTTGCTTTTCTTGCTTGCACTTGCTGCCTTTGTAGCTCCCACCCTTCACCCCATCGTCCCCTCACTTGGCCCTCCGGGGTAATAAATCTTTGTGCTGAGAAGTTGGTGTCTGGGTTAAGTCCTGTACCGATTCGGACAGGGGAGGGCTGACTTCCCTTGCAAACACTGATGAATTTTGAGTACTATAACATTCATGGCATTTTAGCACCAGAGTGCATGTCTGGCCTTGCAGCGGTTCATCGAAGCTTGCAGGGTTCAGAACACTATGATTACTAGCCAGTAGGGATGAGGCTTCCAACAGCTGTATTCGTTATGTCATGTGACATGAGTATGTGGTATCTGTTACGGTCTGGAGGGTAACCAATGGTGTCTGCAATTGCCTTTAATGTTGGGGGAGGGTGTCTACCGGACCACACTGGACAACAAACTCAGAAGGAAGAAACAAATTCCCAGCAGTTAGGGTTTTATTTTGTAGTGCATAATGTCTAGCTGGGGTGTTGAACCAACATTATAGGGTAACTCTATTTAAGTTTTACATTTGTATATATTTAGGAAGCTTCTGTACTATTTCTTCTTCTACTATGCCCTCCCATCCCCTCCTGCTATCTTTTTATCTCTCTATATTATTGAAAACCATCACTCAAGTTCCAGAAGAGAACCCTTTTGGGGGTGAATATTTGAGCGTGCAGATTTAAGTAATTTTTTTCATCTCATTTATTCTAAAACAGTTGAAATATCTTCATAAACGTATACCTGTTTTGTTTTTGATTTTTCAAGACAGGGTTTCTCTGTGTGGCTTTGGCTGTCTTGGTACTCGCTCTGTAAACCAGGTTCACCTTGAACTCACAGAGATCCACCTGCCTCTGCCTCCCGAGTGCTAGGGTTAGCCCACTGCCCAGCAATATGTGCTTTCTTAAATGCAGTGTTCAGAGTTACAGGCAGCTTCCTGAACACTGGACTCATAGGCAAATCATAGGCAACCTGAAGCTCAGTTCGACTTCTGATTGAGCTCTCTCCTCTCTCTCTCTCTCTCTCTCTCTCTCTCTCTCTCTCTCTCTCTCTCTCTCTCTCTCTCTCTCTCTGTTCCATCTTCACTGGCTTTCTCTTCTGTGTGCCCTTAAATCTGTTCTCTCCAGTGAAGACGCTTGTGACTGTCCTTAAAGGCTCCCTGGGTGGTAACCAATCTTGAGTGGGCCCTACTCAAGAAGCTTAATGCGAGCACATCTGCCAGGGTAAGATCCCCCCCCCCCAACGTATGACAGCATGCACCACTGTCAGAACTAGGGGAAAGCCTCTCTGGAGGCCGTTCTTCAGCCTTGCACAGCTCTGCTGGCGTCCTCCTTTGGGATCATGGGAATTCTGGTGCCAGTGGAGCATCTGTGAAGAATTGAAGGTCCTTAGAGTCTAGACCAAGGCTCAGAACCCAGTTACGGTGATGTTAAAAATCCACCCACAACTCTCCAGATAGTAGCCTGCATCACCAGAGGTTACCATGGTGTGCAGTACTGGACCAGAATGCAGGGTTGTGTGCACTTGTCCGGCCTCCTGGAGGCACCTCTGGCATATGCTGAGCAGCAAAGTTCCCATTTGTGTATCCACAGCCCATGGAATATTCAGGACAAGTGAGGTGGCCATATGTTACTCCTAACAGGCATCATGAGAGCCAGGACAGGCAGTGGGATCCTGGAGACTTTGGAGGCTTGGGCAGGAGTGGGATGGGGTGTGTAAGAGGGTGGGGGTGTGTGCTAAACGGGAACACCTACTTCCCCTTCACCCAGTGCTGCCATAGCTTCCTTCTGTTTATTCATCTTCCTGTTCCTTCCTGGTGTTGAGCATTGGGTGTGTTGATTCAGGAAGTGGCTAGGGGGGCTGCGGGCTCCGCTGGAGGATAAGTACTTCCTGTCTTTTCCAAGCTGGTTTGGAATTCATTTTAGGTGAGTCTTATAATGATTTCCCACAAAACCAGCCAGGTGGGAAGCAGGGCCAGACCTGTTGAAAAGGGCGATATCTGGTGAGATGGGTGGGGGGTCAGTTGTGTTCTGGGGGCGGGGCGGGGGTCGCCCCTGCTCTTGTCCTTCTAAGCAGGAGAATGCCAGGCGAGTTTCCTATTGTTGCCACCTCATCTGGCACCTCACTGCAAAGGTCCCTACTGACCGGTAGGGCAGCTCGTTCTTCTGGTTCAACTTGCTCAGCCCACCAGGGTCCATCTGGGGTTAGAGTCGTACTCGGGAATTCCTATGTTCTTTTCCTGTAAATGAGCACCCAGAGGAGGACTGACCTCACATATGGAGGAGGCGGCTTAGCAATTGTGGCGTGCTGACGCCAGCCCTGTAGTCGCCTAGGGCAGTCAGTGAGTAGTTCAGCGCGAACTCCCAAGCTCCCATCCTTGGTAAGGGTTGCCAGCTCCTCATAGGCTTGCTCAGAGACTTTCAAAGACCCCTGGAATCCCGGGGAGGATGGCGTCCTAGGCCTAGAGCTGGCCGCTGTGACAGCTTTTTTCAACATCCAGTATTTCATCTTCAGCTGCTAGTGGCTCGGTAAGGCGTCTACTCTGTGCCCTGCGCGCAGCGCTCGCTAGAGACAGGTTCACGTGGTCACTTGGCCTGAAAGCGCCTCCCCGTAGGTTTTTCCTAATCTGGGACACACAGCAGAACAGAAATGAGTGCCGGCCACCTCTTCTGTCCCACCCGGTCGTGAGCGCGCGTGCGCGCGCGTTAGGACCCAGCGGGGTAGCCGCGGGACCCTGGAGTGGGAGTGACCTCCATTGTGACGCCACGGGGCGGGGCTTCCTCTGGCTGGGACTGAGGGACAGAAGGACCGACTGGCGCGGCGTGGCTGGTAAGGGACGCGGATTCAGCTCACTTTGGTTGCTCTTCGCTATCAGGCGGAGAACCTGAGGACTTGGGATCCGGGTTGCTCTGCTTCCCTCTGGGCCACGCGTCCACCCCTCCCCCACTAGCTGAACCCGTTTTGGGGCGGTGTCACCTCCCCGGGCTATCGCGCCGGGGCGGTGCACCCCCTCCTTCCCCTAACCCGGCGGGGTGCACTCCTCCCTGCACCTGGGCGGCCGGTGGCGTGCCAGGCGCGCGTCACCAGCTCCCTAGCTTTCCTGGGAGCAGGACAGGTCCTAGCTCTGCTTGGAACCCCCGCCGCGGGTCTCGAAGAGCCTAGGCTTCCGAAGCCGTGGGTGCGGAGCGCTGCGCTCCCAGGCCCTGCCTAGACTCCAGGTCCGGTACAGGTGCGCCCTGGTCCAGCTCCTGTCAGCGCTTTACCTTTGTTCCCCCTTCCAGGTCGGGATGGTGGCTGACTGCGCAGGATAGCGGCGGCCATGTGGAGGTGACAGTCAGCTTGCGGACTCAGAGAGCCCAAAGGAGGTTGGCCCAGGTGGACATCGCTGGCTGGCAGCGCGGCCTCGGTGCTGGCGATGGAAGCGGAAGGCTTGGGTTGGCTTCTGGTCCCGTTGCACCAGCTGGTTTCCTGGGTGGCCGCTGGGGCCATGGTCTTCGGAGGGGTGGTGCCGTACATACCCCAATACAGGGACATCCGGAGGACTCAGAACGCTGACGGTTTTTCCACCCACGTGTGCCTGGTGCTATTGGTGGCCAATATCTTACGGATACTCTTCTGGTAAGTTCAGACTTTCCTACTTGGGAGTGTTGCTGGCTTTGTTCTCAGGGTTTTCAAGAGTGGAGCTACCCTCCTTCCCCTAAAGATCTCAGGAAGGGCAGGTTCTTATTCTTCAAGGGGGGTGAGTAGTCTGAGCCTTTACTGAATTACTAGGACGCAGCATTTCCACGAAGGAGAGCAAGGCTGGAGCAGAGAGCCAAATATAATCTCCAGATTCGTTCGTTTACTGTCTTTACCTTTGTCTGATACATCCTGGAGCCTCTCTGTGGGCACAGTTTCTGGAGTCTTGCCTTTTCGTTCTAGTGTGTGGAGTGGGGTGCTAGGTTAAGAAAGCAATAAAGGAAGTCAGTAACAGGCAGGTTCCCCTGGCTTGCTTGTGGGGAAAGCCTTCTGCTATTTTTTTCCCCGATTTTTTTTTTTGTTTGTTTGTTTTGTCGCAAAGTTTCTCTAGGGAGCCCTAGTCGTCCTGTAACTTGCTTTGTAGACCAGGCTGGCCCAAACTCACAGAGATCCACCTGCTTTTGCCTCCCGAGTGGTGGCATCAAAGGCCTGTGCCACCACTGCTAGCTTCTTCTGGACTTGGCTCCTGTGTCTTAGGTGGGAAGTCAAACTTTTCCCTGCAAACTCAGATGGAGCCTGTTTTTCTAACCCTTCTTGAGAGCCAGCTTCCTCTTATTCATTTGCATTCCGTTGAGGAAGTCCAAGTTTATTTTAACAGTTGTTGAAACCATACATACTTGAAGGTTTTGTTACTGTTTCGAGACTGGGTTTTACTCTGTAGCCCAGGCTGTCCTGGAGCTCACTATGTAGACCAGGTTGGCTTCAAATTCAGAGATCCTCCTGCCTCTGCCTCCCGAGTGCTCTGGTGCCACCATGGTCGGATGAATTTTCAAAGGAAATTTAAAAAAAAAGGTTTCCTCACTGCACGCTGAGATAAAACATGTCTGTAATTTCCCTTCTGGGCCAATTGGAAGTCCTCTGTGCACGTTGGAAGGCCAGTCATGCAATTTTGAAGGTATCTAGCTGCTTGCAGAAGCCAGGGAGAAGGGATCCAGAGAGCTGGTGTCACAGTTCTTTGCTTCTGACTTTTTGTTTACTGTTGGAAATGGCCTGAGTTTTTACTAACTCATGTTAAAAATCAATTTGATCGATAGGTCAGCAGGATGGCTCAGTGGGTGAAGGCGCTTCAACTCCTGTTGGTTTTCCTCCGACCTCCTCCTATGCACTGCCACACATGTGCACATGCACTTAAAGAAAGAAATGTCGTAAATCGACATTAAATAAAACACACCCGCTTTGTACCGTTTAGTGAGCTGTGTCAAGGGTGTCCACCCTGAATTTATGAGTAGGGAATTCTCTCTGCCCTGTTGTGTTCCGTCCCAGCACTGGGCCCCCTTTGTCTCAGGAGTGGATCCTTGCTCACATCAGTTAGGCGGTTGGCTAGTGAGATGACTCTGAAGGAGAGTAGGTTGGCAGCATTGAATGATGACACCTTGCTGTTTGCCTTGGGTCAGGTGACTTCTGAGGCAAGGGTCATTGAGTCTCACTTTTTTTTTAAGTTGGGGACTTGCATTTCAAAGATTCCATCTTCTTGCTTTCCCCTGGGAGTAAGCTGGGCTGTGACTGGCTGGGCTTTAATTAAATCTAAGGTTGACTGGAAGCAGATCCTTCGTTATAACCATGCTCTGGGTGCACAGGACGGACCTTTGATTTCAGGCAGGCTGCCCAGTGTAGCCCAGCCTCACGGTTTAACTTGTGTAGGGACAGGAGATTCACTTTTAGGATTGAGGAACAAATTTTCCCCAAATACTGAAGTAGGACTACTGACACAGTTTGGAGATGCCAGGAGTGGGGCTGTTTTCCTTGTGTGCACTAGCAGAGAGGGAAACCAAGACTGGTCTCCTTGCCCTTTGTGCTGGGGACTCTGAGAAGACCTCAGATACTTTCCACTGTGGGGGCTGGGCTGCCTCCTGTGTATGCCAAGCCTTGTCCACAAATAGTCTCTTCAGTGTAATCCATGTCCCAAAATGTCCTATGCCACCCAGGGCTCCTGAGAGCATTATACAAAGGCTCAGTTTCCCAGTGCATTCTAGAAGACTGTGAGGAAGGGAGGAGCTGAGGGTCATGGGCCTCCAGAGTGTTTCCATTTGGAAAGTATCTTTCCAGATCTTCAAAGGATGAAAGCCAGAAGTCTGGACAGTGTCTGGGACACGGCTGCCCATATGTAGAGACCCTGCTGCTCCAAACTGATGCCACGGGTCTAATGTGCTTCTCCACAGTGCCTTCTGCAGCCCCGGTCTAGGCTTCCCTCGAGAGGTTCCACAGCTCAGTATCCTCTTAGATTTCACATAGCCAAAGGCCGTCGTATCGGAGCTTCATTGGGAGCAATGACTAGAGCATATATCCCTTCCCCATTTCTACAACTCCTCCCCGAGTGTGGAGAGCAGGTCCTGGCTGTGGCAGGTGAGATGGGAGCCTTCCAAACTATGAAAGGGGTAGAGTTAGCTTTCTCAGCAGTTTTCCCATGCTAACTGGGACACAGACCTCAGCACTCATTAGAGGTTTGTGTTTTTGAGGCTGGACAGTCCTGCAGAAAGAGACTGATTCCCTGCAAACCGAGGATTCTGAAGCCTGTGACACTCAATGGAAACCCTTATTTCTTACAATCCTCACCATGTTACAGAACTCACCTTCAGCAGGCTGCTCCCCGTGGAATGGGAGTTACAGAATTTTGCAGTTTTGATGTTGGAAGCTGGGGCCAAATGACCCTTTATCTAATGCTTGCAGGCCTTTATCTAAGAAGGGCAAGACTGGCGCCCAGGTTCTACTTGAGCAAAATCCTCCACCCAGTCCTGGTGAGGTCTGAGGATGGGCTTGGTCTCCACCAGTGCTGGCAGCTGGTCTTGGCTGTGATCTTGAAACACTGTATCGGAGAGGTGGTAACATTCTGCTGCCATGGCGATAAGTTTTTTTTGATACGGTAGGGCGTAGCTGTAGAGGTGTGGAGGTGTGTACCCTCCTCATAGGAGCTTTCCCGTTGCTTGGGGACTTGGAGAAGTTGTCCATAGAACGGGTTGCTGGACTTGGTCAACCTTGTGCACCCCACTTCTGCGTATGTTTTCCGTTATGAGTTCTGGCTTTCATTCCTATGAGAGTCCTTTGACACACAACCCATAGCTGTGTGGTGGCAATCGTCACTTCTCCTTAGAAGAATTCTGCTAGCCTACAGTCTCAAGAGGAGAGGAACCATATCCTCAATAGCAGACTGCCCCAAGGATATCTAATTTCTTTTTCTTCTTTGAGGACGACAATTTAGCAAACTGTGACCAACAGCGACTAACCAACAACCTGCCTCAATTCTCAGGGCCCTAGTATTTATAGACCCTCCGGAAAGTCCCAGAATTCTAAATGTCACACAATCACAGAAGCGATCTGCTGGTGGCAAAACCATGCACGAGGCAAATCGTAGTCAGCTGCTGTGGGCAATCGGAAGCAGGCCCATATCCCACACCTGGGATTAAAACAAAAACATATTCTTACAGTATTTCTGTGGTTTTAAAGAAACCAAAATTCCAAAACTGTCACTACAGCAGACTGTTGGTATGACTTTGCTAAGAAATGGCGCTTTAAAAAAAATAGTTTTAAAAATTATGTCCAGCATTCTCTCCTAGTTGTTTTGTCTCTTGTGTCCTTCAGAGTTGTGCTTTTTGAAAGTTTGTGTCCTGTTTTTAGCTTCCCATTAAATAAAACCAGTGAAATCCTCAGCTCTGCTTGCTGGAACCCTGTTAGCTCCTTCCCTCTTGTGACCGTCAAGCTCGCTGGGATTGATTTTGATGTGGTTTGTGGGAACTTCAGCCTTGACTTTTTCCCCCTCTGTCGTCTTCCCAGTAACAGGCATCAGTCGGTTTGGGAAGCTCTTCTTTCAGCTTCATAGCTTCCTGGCGCTGCTGAGGTGACACTTTCCCATGTTAACCCTCCCCATGCACCCAACTCTGAGCAAATCGTCAGCTAGGTAGCCAGAGAGGAAGAATGGTTTCTAGCGGAGCAACTTAGGACTTGGTTCTGTCTGCGCGGAACCCCAAGATTGTGACTTAGACTTTTGCAGGAAAACACCGAGGTTCCAAGATGGTGGTGGCTCATGGTCAGGGAGGTAACTACAGGATCCAGGGACATATTCTAGGAACAGAAGCTTGTCTGCCTGTGCCAGCTCCTGTCTCCACCCGGTGCTGAGGTCACCCTTTCCTTTGTCTTCCCACTTCCTAAGCTTCCTCACGCAGCTGCCTTGAGTGTGGAGCTTATGAACTCACAGGGGACATTTGAGCCTTGAAACCTGCACAGAGGGCTTATCCTGTGCGCTTGGAATTTCCAGTCTTGGCTTGCCACTCCACAGGAAGCTGAGACTTGCCCTGATTGCAGAGGGGAGCCCCGCCTGCAGCATGTCCTCCCTTGTGTAACACCTTACTGTTGGCTCTGCTTCTCTGGGCAGTAGCATATCCCGTGGGCATCTGTTTAGAAAATGTCCAGAGCTCTGGGAGGGCCCTCAAGCTGGTCAGGATTCTCTCTGATCCTGGATTGTGTGTAGACATAACTTTCAGGAACGGAAGGTGGCTTTCAGGTTAGTTAAAGGGGTTGTGTGTTCTGCATGGTACAGCCTTTCCTCACAGAATGGGCGGGCCTGGCAGACGCACTCTTTGAGACACAGGTGAGGTTTCTTTCCCTGTTTCCAACTGGTCTTTTACCAACTGCTGTCACAGCAGAGTTCTGTGAAATGCTTTTCTCCCTAAAACTTTATTGGCAGACCTGGCTTGGAACTTGGCTATGTAACCCAAGTCAGCCATGACCTTATGATCCCCTGCAGTCTCCCAAGTGTGGGTGTGCAGGAAATACTGTGGCAGGTGAATGCTGCTTGGTTTTCATTTGTGGACTGAGTTTTAGCAAGTTCCTACTGTCACATGGACGCTGGAATGTGTCCCTGAGCAGGCTTGGCGCTGGCTGTGAATCAGCGCTACCATTTCTCTGTGTCCCTCCTGTGTATGGGCCCAGGAGCTGCAAGTTTTTTTTTTCTTTTTTTTTTTTTTTTTTTTTTCAGAGCTGGGGACGAACGCAGGGCCTTGCGCTTTGCTAGGGGCAAGCGCTCTACCACTGAGCTAAATCCCCAACCCCGGAGCTGCAAGTTTTACTGGCAAGTTTTCCTCCTCGGACATAACTGCTGTCCCAGGAGACCAGTGTAGTTAGGGGCCACAGACATGGGAGAGAAGGCTGGGGCTGTTGCTTACATGGAGAGCTTTCAGGCGGTAGTGCTGCTGTGTAGAATCTTTTGAATTTCATGTGCTAACCACCAACCAAGGTCTTGGATTCAGCCTGCATTTGTGCTTAACCATACTGGGGTTCAGGCTGCGCTGTTGGGACCTGTCTTTGGAGATGAGCTGTGTCAGCTTGTCTGGGTGCTACAGACTGGTGGTGTTCCGATCTGCCAAGGGTGTAATCCATAGACCTTGTTGGTTGCTGAATTGCAGTTCTGCTCTCTAAAGCTTCTGGTCCCAGCTGATGAAATATTCAACACTAGTGGGGGCCATTAGAGCAAATGGCTGGGGGAGGAGTAGCCAGGGAGGATAAGTGGCCCAGGGCTAGGAGGCCTGGGGTGGAGGAAAGATCTTGGGTGGGGCTAGCTCTGGCTGCCTTTGTTAGTGAAGGATATATATAAAAATTTAGCACCAGGTTACACATCTTCCACAGGAAATAGTCTCTTGCCTGGTTAAGATTAGACTTCGACAGGAGGGTAGGTATATGGCGTCCTTTCATACCAATATGTGGCCCTGAACCGGGGGTCAGAGTCCATAGAGGGGAGATATGGGCCTTGGAAAAGTCTCAGGTGAGCTTAGGGTTCCAGGTGCCTTGCCGAGTCTGACCTGGGTCCCTTGGCCCGTCCCCATCCTAGCCGAGTCCCACACGCACCCTGGAAGACTAGGCAAGCAAGTGCCAGGTCTGTGATGCTCGCACAGGACCCTCCCCCGGACTCCTCAGGCCCCGGTTGAGGAGAGGCTGTGGTTGGTTGAGGTTGGAGGTCCTGGCCGGGACTGTTGTCTGCTTCCTTCCTTCCTGATGTGGGCCCCCTTTCCGTCCCTTAGGTTTGGCAGGCACTTCGAGTCGCCGCTCCTGTGGCAAAGCATAGTCATGATCCTTACGATGCTACTGATGCTGAAGCTGTGCACCGAGGTCCGCGTGGCCAACGAGCTGAACGTCAAGCGCCGCTCCTTCGCAGGTGGGTGTGACGTCATCTAGGAAGCCTTGCCTTCGCAGGTGGGTGTGACGTCATCTAGGAAGCCTTGCCTAGCCATCGGGCGGGCGAAGCTCGGCTCTGGTGAAGCCGAACTTGCTTCCCCCGCTTGGGCGTTCACCTGGGCAGCTTTCATTTCGCCGAATGGCCATTATCTGCAACGGATAGTAGCATTTTCCCACGTCGTAACAGACTAAACATTTCTCTGCTTCGAACAGTCAAGCACTTCTTTCCTGGAGCACGGGTGAGGTTTTTAACTCGTCTTTTGGACTCTCTTGCTCACTCACAGGGACCAGAGAGGGCAGACTCACTGCTGTGTGCCCTGCCAGGTGACTCAAGCCCCGTCAGTGTGCCCTTTAGCCACACTTCACACGCGCAGTCATCCGCGTAAGGTGTGACACACCAGGGTCTGCATGTTCTGTGGGCTGAGGGCCCCGGGCAGCATCTGTCCCATCCTTGACCCCCCGGACAGGTCAGAAAACACTAAACTCTTCTGCCTTTGTCCTCTCCTTCACAGAATTGCTGATTGGTACTCTGTGGTCAGCGTAGGCTGGCGGGCTTGCAGGAGAGTTAAATCCCACCTCCTCCTACGTCTAATCCTCTTCCTTCTCCTCTTTCTTTTTCCTTTCTTCGATACTAATTCTCTCTCCGTAACTCATGCTGGCCTTTAAACGCCAGTCCTTCTCCATCAGCCTCCTTGGCTCTAAGTAGGCACACAGGTCCACACTCAGCAAAAGCCTTTCTTTTATCTTTCCATTAACAAACTAGTGGAGCTCTCTCTGGATTTGTCTGAAGTAAGCGTGTGTGCGTACACGTGCGGTTTGTGCGTGCGTGCGTGCCTGTTGAATCTTGCTTATAGAAGTATTTAGTGCTTAGTTTGGGGGCTGCTCGGGAAGTGGTTTTGCTACATCTTTGATCATTATTTTTTCCCCTGCTAACAGGATCCTGCTGTGTTTGTGTTTTCACTGGTTTTAGTTAAACGGGTGATAACCATCCGGGCCATCACAGAGAGTGGCCACACCTGGCTTTGGGAGCAGCCTGTAGGGATGATAGCTCACGTGTATCTTCTGGTGTGTCCTCATCCATTCTTCCCATTGGCATCACCATCCTGAATCTCCCCTGAGTGTCCCCGTCCTCCCGGTGTGAATCCAAACGACCCCAGTGCTGGTGCGGGTCATACTGAGAATCCTGCCAGGACAGGATATGGTAGAGGAGCTGAGGCTTTATGGCTTTACCTGGTGCTGTGGGCTTGCTTCCTAGAAGCACGGTCTGTCCTTCTCTAGGCTCCAAGCTTTCACATAGCAAGCCCTGAGCCCCTCTGAGCCTCAGCCTGCACTGGGGACAGGACGCCATCCTGACTGAAGAATGGCGGCGGGCCCCTCACGCGCTCACACACTGAGATACCCAAAGGCTAAGGAGACGGTCATGCATGGGATTCCAGAGGCTTCCCGTAGGTTTGCACTGCTTCTGTGCTGTGACTATGAGAACAGGTTTGTGATTTCCATTGCCATGTGTGTTGGCTCTGATTGTGGCCCATGTCTGCTGTCAGGTACAGAGAGGGTTTGCACACAGGGCAGCAGCCTTAGAGAATGGTGTTCATTTATTCAGAACCACATTGTACTTGTTCCTTCAGCTCAGGTAATGGTGAGCTCAGGGAGCTGTGAGACCATATCTGAGTGCCGTGTGGCAACATGGTCCAGACCAGAGAGTGCGTGGGTAGTGGGGGCCCAACTGTTCTCTTGTGCAGTGTTGTTCTATGTAAAATCTCCAAGGCACTAGTTATATGTTGGTCACTAGGGTTGAGCTAAAATACTGAACCAACGGTTTGCAGGGTTAGGACCGGGATATCAATTTTTATCAGGGGCTCCTTAAGGGCATAGTAGTGACCCCGGCAATGTCCCCTTTAGAAAGGGCCTCTGCAGGTGTGATTAAGATTGGTGATCTGGAGGAAGCACAGTATTCTTGGTCCCTTTGTGGCTAATTTAATTTCAAGGGGTATCGCAGGACCCACCCCTGGCTCCAAGAGTCATTGGGCCTTAAACCTCTCCACCTATCATGGGCCAGTGGTGCTTGTTGGAGAATTATTTATTTTTGCTGTTGTTGTTGTTGTTGTTGTTGTTGTTATTTTTAGACAGGTTCTTGAATGTCTTAGAACTCATCCTGTAGACCAGGCTAGCCTAGAACTCACAGAGATCCTTTTGCCTTGCCACCCAAATGCTGGAACTAAAGGCATGTGCTACCATACACACCAAGAATTCTTGATATTTACATCTTTAGTTCTTTCGGTTTTGAGTCCAGTTCATATTTACAGGGCTTGCTTTGTTTAAGACACAGGTCTTAGTGTATTCCTGAGAATTAGCGTTAATGAAATGTGTGGGTCCATTTCCTGCCATCTGTCAGAAGGCTGACAAGGGTGGTGTGTGTGGAAAAAAACAAAACAAAACAGAAATGCACTCCGGTGCCAGCCCACGGCCACCCAGTCCTGCAGCTGCTGAGGTCCTGGGGCCCAGGAGATACCTCACTTTCTTGCCAGCAACTACATTTTACACAGAATGTTAGTGACTTCTAACAAACCTGTGTGCACCATCCCAAGAATAAATGCAGACTGGTAGCACCGTGAGTCTCATGAGGCACAATTCAGATCATTTATGATGGTGAAGGTAATTTATGAACAGCTAATAGTAAGGCCCTTACTGTCAAGCTAGACAATGTGAGTTTGAGCCCACATCACAGTTTACTATCAAGGGAAGTCAGGACGGGAATTTAAGCAGGGCAGCAACCCGGAGGTAGGAGCTGATGCAGAGGCCATGGAACGTTGTTGCTTACTGCCTTGCTCCCCATGGCTTGCTAAACCTGCTTTCTTACAGGACCCAAGACCACCAGCCCAGGGATGGTACCACCCACACAATGGGCTGGATCCTCTTCCCAATCATCACCAATTAAGAGAATGTCTTATGGGCTGGAGAGAGGGCTCGGTGGTTAAGAGCACTGACTGCTCTTCCAGAGGTCCTGAGTTCAAACCCCAGCAACCACATGGTGGCTCACAACCATCTGTAATGGGATCTGATGCCCTCTTCTGGTGTCTGAAGACAGCTACAGTGTACTTATAATCAATCAATCAATCAATCAATCAATCTTTAAAAAGGAAATGTCTCACAGCCAGATCTCACGGAGGCATTTTCTCAATTGAGGTCCCCTCCTTTCAGACGACTCCAGCTTGTGTCAAGTTGACGTAAAAGAAGGCAGGGCAGGTGTCCCCTGTTGCACTCAGCCTCAGTGCCTCGAGGCAGGGTTTCCCAGTGAACCTGGAGCTCAGTTTTCAGCTTGGCTGGCATAGCCATGGCGTCTTCCTGTGTGAGCTGGGGAACGCAGGCCCTCATGTTTGCACAGCCAATGCTTGTACCCACTGGGCTGTCTCCCCAGCCTTACGAAGGTATTTTTAGTTTGACACAGAATCTCTCTATGTAGTTCTGGCTGCTTTGGAACTCAACCGTGTAGACTGGGCTGGCCTTGAACTCACAGAGATCCTCCTGCCTCTGCCTCCCAAGAAAGACATGTGCTATTATACCCGGATGAGGACATTGTAAAATAGTTCTAACTTAGCGTTCCCATTAAAAAAAAATAAGCTTGAAATGTTTCCAGTTTTCTTAATAGTATACTTTTAATTTTAGTGGTAACTCATTCAGTTTGCCAGTTAAGATTAGAGAGGGGGTGGAAGGGAAGGAGAGAGAGAGAGAGAAAGAGAAGAGGGAGAGAGAGAGAGAGGAAAGAGAGAGAGAGAGAGAGAGAGAGAGAGAGAGAGAGAGAGCAAACACAAAATACTAGATCAGTTAGTTGTCCTGCTATAAAGCACATGCACTGTGTAGACTCACAATAGACCTTGAGGAAAATGGAGGGAAATAAAGTAAAACTGACCCCATGATTAATTTGAACATGAACATTTTGGTACACTCTCCAAGTTTCTTCATTTACTCTCAGTGGCTTATCACAAAATCTGTGTAATTTCCAAAAGTAGAATCAAACTTAAAAATTCCACACATTCCATGACTTTTTTCCCAGCCTCCCTCTGCTCATTAGAATGAGGGCTCTAAGTACTGAGTCTGGGGGAGGCAGGGAGCAAGGGTGGTCCCATGGGACAGTGTGAAGTCTCTTCCTACCTGGCACTTGCTCTGTGCTCCTGGGGCCCGTGGGTAGTGGGTGTGCCCTGTGGGTGCTGGGTGTGTGTTAGTTTTCAGTTTCATCTTTTAGTATGTAAAATCACTAACATTTATCAAGTGGGGAGAAAGTCTAAGGAAGCCCATTTGTGATTGAGCCCACACCGGGAAACCCACCCTGACCTCTCATCTGAGCCTACATCCTGACCCCCTATCCCCACTGGGACCCAGGGCTGTTGGTGCTAGACAGATCCCCTACAATTGAGTGGCTTCCCAGCTCAGTCCAGCATGTTTTAAGGCCAACCCCAGACATCATGTATTTATAAATGGCTCAAATGTATCTCTAAGAACAGCAGTTCTGAGCCTGTGGCTTGTGACCCCCTCTTGGGTCAGAGGACCCTTCCACAGGAGTTGCCTAAGACCATGGGAAAACACAGATAATTACATTACGATTTATAACAGTAGCAAGATTACAGTTACGAAGTAACAACGAAGGTAACTCTTTGATGGGTGGGTCACCTCGGCATGAGGAGCTGTATTGAAGCTTCTCAGGGTTAGGAAGGTTGAGAGCCACTGCTCCAGGAGGTCATGCAGGAAACAGCTAGAATACCCGTGCCATCCACACAAGTGCACAGGTAACCAAACGCTGAGTTTGTACGGAAGTTTCTGGTGGCTCATTCTGACTTTTGGCCACTTGGTTCCCTTGAATCAGGGTGTTCTGTGAGGGCTGATGGCCTCTGTTACTCAGGAGTCAGACTGATGTGTTCGCACTTCTCTCCATTTTAACATTGATTACTTTTGATTTAGAACCCCTCCCCAGCCCCTTTTCACCCCGCACTGTGCACCATGAACTGTGGTTTATCTGTCGATGTCCAACTCCATGTGGACCTCCAGCACTCTGCAGCGTCAGCAGGCCAGCACTGGAGACTCTGGAAGGCCTCCAGGAGGCTCTGAGGTAGATACTTCCGTAGGCAACCATAACAACTGACGCCTCTCTGTCCTTTTTGCCCAGGGAAAGAATTTTAAAAGTAACTGGATCTAGAGGTTGATCGGCCCCCAGGAGGTCTCTCTGGGCTTTCAGGACACAGATGTCAGGGTTGTAGGCACCGAAAGAGACCCTTTATCATTGAGGACTGCACAGTGTTTGTGACTGTGTTTGCTAGAGCACCTCTGGGCAGAGGCTCCATGTCCACTCGCTGAGTTAGCAGGGGCTTGGGGTGTGGAAGCAATGAAAGTCTCCATCAGTGTGCAGCTGACTTCCTGGGAGCTGCAGTGGTGACTTTACAAAGTTGACGTATACATTCAGACGGGGTTGGTGGCACGATGTGTCCCACCTGGCTGCCTGTTTTATGCCTGTTGGTGTCCGCTCGTTCAGTAGGAGCCCTCGGCTGGACGCACTAGGACTTTGGATCTCAGGACTCCTGCTCTGGACTACAGCAGCTCGTGTCTAAGTGGGGCTCTAGTGTTCAGATATCACTGGCATAGGTCATGGCTGTTGTCTTAGTCAGGGTTTCTATTCCAGCACAAACATCGTGGCCAAGAAGCAAGTTAGGGAGGAAAGGGTTTATTCAGCTTACACTTCCACATTGCTGTTCATCACCAAAGGAAATCAGGACAGGAACTCAAGCAGGTCAGGAAGCAGGAGCTGATGCAGAGGCCATGGAGGGATGTTACTTACTGGCTTGCGTCCCCTGGCTTGCTCAGCTTGCTCTCTTATAGAACCCAGGACCACCAGCCCAGGGATGGCACCACCCACAATGGGCTGGGCCCTCCCCTTGATCACTAATTGAGAAAATGCCTTACAGCTGGGTCTCATGGAGGCATTTCCTCAAGGGAGGCTCCTTCCTCTGTGATAACTCCAGCTTGTGTCAAGTTCACACACAAAACCAGCCATTTCAGGTGTCATCTGGCTTTTTTCAGTGTGTCGAGGGGGGGGTGTCTTTTTTTGGCCGTGGAGCCCCTCGTTTCTGTACATACTCTGTCTGCTGAGCCTTTGTGTCGAGAGCAGCTGAGCTTCCAACATGGCTGTGCTCTTCCACCACCTGTGTCCCAGCCGAGTTTCTCAGGAACCCAAAGTATTATGGGATGTGTGCCATCGCCCACGCTGCTTTCATAAGCGAGAATAGCGATGCCAGCAATGTGATTGCTAGAACAGTGAGTAGCGTGGAGGATTACACTCAGGGTTGAGTGATCTTAGCCTCGTTCTGGCAGAGAAGAGCCCGGAAGTCCCCATGAGCACAGTGCCTTTTCCCAGAGCTCCACCGACTGGCTTCTGCTAGGTGTGTTCGTTTGAGTAATTTTGTTTCTAATTTACTTTTTTTTTTTAATTTAAGTTTTGCTTTATAGTGTATTCTTTCATTTTAAATTTCTCTTAGTAGTTCTTTGACAGAACTGTGCCTCAGAATCAGGTTGAATTTATCTGAGATGTGTGTCAACTCTTAGTGTCCTAGAGCTCCAGATTGAGACTTTCTAGGGGTAGATGGGTAGTATCTGCTTGCAGGTAAAGGTTTCTTTCATTGTGATGAAAATGTTCTAAACTGGTAATCATAGTGATTGCCGATCTGGGAGTGTGTAAGAGCCATTGAATTGAAAACTTTACAAGGTAAATTGTTACAAAGTAAATTGTTATAAGGTAAATTGTTACAGGGTAAATTGTTACAGGGTAAATTGTTACAGGGTAAATTGTTACCGGGTGTTGTGTGAGACTTGAGTTTGCAAAGGCTTTGCTGTGTGGTGCCCATCACCGCAGGAATTTGTGTGTCAGGCTGCATCTCACCTCAGTTCTAAGCTGGACTCACCTCAGTTCTGTCTCCTGAGCTGCCCTCTTCGTCCGTCCCACCCACAGTCTTTGTCCACACCCTGTCATGCCGGTGCCAACTTGGGTGGTCCTGTGCAGCTCTGCCTTCCCCAAGCCTTGGGAAACGGCACACCTGGATCAGCTTCTTCACAATTCCTGCATGAGCCTAACTGGGCCTCGCCTTCAGGTTGCCCTAAATCTGAGGTAGGGAGAAAACAACCTGGGCCGTGTCTTTCTCGAAATCTGGCCTTAGAAGTCACATAGCCATCTGAGGATCTGGGAGGGGATGAGAGAGAGAAACACACAAGACCCCTCCCCCCGAAACAACACAATTTCTCAAGATACACTTGACACAAGTTGACACAAGTTACACTAGGTAGGACCGGAGTTACACTTCCTGATGCAGAGCCTCCAGCCGTTTCTGGGGCCACATCCAGAACCCCGGTGCCTGGAGAGAATGGAACAAATCTGTGCAGATGTGTGATGGTTTGCAAATGTCTCATGCTCTCCTCAGCGTCCTTTCTCCTGTCTGTCTGCCCAATACACAGCAGTTTTCAATGCCAAGCTGACTATGGAGACAGGAGACCATAGGAGCTTCCAGTGCATAGTGGCATGAGGTCGTGCACAACTCCACCCGGGATCACCATTGGGCCTTTGCTCCACCCACATTTTGTATCTAAACGTTCTAGCATGTTCTCTCTCTCTCTCTCTCTCTCTCTCTCTCTCTCTCTCTCTCTCTCTCTCTCTCTCTGCATTGTGGATCTGGATCTTTAAAGAGACAGGGCAGGCACCAGGAGGCATGGTACCTGTGGCCTGCAAACGACAGATTCAGTGACAGGTCCCCATTCCCCTTCAGCAGCACCTCACTGAAAGAGATCCTCTACTGTTAGCTCTGAGTTGCTCACTTCCACAGAATGCTGGTAGGGAGGCAACCTGGGACCTCAGATCTGCTTCCACAATTTAAACCCCAGAAAGGGAGAGTCTGCCAGCTGACCCGAGGCGCCCTGGAGTGCTTTGGGCTGTTGACCTGGTGCAGGCTAGCTGGGAAGTTAAAGTATAACCAGTTGATGGTTTCTGATGTCCTGCCTGTGCCAGGTGAGATATCTGACTGCCCAGGCAGGCTGAGTGTCTTCATCATGGTGTCTCTGCAACATGCCCTTCACATTTCACCGTTAGACTGGCTGTCCTTTGGCTGTCCTGTTACTGTGTGAACTCTGGAACTATTGTGCCGTGCAGCCCGAGAGAACATTTCAGCTCCGGATTAACTGTTCTCAACCCCAGCCTGCCTGAGCTTCTAGGGACATGAGAATTAGGGCCTGTCCTAAAGCGGTTATTAACGTCCCTTGACTATAGAGAAGAAGCGAGAACATCCAGGCTTAAATTTTAGTGGGATTTCTCCCCTCCCCCACCTCTCCCCACCCCTCCTCCTTTCCCCGGCCCCCTCCCCCTCCTGTACTTCTGTTTACTGTCCCAGGATATTATTAGAAGAGGGTAGAACAGTTCAGAAAGTGGATTTTTGAACGCAAAGTAACAAAAATCTTCCTCCTGCTCTGATGTTGTTTTGATGTTGTCGTTTGTTTGTTTGTTTGTTTTAAGAAGTGCAACAACCCTAGGAAACACCCACTTCCCAGTGTTAAAACCAGTCTGTTTTTGTCTCCTTTCTTTCTGTTTTCTCTCTCTTTAAATGTAGCGACAGACAGTAAGGATGAAGAACTCAGAGTGCCCCCCAGGCGGCCCTACCTGGGTATGTACTACTGAGACCCTGGCTCCATTTCACCCTGCAACCTGTCCCTCTGTCGACACGTGCATCCGTACTTACCTGTCGCTTCCCGAGTCGCTTCGCCACGCATGGCCTGGACACACTTAGCCCACAGCCCGCTGCTCTCGGCCTGGACTATGTAGAACCGGCTGATTTCCGGGGAGGGGTGAACCGAAGGGAAGAAGAAATGGGTGTGGAAAATTCAAGATGGCAAGCTTTGAGCTTATCCCAAGCTACTTCCTGTCGATGGTGTGCCAGTGGACTTGCTCTAACCCTCATCCCCTCCTGGAGTGTTCACTGCTGTTCTGTAGAAGGAACACTGGCTTTGCCGGTGTGACCTCTGCTGCAGCCTAACTGAACTCTTGTCGGCTATAGCACCGGCTCCCGTATTTCTAGCCATCTAGAGATTGTCCACCAGAAAGGTCACATCACCCGCAAGGCACAGCCGTTTGCTTCTTCCTCCCAGTCTTCCCAATACCCTGACTGGACAGAGACTAGACAAGGCATGTGTGTTCTGTTCTTGGCTTTACTGAGGACTTCTGGGTTTTGCACTTGCCTTTAAAGCTCCTGTGAGCTGACGGGGCTTTGCTTTGCTGTCATGAATGGCACTGGCCCTGGCTCAGCTCTGTGCTGTCTGTGGACTGTGTGAGTTCTAGGCATGGTGCTGTCTGTGGACTGTGTGAGTTCTAGGCACGGTGCTGTCTGTGGACTGCGAGTTCTAGGCACTGTGCTGTGTCTGTAAATGTGACCGAGGGACTTCTACCATTTGTTCTGTTTTCACGGGGGGTCGTCATTTGTGTGTTAAGCTAAGTTCTGTTTGATTATGGTGTCCGGTTACCTCTTAACTGCTGGGCGCCGTTTGCTGATATTATGTGTGCTGAGGACTTTTAATGTCTGTACTCATGGAAAGTTCTGGTCTGGAGTCCTTTTCTCCTGATGGCTTTGCTTTTAGAATAGCCTAGGTATTACTCTGAATACACCGGGTAATGAAGTAAGTTCCTAAGTGTCTGTGAAGGGTCGCCACCGATTCCTCTTTAAAATTTGGGTTGATTTCCTTGTGCGGCTGGCTTCACTGGGCTTCTGCTCTAACGGTGTCCACTCCACCTTGTTCTGAACCTGAGTACTTTCTCTGTCGCTTCCTTCACCCATCTGGGCTCTTCTGTACTGTGGCTTGGTTTCAGATTCATCCCAACAAACGTCTCCAGTCTCATTTTTCTTAGTGTTCTTTTGTAATTCTTTTACTAGCCCCTGGTACTGGTCCTTTTACTCTTTATTCTGGTGATTTTAGCCCCGTCTCTGTCCTTTGCTTCTCTCCTTAGGGCTTTGTCAGTTTGGCTGATCTCTTCCATGAACCCGCTTCTGGTTTTGTTGATTTTTCTTTATCTAAGTTTGCTGAATTCCGCTTTAACTCCCTCTCTTTTGATTACTTGTTTTGTCTTCTGCCTGCTTTTGCTTTAGTTTGCGCTTTCTTCTGGGTCCTTTGAGTGGAGGAGAATTGACTTTGGTTGGTTTTTTTTTTTCCTATCACACTTTGAAACATCTGTGCTCACAGCCGTGAATCCACTCTGCAAGGGTTGACCGGCCTCCTGTGTGTTTTGGTCCACTGAGTTTTTTCTCTGTCTTAAAGTGCTTTCTCATTTTCTTCGAAATTTCTTTGACCCGCTCACAGTTGAAGAATACGTGGCAGTCTTCATTTTGTGAAGCCCTCAGATCTCCGTGTCGGCTTCTGACAGAATCTCCAGTGACTGGAGAGAGTACTTCCATTCAGATTCTCTGAGGTGAAGCTTGTTCTGGGACCTCTCCTGAGGGGTCTCTCCAGGAGCCCGTCCTTGCTGCTGTAGGTGTCTTCCTGTTGAGGGGAGGTGGGTGTCTGTTGGGTCCAGGTTTACAGTAATGCTGTGGTCTTCTTTTAACTCCCTGTTTCCACTTCTATCCATTTTGAAATCTGGCAGAAGCTTCCACATACTTGTTAATTCTTTCATTTCTGTCAGGTGTCGCTCTCTTGATTTCAGAGCAGTTAGTTGTCATTACAAAATGCCTCCTATGACATTTTTGTTGTTTGAAGGCCCCCTCCTGCCCAGTATCGAACCCAGGGCCTCATGCATGGGACACACTACCACCAAGTTACCTCCCCAAGCCTTCTTTTCACTTTTTCTCTTGAGACTGGGTTCACTATGTTGCTTAGGCCTCGAACTGACTCTGCAGCCCAAAGCAGGCCTAGAAGGCTTCACCCTTCCCCTCAGCCTCTCAAAGTGCTGAGTGCCGGCCTACCCCACAGCTGTGCTTGCAGCTTACTCTGTTAGCATAGCCTCTGTGGATCCCTGTGGTTATGCTCTGAACAGCAGGCCGATAGCAAGTTCAAGGCCACCCTGGGCTACATTGCAAGATCTTGTCTCAAAACAAAATAAATAAAAGGGGAACAAGAATACCCTTGGCAGGGAAGAGAAAGGCAAAGATTAAAACAGAGACTGAAGGGACACCCATTCAGAGCCTGCCCCACATGTGGCCCATATATATACAGCCACCCAATTAGACAAGATGGATGAAGCAAAGAAGTGCAGAAGTGTAGATCGCTCCTGAGAGACACAGCTAGAATACAGCAAATACAGAGGCGAATGCCAGCAGCAAACCACTGAACTGAGAATAGGACCCCCGTTGAAGGAATCAGAGAAAGAACTGGAAGAGCTTGAAGGGCTCGAGACCCCATATGTACAACAATGCCAAGCAACCAGAGCTTCCAGGACTAAGCCACTACCTAAAGACTATACATGGACTGACCCTGGACTCTGACCTCATAGGTAGCAATGAATATCCTAGTAAGAGCACCAGTGGAAGGGAAGCCCTGGGTCCTGCTAAGACTGAACCCCAGTGAACTAGACTGTTGGGGGAGGGCGGCAATGGGGAGGGTGGGGAGGGAACACCCATAAGGAAGGGAGGGGAGGGGATGTTTGCCCGGAAACCGGGAAAGGGAATAACACTCGAAATGTACATAAGAAATACTCAAGTTAATAAAAAAAAAAAAAAAAGATTACAAAAAAAAACAAAAACAAAAACAAAAAAACAAAATAAAAAGCCACAGGACCTATGAGATGATTAAGCTGAGATTAGGTGCTTGCTATTGGACCCGAGTTTGATCCTCGGAACCCATGAGTTGGAAGGAAAGAACCAACTCCTACATACCGACTGCTGATCCTTACCAGGGCGCCATTGCACTCAGAAGAGCGGATACATCAATGTACTAAGATCAGGACAACCTCTGCCCCATTCTCTGACTAACATTTGCTATTTTTGATCTGTTTGTCGTTCTTTTTGCTGTTTGTGTGTACCCGCTCTTCTACAGTGTTTAATATTAAGTGAATATTTTAATACTGGGATGTTTTAATTCCCTTAGTGAATTTTAACTATATAGTGCTATTTTTCTTAGTTTTTCTGAGGCTTAAATAATACAGATTTTAACTTATCAGAGTCTTTTAACTTTGTACTAACTTCGTTTTGGTGAGACACAGAAATCCTTGTGGAATTCCTCCCTCCCTCTTCTGGTGGTATGAGGACTATGTATGCATTTTGTTTATGGGTGCTACAAGTCTAACCATGTGTCTTTGACTTGTTACTCTGTGTAGATTTTACTCCTAGAGAAGATGATACTAGGAGAAGTTACTGTGTCAACCTTCTTTCTGAGTTTCGGCTGCCCTTACTCTCCTACTGTGTTGTCTTGGTGGCTGGATTATGGTAGGCACGTTAAAACACCCCAAAAGCACAACAACATATTGTTTTTCTGTAGTTCCTTTGTAAGCCAGGTAAGAAAGGTAGGCGTGTGTGTGTGTGTGTGTGTGTGTGTGTGTGTGTGTGTGTGTGTTTGCGTGCGCGCGCGCGTGAATACCTGCGCACGCACAAGCACAGGGAATGTTTTTTGTTTTTGTTTTTGTTTTTTTTTGCCATTGCAGTCCAGGCCGTCCTCAGCATCCCACCCCACCCTCAGGGCTAGAGTGACAGGTGGGAACCACCATGCCCAGCTCCTGGTATGTTTTCCGAGCAGTGTATATACTTTCCTTTCTGTATACTTCCTTCTTCTTAAGTGCCTTCATATGACCTCTGCTGTCACTTGATTTCCACGTGGAAAGCTACAGTTTCCCCACTTCTCGTTTATCTGGGGATTTTGTTTTCTCCTTGTGTAGAACGCTTTCTTAGGAGCTGCCTCCTGACAGTTGTTTTTCCTCTCAGCACTTTGAATGCCATCCCTCTGCCTTCTGAACTCCATTGTGTCTGATGAGAAGTCAGTGGGGGTCCCCTGTGAGGGACATCATTGTTCTACTGGTGCTTCTAAGATGGCGTCTTTGTCTCTGACATTCAGCCGTAACTCGTGTTTGGGACCTGTGGTCGTGATCTCTGAGTCCTTTGCTGTTCCTTCCTCTCCTCCACTCTAGGATGCTCACTGTGCCTGTGGTGCTGTACGGTTCTCGGAGGCACTGTTGCTTTTGCTTTGGGCAGCATAATCTCCATGGAAGTGTCTTAAGGTTTGCTGACCCTTCCATTGGCTCAGGTCTCTTGTTGAGCTCCAGCATGACTCTTATTTCAGACACCGCCTGCAGCCGGCTCCAGGTTCTCCTGGTTCTGAGTGATTGATCTCCCTTGAGAAACGTTCTTCTACCGGGTGAGGTGATGTCTTCCTACCTCTGTTGGTTCTTTTATATATCCTTTGGATTCCTTCAGTTCTCACCGTACATTTACAGTGTTATTTTGAACTTTCGTTTTCTTTTGCGTTTCTTCACAAATAGTTTCTTGCTTTTTGTTGTTGTTACGCCCTCCATATAAAGGCTACACTTCCCTGTTTGTCTGCATACTGGACATTGAAAATTAACATTGTGACAGCCGTGGCACTAATCTCATACCCGGGAAAGGATGTCTTATTTGCTGGTATCCTGGTTCGGTTGAATGGGGCAGTTTGAGCCCACCCTCTTGTAGGGCCTGATGGTACTGGCTGCTGTGCTTCTGTCTACTTCGAGCTCTGAAGTGTTCTGCCCTCACTGGCATCACACTGACCTCCCTTGCCTGCAATGCTGGCTCCATTGGTACAGTACTCTGGCTGATGCTACACCAGCAGCTAGCCCGGGGAGCTGGCTCTGTTGGTACAGTGCTCTGGCTGATGCTACACCAGCAGCTAGCCCGGGGAGCTGGCTCTGTTGGTACAGTGCTCTGGCTGATGCTACACCAGCAGCTAGCCCGGGGAGCTGGCTCCGTTGGTACAGTGCTCTGGCTGATGCTACACCAGCAGCTAGCCCGGGGTCATTAAAGCCAGTCTAAAAGTGGCGCTGCTTTCAGGATAGCTCTAGCTGCCTCCTTCCTTCTCTTCAGCTGGCCAGGGAGCCACTAGCTGCGGCTTCTTTCTTGCCGCTTCCCCTTTCCTTCAAAACAGGGTCTGGTTATGTAGCCCAGGCTAGCCTGGTATCTACTATCTTCCTGTCTCAGTTTCCCAAGTGTAAAAATCATGGGTGCCCAGCCCTACCTGACCAACTTCCTCCAGGATCCAGGTCTTCGTTCTTTTGCTAGGATTCTTGAGCCCAAGCTTGCCTATGCTCTGTTCTGAGCATCTGTCTCTTAGGGGAGGGCTTTGAACTCCCTGTTCCTACCCTTGTCCAGAAGACAGAACTTCAGATGCTTCTCTGAGCTGGTGGCAACAACTTGCTCTGAGGACAGGTCGCAGAAGGTGACCTCTGCCCTTCTCAGCCTTCTCAGCCTGGTGTGGAGTCTCTCTCCTGTATAAGGTGCCATAGTGTCACCCAGGATTCTCAGCCTTGTCCTGAGTGGGCTGGCTGGGGTGGACCCCAGAGCAGAGGAGCTGAGCAGGTGAAGGGCATGCTGACTGAGGTAGACCAGCGCTTGTTTCTTACCCTTGCTGGGAGCATAGGCCCCCCCTCCCCTCTCTGTGAGACCTCCTGACACTTTTCTACAGTGCTCTCCTGACTGTCCTGTTTCACTTGAACCCCTGGGGCTAGAATTAGGGAGGACATTTCATAAAGGCTGGCCACATGCTTCAGGGTTGTTCTCTGTCAGTGGCATTGAGGAATAAACTTGGGATGGAGTGTTCTGTGGTGGCTTACTGTAGGAGCGGAGCACAGTGTTCAGAAGACTCCTGGGAAAGCAGGAACCTTAAAACCTCTTTCAAGTGAAGGCACCATGTTGGATGGTAAAACCGTTTATTCTGGTGCTCTCAGGGCCAGAGCCTTGCGCTGGGCCCTTTCTGATCACTCTGAGCTGTGCTGTCATGGACTTGAATGGAACTCGTCAGAACAGAGGCTGCTATCCTATCAGCTACTGAATGGTGACACTGAAGAGTACTCTGCAGGGTGACATGACGAGTGTGGGCCACTGTACCCCCCTCTCTCCTGGCTCATCTCTCCATTGAAGGGAACTCCGCTAAGGAAAAGTGTTTCAGGCCAGGCTGACCATATGTCTGTCAATGCCATTGATGGAGAAACTTGGAGTTGAGTGTTCGAATCCTTTGCTGGGATGTTGGTAGGATAGAGTCAGAAAGGACTTCTGAAATGAGAGACAGAGAGTCAACGGCACCGATAACCCATTCGTAACAAGCACTACTCACCCTGGCTTCTCTGGCTCTCGGAGTAGCTGCCCCAGTGATGTGAAACCATCACTAGCAGCAGTACCATGGCAGCCTTATCTGTGTAACCTCAGATCTGAACAGGATGCTGGCCTTGGTGGTTGCTTGTTTTGTTTTGGCCAAGCAGTGGGTGCTCCCAGTCAGTTTTCCAGGTCGCCCTGTCTGGAAGCTGGGAGAGGGGAACAGGATCAGCACTGCCCCCCAGCTTCCTGGGTGGGCTAGGGCGGCATTCCCAGAACATTGATTTTGGGTCCCTGAGCCATCGTCTGGTGGAGCTGCCCTTGTCTATTGTGGGTGAGGGCAGTGCTGGGGTGAGTAGGGACCACCAATTTGGAAGGTCATTTCAGCTGTCACAGGAGGTCTTGGCTGTTAGTCTGTTGATGTAGCTGACCTTCAGGCAGAGTGAAAGCTGGTGCTGCGTGGGCCATGTGGCTCCTGTCATCTCTCCAGAGGAACTGCCACGCCCCAGAGGCTTGTGCAGGTTTCCTGGGACTTGGGGTTCTACCTGGTAAGTTCCAGTGAGCATTGGTGCAGGAAGAAAGGCTGTGCATGAATCAGAACCAGGGTGGCCAGGATTAGATCTTTTTGTCTGTTCTCTCACACAGGGTTAATTTTTCATATAGACATCATCACCAAGTTAATTTTGGACCACAATGATTATTTTCTTGAGCTATTTGAGGTTGAATATATTTTCTATCACTACCCAGAATGGCGCTGTCTCAGGCCTCAGCATCCTCCAGTCAAAGAGCCCAAGTAAGTGGCAGGGCACTTTATCGTCATTTCCAGGAGCACCGTGGTCTGCTCTTGACTTCGGTAAACATGTGCTGGGGTGCACTCCTGCTTCTGACCCAGGAGGCCTGGGCTCAGTTGGTTTTCTGACCAGCGGTCTGGCCAGGCTGGGGGTTAGAGGCTGGCCTGGGGCCCTTGGGGCAGAGTGAAGCCAGCGGGTGAGCCACACAGAGTAGTGTGGACTTCCCAGTGGTTTGTGTCCGGCATGTGCCATGTCCCATACTGGTTGGGACGTGTGGCATATAGTGTGCTGGTGGGACCCTGGGAGAAGGAGGAAAAAGCCGCTCTGTCATAGCTGTCCAAGAAGGGCCTTCGGGCTTGGAAATGAGTGTGTCTATGGGACACTTGTGGGCAAGGGACTCAGGAGTGGCTCTGCCCTTGTGCTGCTGAGACAGATTCTTCTCCTGTGCAGAGCCCTACTCTGTCCTTTACTCGCCCCGCTAGGGACAGGGCACTGTGTTTCCCGTTTCTTCTGATTGGTTTGAGGAGATCTTCCTTGATGCTAGTGTCCCCCGGGATGGTGAGAGCTGTTCTGGATTGCTGCCCCTGCGGTCTGATGGCTGCAGGCCATGGTTTGATGCTCTTTGTGGCCTCTCTATGAGGCCTTGCTCAGAGGTGCTCAGGGAAAGAGTGGTCAGCGTGAGCCGCGTCTGATGTGAACTCCTCTCGGCCCTCCCAGTTTCACCAACCGAAGGATTCATTCTGGGTGGCCAGCTGGGTCCCTGTCATTCCCAGTCCACGGTCCAGACTTGTGTCTCTGCCACAAGGGCACGTGGAACAGCATGACAGCCACAGAAACCTTTCTGGAGCTTGGAGGCTGTGGCTGTAGCTCTCCTGTGGTAATGCCGAGTATCTTGGGGAGCTGGGGAGAAGTATTCCGTGGTCTCACTTGTGAGGTGGAGCTTGAGGCGCTACGTGTCCTGCCGTGCTGTCATTGGGGTGGTCTGTCCTTTCCTAGCTCACCAGCTCTGTCAGCTCAGTCTCTTGAGCCCCTAATTCCTGTTAGTGCAGAGCTTCAGCTGCCTCTTCCTGCCCATCTTCTCTGAGGTGAGTCCTAGTGCTGGTCCTGGCAGGACCTGACCCACCAGCCTCGAACAGAGCTGTCATTTCTGAGGACTCACTTCCAAGGTAGAGAACCCTGTACCTTGTTCCTCACTGGCTCTGAGATTCCCGCTGCCTTTTCAGTGGTTGGTTGTCATTGGCCTAAACTCTAGGCCGGGAGCTGAGAGAACCCAGTCTTGTTCCCCTGCTTCTGAGGGAGTGGAAAGGCTCGGCCTGCATTGACACAGACCAGCCACATGAGGGTGCTGGCGGGCCGCTGGAGGAACACAGATTACACCACAGGCTAATAAAGCTGCCCCAGGTAACTGGGGCCTCAAGGTGTGGTACCCACTGCCGCCCCAGAGATGGGCAGTTAAGGGAAAACAAAAACAAACACAAAATCCTAGCCTGGACTTGGTTTCTTTCCCTTCTCAATGCTGTGATGGACCCAGTGTCTTTTCCTCCTCATCGAGTTAGGCTACTCCAACCTCAGGGGGTCCTGGAGGACTTGACCTTAAGACTTGAGGATGCTGGGTTTTCTTCCATTTTTTTTCCCTCCCACTTTCTGTCTATTCCTTTTGCCTATTGATGTATTGGTCGTCCATTCTGTTGTAGGTCATAGATTCAGAAGAACATTGGGGTTTTCAGATGTGTTTGTCTTAGGTATTAATGTGTAAGCATCCTGCAGAGAGCTCTTTACTTTTCTGTCTTCAGGAGGAAACTTGGGGCGCTGTGTCTTCCCCATTATCTCTCCATATCTTCTCACTGCCTCTCAGGTATCAGGTATCCTGGGGGCCATGCTTGTCCTTCCTCTGACCCTTGCTACCTGCTGCTTGAAGGGCTACCCCTGACCTCCAGGTCCCAGTCACCACATGCCACATGGGAGATGTTGCATTGGGCTGATGGCCTCTTTCCTGTGCTCTGTTGGGAATCTGTTTGTCTCTGAGGGTCAGATTAGCACTCCCTGACGGCGTTGGAACATAGAGTCAGTGCATGGGCCCCTGCGGTGCAGGCCAGCTCTGCCTGCCCCTGCCTCCCCAAAGAAGGCTCCTTCCGGGATTGGGCTTCTCATCTGAAGGGCCAGTTCCTTAGGCCATGATCAGGAAGCATTGGACTGTGAATGAGCCCAGGCTAGACAGGCATCAAGAAGGCTCTAGAACAGACAGTGGAGATAAAACTAAGCATGGTCCCTGGGCGAAGGTGACAACTCCTTTTCCTCTCACATGGCTTTAGTCCTGTAGTTGGCCCTGAGTGAAACTTGACTGATGTATTGATAACACATTTAGGCCTTTGGGCCACATGCCTGCTCCTGAGGCTGGGGATGGGGGACCCCAGAGACCCAGACTCAGGAAGGCAGCTCTTTGTTGGAGTTTGTCCTGGGTCCAAGCTTTAATGAGACTTGTGATCTCGGACAGGGTGGCTCCTTGGTGTCTCTGAGCCCAGTAAGTGGAGTGGGCATGGGGCAACACCCTGCCAGGCTACATAGTGTGTGACACAATAAAATGCCATTGATGCAGGTAACCTGGTCTCTGTTCTCTCGGGGTTTCCCCTTTTTGTCCTAATCCCGAGAAACAAAAATAGCTTCCTCAGATAACTAAAATCCTTGGGTGGCATTAGGAATGGCCTTTTGTGTGTGTGTTGTCTGAGTAATAGGAAGTTTGATCCCCCTCCCCAACCCACGTGTGCATGCGTACACACACACACACGCACACACACACACACACACACACACACGCCCTTTTTAACGTGTGCTGTACCAGCGTGTCCCGATCTCCTCTGGAGCAGAGGGAGACGGCAGCCTGCTCACTCAGATCCGTAGCTCGGGGGCAGGAACACTGATGCAGGCCAGGTCGAGCCTCTGAAGACCCCAGGGCTGCAGATCTACTGTGATGTGCACGTTAAAGTCCATCCATTTTATTGTGAACGGGGATACCAGGCCAGCGATGTGTTAGCTGTTTTCCTCACTACAGAAGGTGTTCAGTGGACCAGGGTGTAGCTCATTGGGAGAGCAGTGGCCTAGCATGTGTGTGTGTGGGGGAGGGACTTTTTCTTTCCCAGCCTCCAAGCTCCCCCTAAAAGCAGCCGTACTTGGAAGAGTTTAGCATCTCGGGCATCTCTTGGCCCTACCCACCTACACCTGCTGGAATTCCCTATCTTGGACTTGCGATCTAAGAGCCCTGTCAGGCATAGCCATGTTGCATCCTCTCGTTCAGCTTTCCTTCTCTCTAGAAGCTTCCCTGCCGCTTCCACGGTCCCGGGAGTATTCATCTGCTGAAGTGTCATTTAATTCATTCATGTCAGTGCTTGTGAATAATTCCACAGAATCTGTCCTCAGGCAGCCTGGGCTATCGTGCTGGTGACCACGATATGTATGTAGCAGTAGTACTGTGTGCTGACCAGGTCTCCCTCATGGGCTAAAGACAGTCAAGACACGTAGAACGGATCATTAACCATTAGATCAGTCCCAAGAGGTTCATTAACCCAAGTGAATGGAGACGCGTAGTTAACCAGAGTTACAGAGGGCAGAGTTGTCCCTGTAAACCCAGGCAGGTAGCAGATTCCAGAGGCTGTGGTTTGTCTTCCTCCCTAGAACTATTCGAATTAAGCCAAAAGACTTAATGTTGGTACCAAGGGTCCCTGGAATTGCTTCTGTTGGGATCTCATCTGCCCACACTGACCTCTACCTGCTTGCTGGGTCTCCTCCACACTGACTGGCTCACTCCCATTTCTTCCTCACTGCATCGAATCATCCACATCCCCCACACTGACTTCGACCCACTCAGTTCCCCCCACACTGGCCTCGCCCTGGTCCTGTCTCCTCTCCCCGGCCTTGGCCTGTCCGCACTTCCTCACCGCGCTAACCTTAGCTGAGTCCGTTCATCCCTCCTCACAAAGACCTTTGCCTTGTCCCGTGGTTCAGCTCCCTACGCCGACTGGACCTGCCCATGCCTTGTCAGTATCTCTTTCCCCCGTGAAGTACAATTTGCTCGCCCAACTGAGGTGCCTCTCTCTCCCTCTCCCTCTCCCTCTAGACTTCGACCCTCATCATTTCTGGCATTGGAGCAGCTTCGCAGACTACGTGCAGTGTGTTCTGGCCTTCACAGGTGTGGCCGGCTACATCACCTACCTGTCCATCGACTCGGCTCTGTTTGTGGAGACGTTGGGCTTCCTGGCCGTGCTGACCGAAGCCATGCTGGGTGTGCCGCAGCTGTATCGGAACTATCGCCACCGCTCCACGGAGGGCATGAGGTAGGGGGTGTCCCTGTGGAGGTTCCCATGGCACTCACTGGGGCTGTTGAGCTCTGACAGCGAGGGGGAAATCATGCTGCTTAGACACACTGGGCCTCTGACTCTTGTCTGAGGAGATTTGTTTCGATGGGGCTGGGGAGGGAAGCAGAAACCTTGTGAGGAGGCCGTGGCCCATCAGGAGCCGCAGAGCTTTCACAGGACCAGGGACTGAGGAACATGGCACCTATCCATCTGGATGGCGGGGCCTAGGAACCTGACAAAGGTACCCCAACTGCGGCTTTTTCACAGTGTCATGCCATGGCCTGCCAGAGGTACAGTGTCTGGCAGACGAGGATGGACTCGTGTCAGGATCGTACTAAGAAGTGTCTGACGACATCTGTCTAGCACAGGACGGTTCCCATAGACCATTGGGAAGTCTATGAAGAAAACAGCGTTTACTCAGCACAGGTCAGCAGGCGAGGAGGAGGGAAGAACACAGCCGTGCATTCAGTTCGGCACCGTCCTTAAGGGAGCTGTTTGACTTCACGCTGAGAGCCTGTTTGCTTCCCAGAGACCCCGTGCCCTCTGAGACGCCATCCTCCTCCTCCCCCGAGACCCTGCCCACTTCTCCCTACCCACTCCTCACTAAAGTCCGTCCTGCCTCTGGGGACCGCCTTTCTCTGAAGGTTCGCGTCACCCTTGTGCGCCCTGGTGTGTTCTGGTGATACTCTGTCATCAGTGGAATCATAGGGCCTGTTTTTGCTAAGGAAAGCAAGTCCTGTTAGGAAGGGACAGGCAGTGGACAGGACAGAGGGTTGGGGTCATGCCGGATACTGGGTTTTAATATCCCTCTGTAGTTCTTCTTACTGGATGCAGGGTTGTAGGGACCGGGCTCCTGTGCACACGTAGAGTAGATTATAAGCGTGAGGTGTAGAAATCAGTGTAGGAGAGGCCTGAGTGTGATGCTTACATAGGAAGGGCAGAGATAGGCTGGCAGTCGTGACCATGGTAGATCCCGTTTCCCTAGTGAGGATGGGTGGAGCCCCGGGGGTCTGGATTGATTGATTGATTGATTGATTGATTGATTGAAATCGGGCGGAGCCGGAGCCATGACGATCCCACAACTCTGGTTTGGGGCTGGTGGATGTGCAGGAGAGCATTAGCTCTGGGTCTACATCAGTGCAGATCGCGGAGGAAAGGCCACTAACTCGCTGTTCCAAAGCGCAAGTGTTGGGCAAGCCGTTGTCAGCTGAGAGCGGAGCCAGTGTTTGGAGATATTGGGGCTCCCCGCTCGGCATCCTCTAGGCACAGGCGCTGGGCTCCTTCATGCGCACAGGGGCATTTGCTGGCCAAGCTCCGATACCGCCAGGCCCCGCTGGGCCCCACAGGGGCGGCACCTTTATTATCAGGATTGGTCACCAGAATCCTGCTGGGGATGTCGCAGGTCCTACTGTGTCCCTACCTTCTCGATGGTGTGCTGGACTGCCGTGGATCTGTGGGATAAGCATGGAAAATGTCGCCGTTTCAGATAAATTTGGTAGAGGGCAGGCACTCCGTGTGATTGATCAAAAATGAGTTTAAGACGTGCACAGGCACAGACACTGCTACGGGCCTAAGAACCAGAGGCTGTTGTCAGGTGAAAGCAAGATTGTGTGGGTTTTATCCCTTGTCTCTAAGGACCTGCTTGTGCCATTGCACCGCAAGGGGGAGAAATCTACATTGGACTTTAGCCCAACCATACTTTACCTTTGGATTCCTGGGACTGGGAGTGGGGGAGGGGAGGTGGGCGGCGCATTCCTTTCTGACTGATTTTAGTAGGCCTCAGAACGGATTTCCTGGAAAGTCTTATTCTACACGTGTGTACACACACACACACACACACACACACACACACACATACTTACTCTACACGTGCACACACACAATTACTCTACACATGTGTACACACACACTCTACACATGTGTACACACACACTTATTCTACACATGTGCACACACACAATTACTCTACACATGTGTACACACACACTCTACACATGTGTACACACACACTTATTCTACACATGTGTACACACACACTCTACAATGTGTACACACACACTTACTCTACACATGTGTACACACACTTACTCTACACATGTGTACACACACTCACTCTACACATGTGCACACACACATACACTTACGCTGCACATGTGCACACATCTGCGCATACACACATGCACACACACACAACCTCCACAGGCACATTTCCCGTCTTGGGGCTCAAGATACTTCTGAATCATTTCCCTCCTGAAAAATATTAACCGTCCACGGCTTTGTAGCCGGCGATGAATGATGATGCTTCTGGAATAACTTTACTAATTAACGCGGCGGACCTCTGCGAGGCAGATCCTGTGTGTGTGGGGAGGTGTTTGCGTTCTTCTGCCCCCGGGTTTTACTAGAATTGAAGACTGTTCCCTAACAAGTAATTACCGGAGGGTGGGGGTGGGCGTAAAGGAGGGAGGAAGCCAAGCCTCCTGCAGCCTTCACCAGCACAGAAACAGGAGGGAGTGACTGGGGAAGGCACTGCAAATGCAGAGTGGGGAGGGCGAGGCATTGCGGAGTCTGAAGAATCCAGCCAGGAAGGGCCGCTAAGGAAGTCAGTCAGGATGGAGGTAGCTTCAGGCCCCTGAGCTAGGCCTCTCTGTAGGATCCAGTTGGGACTCTGGGCTCTCTTGCTATAGTGGATGCTCCCAGAAACCGGGCTTTGCTTAACCCATGATCATTCAGATCTAACAATGGTCCCCGGAGCAGGCCCCTCATTCATAGCCTTTGGGAAACCCAGCATGCTTCTTCTAGGACAAGTCTTGGCCACTACCAGACCTCAGCAGTCAGCCTGTGCTGTTTGCTCTGGGAGAAGAAATGCCTCTCATTGTGCCCAGAGCAGAAAGGCCAGGTACCACCCTGCTAGGTACTCTGCTTACAGGGTACCCGGGGGAGCGTGGTGGTCCGTGCCCAGGCTCTGGAAGTAGCATTACGTTCTAATTTTAGCGTCGTCTCTCCATAAAGGTGAGAAACTTGAACTCATTAGCAGCCCTGCCTTCTGACACAGACTTCACCCTATTTACTTGCTTTCTGTCTTTCTTGATTGGCCTGTTCTGGTCATTACATGTATGGAATCATATACTGTGTGGCCTTCTGGGTTGTTCCTTTCTACGACTTCATGATGTGAATGTTCCAGATGTTTGTCTGCCTTCAGTTGACTCATGCTGTCCTGATTTTGTGGATCTTCTGGACATACTGTGTTTTCCTTTATAGAGAAAGCATGTAGGAAGAGAATGGCCAGGTCACGTGATGGCTTGGGGTGTGATATGTGGAACTGCCAGCCTGTATTCCAGGGAGCATGTTTTTCTTATTCCACTAGTTGTACAGGGGGGAGGGGGTGGTACGATGGGGGGGAAAGCCGTCGGTATCTGTGTGTGTGTGTGTGTGTGTGTGTGGTATGTGTGAATGAGTGTGTGTGTGAGTGCATGTTGTGTGATTTTGTGATGCATGTGGTGTGTGTGTGTGTGTGTGTGTGTGTGAGTGCATGTTGTGTGATTTTGTGATGCATGTGGTGTGTGTGTGTGTGTGTGTGTGTGTCTGTTGTGTGATTGTGTGGTGCATGTGTGGTGTATGTGAGTGAGTATGTGTGAGTATATGTTGTATGATTGTGTGTGTGGTATGTGTGTGGTGTGTATGTGGTGTGTATGTGGTGTGTGTGTGAGAGTGTATGTTGTGTGTATGTGTGAGTGTGCGTGTGTATGTGTGTGTTTGTGAGTGTGTGTGTGAGTGTGTGTGTGTGTGGTCCTGATCCCCATGGCTGTTCCTATTTGCTCTTTAGTTCCAACACCCTGGTGGGTGTGAAGTGCTTGCTCGGGATGGTTTGGTTTGCATTTCACTGACAGTTAAAACGACAGTGAACATCTCCTGTGGACCTGGCGCTGTTCTTGAGGAAGTATCTTCTCAAGATCTATGCCTGTTTTAAAATGTGTATTTGCAGTGTTTTTATTACGGAATGGTAAGAATTTAAAAATTCTGTTCAGGGTATTAGAGTCATATCAAATGTGTGATTTGTAACTATCTCTCCTACATCACGCTCTGGCTTATCCTCCTCCTTTCTCGGTTGTCCATTCAACACCTAAGTATCAACTCTAGGGGTGGAGTTGCTCAGTGGGTAGCGTGCTTGCCTAGCACGCTCCGGGGGTTTGATCCTCAGCACCGCCTAAACTAGCCATGGGGATACACACCTGTAGCCCTAGCATCTAGGAGGCAGAGACAGGATGATTACGAGTTCAAGGCCATTTCCAGTCATGTTGGGAATGCAGTGGCAGCCTACGATAGATTCCTAAGGAAGACATTGCCCATGTGTCTGCTTTTCCTGTGTCTCATCTAAGAGGACATTGGCTAACCCAGGTTACCAAGGGGACATGACTTGGGTGGCCTTTGGCCTTGGGGGCAGGGCTTTTGTAGGTGGTGGTGGCGACTTGGTTCTGGGCTGAGGTCAGCGTGGCCAGCATGCCATTGGGCTGAAGCTGAGCAGGTGCAGCAGTTGGCTTTGCAGCCCTGGGTGCGGGAGAGAGGCATTCCTGTCGGCTGCCCAGGACAAGGATGAGGTGAGGAGGTATTTTAAGAGCAGTGATCTGGCAGCCCTGTGGGGAAGAGAAATGCCGGAGCCGAGAGTGAGGTAATGAGAGCCTAGATTAAAACAGTGGGGAGGCCAAGAGGGGTCAGGCAGGGGAGGCCCATGGAAGACAGCAGTCAACACCGGGCAGAGGCAGAGGAGAGGGACAGAAGTGGGAACCACAGCCATGCCTCGGCCGCCAGCTACAGTGTGATCTTGATGCAGAAAATCGAGGCCTCTGCCATGACAGTCTGCTCCTCACCCACACTGACTCCACCACAAGGCTAACAGCCTGGAGAGCGGGTAACCTGTACTGTGGGAATCGGAATACCTTGGTTAGAGACCCTCGGCAGCTGTTTCCTCCATCTGAGGATGAGAGAGAGAGAGAGAGAGAGAGAGAGAGAGAGAGAGAGAGAGAGAGAGAGAGAGAGAGAGAGAGAGAACTTCTTGGCATGTGGTATATTTCTACCACACCCCCATACTCCCAGAATGCCCTTGAACTCTTCTCTCTTTCTTTCTTCCCTTTTTCTGAGAACGAGTCTCTCTATGTAGTCCTAGGACTTGATATGTAGACCAGGCTGACCTTGAACTCATAGAGATCCACTTGCCTCTGCCTCCCAAGTACTGGGATTGAAGGCGTGCACAACCACGTCTGACTGAATGAACATTTGATCCTCCTGCCTGGGCCTCCTGAGTGCTGGGATTTCGGGAGCAGTGTGCTTACTGTTTGCTCGTGAAGATGGCACTGACTGGGGACATCCTGGTTTGGGGGAGGACAGGTAGCACTCATTGCCTCGGAGTGAACAAAGCAGTAATAGTCCCAGGAAACCGATTTGTGTCTGTCCTGTGTACAGCAGCCCTATATCCTCTGATGTCTGCGACTGTGGTCTCCTTTCCCTCTGTTAGCTCACTGAGCAATTCAGAGCATGCCAGGACCTCGGCATGGTTAGACCCTCGTCCCGGGAACAGAATGGTGTTGACGGGACCATTGAGCTATCTTTCCAGGAGGATAGAGGCCGTCCGACGGAAGAACCCAGGTGGCTAAGAATATCCCCCGGCACTGGGTAGTGCCGTGCTCCAGCAGTTACTCCATGTCTCCATTTGCTGTAGACATAACTATGCACTTGGGGCCAAGGGGATGCTAACAGTGAAGGCCTGGGCAGGTGGCTTGGATAGGGACAGGTGGTCCGGGACACAGGGCTACAGCTGTATGTCCTGTGCTGGGGACTTGTGTCTGGAAGACTTGGAGTCAAGCCCGAGGGACCCCACACCTACTCAGTCTAACACCGGATGAATTATCAAAGCACCCTCTCCCTGGGTCTGACTGGGCCACGTAGGTCACCTCTGCATGTTTTGCCCCAGCAAATGCTCACCGGGCATCAGTGACTTTGAGGGGCAAGTTGGTCACCTCCCTGCAGGGCATTTTTGGCTTAGGTTGGTTCGCTTCAGACTTAGAAGAATCACAGCTAGATCTAGTTTTCTTTCTAGGCCATGACGTGCTCTTGCTCAGCCTGCTGCCTCACGCGGGCTTTGAGCCACTGACTATAAGGGCGAACCTGAGTCCAGCGCCTGCTTTCTGTTTGCGATAAGTGTATAGACAAGACCGGCCAGGCATTTCCCGACGGCCTGCACAGGCGTGACTGTCGCAGAGGCCTTCTGGAAGTGTGGCGGGTGTGACTGTCTGTCCTAGGGGAATCCTGGGCTTTGTTTGAGAGGCAATGAATCAGATGCAGCCCCATCTACACGCTGCTCTGTCGAGGGACTGAAGCACAGGTGACCCAACAAGGCCCATGTTTTGTCTCCGCTGCCCCTGTCAATCACCCTGGGTGTTCTGAGCCCTACAGTGCGGCTCTGCCTGGTTTTGAAATGAGAACTAAAGCTTCCTCCTGGGCATCACTCTGGGTGAACTCTGGGGCTCCCGACCTCAGATGTGTCATGCCATACAGACTGGTTCTCTTCACCTGCAGCCTCAGACTTGTGCAACACCTGCAGTGGTAACCTACCTATGACCCCACATTTGCACACCCTTCAGAACAACCTGGGTTGTATATGTGCGTGGTGTCTTCCCATAGTTTGCTTTTCCGGTAATGCGATGTGTTTGTCTTGAGGCAAAGTCTTGTAGCTTGAGGCTGGTCTTGAATTCCCTATCCTTCTGCCTCCGCTGCCCCAAGTGCCACCATACCTGGCATCAGTCAGGTTTTAGAATGAAAGGACATCGGAGTTAAATGACAACTTGGCCGCTGCTTAAGTTCCAGTTCAGGAGTGGCAGCAGGACATTTCCTAAGTGTTAAAGAAAACCTCAGGAGGACCTGGAGCTGGAGTGGAGGGCCAGGGTGCAAAGTTCTGTGGCATTTCCGTGTTCGGATCTCCAGAACCTTGGCTGTGCTGGTTAACAAGGTCAGCTCCACAGGGTCTAGGATCACCTAGGGGACAGACTTCTTGGCATGTCTATAAGGGAGTTTCTGGATTGGTTAGTTGAAGTAGAGAGATCTACCCTCTCCTAGGGTCCTGGGCAGCATAACAGGCGTTTTTCTCCTGCTTCCTGAGTATGGACAGGGGCAGGGACTAGCTGTCTCTCTCTTGCTGCTATGCCATGCCCTCCCTAAACTGTGAACCAAACGAACCATTCCGTGTATTGCTCCTGATGGGTTCTTTATCACAGCAGTGGAAAAAGTACAGTGTCTAGTGTAAGCCACTCTGTGGGCTAACCGATCTCTTCCCTATCACTAGAGTTTCCTCAGAGCACTCAGATCTCTGTCTCCAGGAAAGCCTGGGGCAGGCACTTCTCATAACCCCAGGTTTGCAGATGCAGGACCACGAGACTAGGGTGTGCTTCTCCCCTTGCTCTGGGGCATCTGAGCTGCAGCACTGGGGTTGGCATAAAGAGAGAGAGGTTTCAGGAAGGGTTGAGCTGGTGGCCCCAAGAGAAAAGGAAGCTTGAATAGTGCAGAGAGGTGGCCAAAGAAAGTGGCTGTGTCTTCAGCCTGTGGGATCTTGCCTCTGCACTGTGTCTTCCTGGGCCCATAAGCTGCAGCCCCCACACCTGGGCTACATGTAGTTTTAGTGCACAGGCTTGTCCTGCCAAGAAATCAAGGCTTCTCTGCACCCATGATGCAGGAAAACAGTTAGGTCTGTGGCCCCTAACACCGAGTGAGAACAAGGGATGTATGGAGACAAGGGGAGTGATTCTGTTTCTCTTAGAACTCTCTCTTGAAGGGAGGCCCCAGGACAGCTGCTTTCTGTTTGGTGTGTTGTCTTTGCCTTCTCCATTCCCCTCCCACATCTGCAGAACCCAGTATGGGGACCTACTAGACCAGGCTGAAGAATCCTGGGGTCCTGGCTTCCCCCGATACCAACCCTTGTGGTTCTCTGTGATCAGACCATTCTTGGACCTTGTCAGAGCCATGGTCTGACCCACGAGAGTCAGAACTCTCAGGTCCTTGTGTGAGGCAGACTGTCCTTTCTCTCTAGGACCAGAGAAAGGCACAAGGTGGTAGGTTGGGCAGGCCTGGGTCAGGCTGTTCCATCCCCTTCTGTGGCCTCCATCTCTTAAATGCGCCTGCTAATCCTATGGGTCACAGTACTGACCTCTATACATACCCCTGTTCCCGGGTCAACACTGACTGCCCCCTTTTCTGTTCCTGCAGCCTCAAGATGGTGCTCATGTGGACAAGTGGGGACACCTTCAAGACAGCCTACTTCTTGCTCAATGGCGCACCTCTGCAGTTCTCCGTCTGTGGTCTACTACAGGTCATGGTGGACCTGGCCATCCTGGGGCAGGCCTATGCCTTTGCTCACCACCCCCAGAAGCCAGCACCCCATGCAGTGCATCCTGCCAGTGCCAAGGCGCTCTGAGGAATCTAGGGAGGACGAGGACATGCGCGACCGACCAACCGTGGGTGCCGAGTCCCAATCCGTGCTTCTGCACCAGGGAGCTTGGCCCTGTGTACCCCACAGGTGGGCCAGGTGTAGGCAGAGATTAAGTTGAGCGCTGCGTCCCCCTCAGCCTTCAGGTGGGGGACTCAGGGTCAGTGGAGCTAGGGCTGGCTCTGTGGTGTTTTCAAGGTAATAGAAAAGGCAGATTGTCTTTCCTTACCTCCTCCAGAAAAACACTGGCCCGATCCTGAAATAGGTTCATGCCACTGGGCAAGATGGCAGGCACAGCAGGCGGTGGAGTTCCTTCCTCTCAGCCAGCTTCCCTCAGTGAGCCTCTGCTCTCCCAGCAGAGCCTGTGGCACTCTGGACAGTTGTAGTCATGGCTGCGGGTGGCTTGTCTGTCTTCAAGTTCTGCCCTGTACTGCCCTTGTATGCCACAGGTATGTGTACAGCGCCTGGGGTAGATGGAAGCTGCTGGCCCGACATGGGTCACACTGTATTTGGCTTCCTCTCTGAGCTCATCATGAGATTGTGTTACGCTCGGCAGCCTTGTGCTGACCTGGCTGGCTCCTGGGTCCAGAATGTTCTAGATGCTTCTGTATAACAGTACCGTCCCTTCTGCTGGGCAGAAGAACTTCTCCTGCACACGATGATGCCATCCACTTAGCACAACAGCTCTGATGGTCACGGTGGCTCGCCAGATGGCCCAAGAGTCCGCACTGTGCCACCTCCAAGCTTCCCCCGGATATTCTAAGTGTGTGAGCGAGATTCTTGCTTACTCTCTGGCCTGTAAGATGTTTATTTTTAAAAAAACGAAGGGAGATGTCGGTAGTGCTAATTACCTCCAAAATAAATGCCATCGATGGCGGCCCCAGCTGCTGAAATGAACATGTTCCGTGTGGTGTATGTAAGTCAGTAAACAGCATGTGGGTCCAGGAGGGAGGAGGGATCTCAGTGGGTGGGCAGGGCGGGAGGTGGTGAGATGTTGGGTCTCTAGAGGGCGGTGGTACGAGGGGGGAGGAGGTAACTTGTAGTAGTGCGGGGGAAATGGAAGCTGGTACGGGCTCTGGTGGGGAATTCAGGGTTGCGTTGGGCCGAAAGGCTCACACGGCTCTCAGGGATGTGGTCCAGGCCTGTGGCATCTCTCTGGCAATTGAAGATACAGGTATCTGAGATGAACAGGCTTCAGATTGTCCCCCATACACCACAGAGGGTACCAGGCAAGCCACAGATACAGTCATGACAAGGAACAGTCCTAAGCCATTGAAGCAGGAGGTTTGGGGGTCTCTGTGGACCAACAGGGAGGGGACAGAAGCAGGGTGAGGCAGTGACTGGCTCAGGAGTGAACTGACTTCTGTTCTTCAGCCTGCCAGGGTGTTAGGTAGACTGCAGGGTCATTGCTTCCATGGCTGGGGAGGACCTTGTTTCAGTTCTTAGCACACAAACTTAATGTTGGTATTCTGTCTAAGCTCCACCCCCCATAGCCGCCTGGCAACAGCCAGGTATGCCCGACTATAAAAGGGGCTGCTTGCCCCCCTTTTCTTTCTCTTGCCTTTGCTCTTCTCTGCTCTCACACCTTCTTATCCCTGTCCCTTCTCTCCCCATTCTCCTCCCCCTTCCCTCCACATGCCATGGCCTGGCCTCCTTTGTTCCTCCCCCCCCCACTACTCTTCTTCTCTCATTAAACCTCTCCACGTGGACCATGTTGGTTTGCTGTGTTTTGTCTGGACTCGGGCTGAGATTTGAACCCCAACACTTAGACCAGCTCCTGGGGTGTGAGAGCTGCTTTCCTCAGCCCAGTCGTTGCCGTGATTGTGGCCCCTGTGAGCATCACGTGCAGCAAGAAGGCAGCCAGTGCACTGTGGGTGTCTGGCCAGATGTTCCCATGTGGACTTCATCTATGTCCCAGGAGGGCTGCTGGAATCTGGGAAATGCATGTTCCCTGGAATCAAACAGGAAGCTGAGGTCACAACATCTTTCCCGGAAGGTTTTAGCAGGGGAGTCGTCCTGGTCTATATAGGCAGGAGAGCCTTGAGCTGGTGGTCTGCTTGCTCAAAGAAATGTGTCCTTCCCTGACCCCATTCTCAACAGAGCTGGCTGTCAACCCTTGCCATATGGTAGCCCAGATCTGGTTGAGGATGCTCCTGGGTGCTGGCTAGAATGATTGGATCCCTTGTTCATCCCTCAGGGCTTCCCTGGCTCCCAAGGGCCAGCAACCTGGAATTCCCTCCTGGGGTTGTCAGAGAGGAAGCCACTGCACCTGCCTAGCAGGTGTCCATACCAGCCCTTGAGAAGGGTCCACCTTGAATGCCAGCCTGACCCACAGGGCTGCCTCTGGCTGGTTCTCTGTCTGCTGGCCCCAGAATCCCTGTTGGAACCTAAGCAAGCCCAAGGCCATTCCTACATGAGGGGCAGTTCACCGTGGAGGTCCCAGGCCCATCTCCAGTGTGTGGTCAGGGCCAACCCATGTTGTTACACATGCTGGTGAGGCAGGCCAGAGCCCAAGGCACACTTGGGTAACTTCTAGCTCTTCTGCCCCCTCTTAGGGGAAAGTGTTCTGTCCCTGCATTCATTCCTCCATTTCTTCACAAGTGCTTTAAAGCATCACATGGTCCTCACTCCCGGGGCAGTTGGGTAATTTCAGGGTGGCAGGTAGAGAACTGAATGCAGGACTCAGGGCTGGGATATCCACGGCATGTCCCTGAGGATAAGGGTGGCGTGGAGAGGCGGACGTGCACACAAATGGTCCTCCCCCGTCAAGGCACAGCGTGAGAGAGAAGGATCCTGCTGGCCTTGGCCTTGGTGGATGTGGGCCCAGGAGAGCTGCAAAAAGGTTTCAGCCAGGCTTTGCCAGGCCCATCCTGAGGAGTAGTTTCCACATCTGAAAGCAGAACATCCCCTTTTCTTGCCCCCAAGAGTTTGTATAAAGGTCCCAGAGAAGGGCAGACAAACAGGAGAATGGGAGATTTTCTCGTGTAGTTCACAGGCCGCCATCTCTCGCTTAGTCCAGGAGGAATACGCTGCAAGCCCAAGTTACCTGTTAGCTTTCCAGGATCCTTATCTCTCACACCATGCCTTGGTGGGGGAAGACCATTTGTGTGCACGTCCGCCTCTTTATGCCACCCTTATCCTCAGGGACATGCTGTGGATATCCCAGCCCCGAGTCCTGCATTCAGTTCTCTACCTGCCACCCTGAAATTACCCAACTGCCCTCAGAGTGAGGACCATGGGATGCTGGGCTTACTGCAACTGTCGGGGCAAGGATGCTAGCAAAGAGGGGTTGGCGGGATTGGGGGGGGGATCTCTATTCTTCCAGTGTATTTCCCAACTTCCCAAATCACAGGAAAACCCCTTCCAGGCTCTAGGAGCCCCAGGCTCAGCATGGAACCCACAGAAACATAAATGATACCCAAGTGAGAGGAACTCAGCCTACTGCCGTGAGGAGGGGCTGGCAATTTTTTTTTTATTTGGTTGCAGTAGATTTCTTGCAAAGCCTGTGGTGTAAGAGCCCCAAATGGGCCTGTCCTGAGCTCCCATAGGGGCCTTGCTGAAAGCTACTATATGGCAGGCAGTGATGATGGACTGCAGACCGAGGACCTTACTTCCGACAGAGCGTCTGTGACTATGTTGGGTGCTCACCGAACTTCCGATCCTCTGTGCCTACTTCCCAAGTGCCACAATCGCAGGCTCAGGCCACCGCCTGAGGCTTGTTGAAACAGGGCAAAGCAACAGCCTCCATGGAGTAGAGGAAGGCCATGCCCCCTCCTGGCTGTGCCCTCGCCGACTTCTCCCTGAACCGCCTCCTTAGCCCACTACCCTTGTTCAAGGTTTTCGCTTTTCACTTGAGCCACATCTGAGGGAAATGTCCTACCAGAAGAGACACCAATATCCCTCGAAGACTGGCAACATTCCTGCAGACCAGGGAGGAGGGCAGGGGAAGGGTTAAAAGGCCACTATGCAAGCGAGCAGGGGTCTTATCATCTGATTGAGATGGTTTGGGGGAACAGAGGTCAACTCTGAGATTTCTTCCCCCCTGCAAAGGGTGGATAGGCAGAACTAGGGGGCTAAGGGTCCTGTCAACTACCCAACACTTGGCAGGTGATGTGGACGCTGGCAGTGACAGATGTCAGCTGATGCCCCCTTTTCGATGGGGTATTGGCCACTAAGGGTCACCAGGTAAATGCCATCTTCTGTTCCCTGGGGCTGCCCTAGATTAAGAGCACAGAAGGGCAAAACTTTAGTCCAGGGTAGCTGATATTTGCTTAAGACTTGGAATTTCTGGGACTCAATTTTTAATTAACCATAGAAAATTTAAAACTGGAGGGAAAAATAAAAGGAAAAAGAAAGACCAGGTTGCGATCTCCTCCAGGCTACGCGAAGCTCAGGGTTGCTTGGGGAGCCAAGGCAGCTGCAAAGACTACATGCCAGACCAAGTTTGCGACTCCTGGGTCAGCCAGAGCTTAGTGTCCTCCGAGGCTTTGACTCTGAAGCTCTCAGTACAGCTCAGGGTCCCACGGGGCCTGGCAAGGTCCCTGCCGCGCCTGCGGTCTCCGGGTCCTGGGAGCTGTCCTCGGTGGCGCTGGCCGAACGCGTGCTGTCGTCGCGTGTGCTGTCCTCCCGCAGGACCGGTTCAGGGCTGGCCGCGCGTTGCTGCTGCTCCTTGAGCTCCGAGTAGGAGCGCGAGAAGGTGTGGAAGATGGAGGTGACAGGGAAGGCCATGAGCAGGATGCCGCTGAGGATGCTGCTCAGCGCCACCACCTGGCCCGGAAGGCTGCGTGGCACCATGTCTCCATAGCCCACGGTGGTCATGGAGATGACTGCCCACCAGTAGCTGGCGGGGACGCTGGAGAAGTCGCGGTGAGCGCCCAGCTCGCGCTCAGCCAGGTGCACGAGCGGCGCGAAGAGCGCCATGGCCACGCAGAGGAAGAGCAGCAGCAGTCCGAACTCGCGCGCGCAGCGGCGCACGGTGAGGCCAAGCGAGCGCAGCCCCAGCGAGTGGCGCGCCAGGCGCATCACGTAGAGCACGCGCAGCGCCCGCAGCAGCCGCAGTACCAGCCCCGCGCGTTCCAGCATCTTGCTGCCCGTGGGCCCTGCGGCCAGTCCCGCGAGCAGCGACACGTAGAAGGGCAGGATGGCCAGGATGTCGATGATGGCAAGAGGCGTACGGAGGAAGGCGCACTTGCTCTCGGCTTGCAGGGAGCGCAGCAGGAACTCGAAGGAGAACCAGGCCACGCACACCGTCTCCAGCACGAAGAGGTTGCGGCACTTGGTGGAGCACTCGCCCTAGGGAGAAGAGGAACATCGGGTTGGCGGACGGGCGGGCGGTGGGCACGAGGAAGTCAGGAAGGGAAGCAGGATGTCACACAGACACGCAGCAGGGACATCTGGGAACCGGGAAAGGGTAAAGACGACATTGGCTGAAAAGGCCCAAATCTGCCCCTTACTTTTTTGAAGATTTATTTGACACCGTTTCTATATGTGAGCTGGTAAGCAGGCTGACCCAGGAAAGGCATTTAAAACCTGGGACCACTGACCACGAAGCACCTCTGACTTGATGGGTGAGAGATGCCTACAAAACGTTCTGGATGAGTAACCTAACTTCCCATTCTTAGACAGCTGGGGAAAGGAGAGGAAAAGGAGTCCCCGTGCACAGAGAGATTAGAGCAGGAATACCTGGAGAGGGCAGACCTGAGGCCCCGGTTCTTAAAAAGACCAAAAATCAACGCATTTCATACAACTAGAACAGGAAATGCACGCGGGGGCACGGCTACCGCCAACAGCAAGGAGAAGGCTATACGCCACACTGCGATGTGTGTGATGTGCCTGCAACTTGGCTAATTTGGATGCAATGGACGGATTCTAGAAGAGTAAAACCGGAAGGGACTTGGGAAGAAAAGAGTCTGCAGCCTGGAGACTCGAGTCCGTGGCCCGGAGGTTAAATAGCAGTGAGCCCGCAGAACAATCAGTGGTCCAGACGGCCCCACATAGCGTTCTACAATGTCCGAGTGTTAACATCGAGTTAACACCAACCACGACGAAACAAGAGGGAGGGAGACACTTCTGAGCAACACAGAACCCAGACAGTGTCTCTTCCGGTCTGCCCTCTAACCCCTGGCGTTGGGAGATGAGGAGACTCAGCTCCTGGGGACCATCTGGGAAACAAAAGTGAAAACAGCAACAATAAAGTTTAGAGTAATAAAAGAAGCCAGCAGCAGCCGTAAGACTTGGAAACCATGGTGGAAGGGCTCTGAGATGGCTCAGCCGGGATACACACTACCCATCAAGTTTGATTCCTAGGAGGTGCATGGTGGAAGGAGAGATCCCACTTCTGCAAGTTAAGACCACATGTGGGCCAGGGCACAAGCATGGACTCCTAATAGATACATGAGATAATTAAAAAAAAAAAAAAAAAAGATAGAGAAATGGTTTTTGTTAGGGAAGCAAGGCTGACTTAGCACCTGAAACTGATCAGTCTAATTCACAATACAAGCATCATGAAAAGGTAAGATCAGATAATCAGGTCTTGTTACTCTTACCCAAGGAGTTCTAAATGTTCAAGCCAGGACAGAAATGAAGTTTAGAAATGAAGGAATAACCCTACGTTCACAGGTAAAATGACTTTGTATACAGAAAAGCCCTAAGAATCCACTAAAACAACACATTAAAGCTGAAAAACTAACTCAGTAATATTGAAGAATGGATACACAAAAGTCAATTTTATCTCTATATAAACTTGCAACAAATAATATGAAAGTGAAAATCCCATTCACAATACCATGAAAGCATACAGATAGCTCTCACACACACATAGACTCTCACACACATATATACACAAACATACACACATACATATACATACACATACACATATACATACACATACACATATACATTCTCACACACATACACATGTACACATACACACTTGCAAACACATACACACCCACACACATATACACATACACACACATATACTCACACACTTGCAAACACATACATACCCACACATATATACACACACGCACAAGATATTTGATGCCTTTATTTCTGAAGGAAATGCCACAAAGTACGATAGAGTCAAGGAGTCTGACAGTGACAGGTGAGAATATGGAGAAACTTGAACTCTCGCACACTGCTGATGGGAATACAAGGTGGTCCAGTCACTCTAGAGAGCATTCTGGAAGTCCCTCAAATAAGTACAGTCACCACCAGACTCCACGGTGCTATGCATGGGTCTCTGCTGGAGAAAACGTGTCTCCATAGAACTTGTACATGACTTTACATCGGGAGGCAAAGTAATCCAAAATGTACGTCTATGGACGAAGGACAAACAAAATGTAGTCAGTTCACATGATGGAATATTTAGTCATCAGCTGACACCAGGGTAAGCGGACCCCGAACACGTGATATTAGATAAACCAGGCACAGAAGCCATTTTTGATACTTAATTCTTATCAAAGTTCAAGATAGGGAAATCTACAGGAAAGTGGATTAGTGGGTGCCAGGGGTTGGGGTAACAGAGGCAAGGTTTGGGGGTTTCTCTGTGATGGTGGAATTACTCCTGAAAATATTGGAATAGGAGGATACTACTGACACGTTACAGGTATGGTATGTGAATTATATATGTGGAATACTTTCGCTGAAAATACGTAATCTCTAAGAAAACCCACGGGATTGCGGCTAGCTGGGCTACAGAAAATAAAGGCATATCGGCGGGCTGAGGTTGTGATGGTCTTCCCACCGTTGGGATATATTCTGGGGCTTATGGCTGCATCTGTCTGACAGCATAGAAGACAACCATCTTGCTGGGAACTGGGGCAGAGCTAGCTGTACAACCTCAACGTCCTGCCTGATGATTCCCCATCCCCCACAAAACCGCCCACCTCACAGGCCAATCCTTGTTCAGGGTATTTGACTCAGTGTGATGGAATCTGTCACCAGGCCACCTCTACTATGCATGGTGGTCCTTGCATGACCCTGTGCCCTTTTAATTTCAAGGAGCCTCTAGGTCCATCTGAGTATCCAGAGACAGGAGCTTTGTGTCTGAGGCCCAGTGGACAGAGTGGTAAGGCCCTGCAGCCTTTGTCTCTAGTGAAACCTCTACTCAGAAGGGGTCTGAGGCCCAGTGGTCATCAGGTCTTGGCTTGGCAATGACTCGTCCAACCAACAATGGACACAGAGGGATATGGGTAGGTGGACCGTTCAGGGATGTGCAGACCGTCGTGTGTGTGTGTGTGTGTGTGTGTGTGTGTGTGTGTGTGTGTGTGTGTGTGGGCTGTGACTCTGAAAGATCCCTAGTCTGAAAGGGATGTAGAGCTGGCACCCAGATCTCTGCTCCATTCTGCAAATTCTAGTGTGCCACACGTAACTGGCCGTCCACATCTAAGGGTTCTATGTGCAGAGCCCTCTGCTTCATCCACTCTCTTTTGCACCGACGAGCTGCCAGGGTCCCCACCTTGACCGACACATCAGCCACCACCCTGCTGTGAGATGCCATCTTTGTATTCAAATTCCAGCGATGAGAGGGGTAGAGGCTGCACCAAAGCCTTAGAAGCACCCAGGCCCCGGCCCCACAGACGGCTGCTCCGTGAGTCCTGTGTCTCTACTCCCAGACATGTATGACCGGAAGGACTCTAGCCTCAGTCTTGTACAAGGAGACTCTGTTCAGATTTCAGTAAGACACTGAGTGTTCACGAAGGTCTCCTGTCTGTTTTTGTCTCCATGTCCCCTTCCCTGGGTTCCTTGGGTAACTCGCCCAAGTCACACACATAGAATCTGAATTGGGTAGTTTAACCTTGACGACACAGCCCTAAAGTCATTCTGGAGTCATGGCTAGCAGTCACAGGTGGGAGGAAATAAACACTGCATCTCTGATGAGTTTAAAACCACGAGAAGGGGGTGCAGGGGGGCAGGGGAGATGATGCCAGGGGCCAGAACATATCCCGAGTCCCCACAGATCACTATGGTCCCCACTGGGGGAAAACCCAAAGGCTGCCACTAGGGATCCAGCTCACCCTCCCTGGCTAGAAATCACCAGGTAGAGCCTAGGATGGTGGCGTCTTCAAGCCTGAGGTGAGTGTAAAGGAGCAGTTTCTGGGAGAGAGTTCAACCCAGAAGGCAGACATCGATTAATCATGCGATGGCATATCTGACCCACTCGGTAAAAAGCCAGGTCAGAAATAAGCCTGAGCTCATCTCAGCTGCCCCCCCGGGAGGGAGTCCCTCTCACTGTGTGATTTTATTCGACTTTTGTTTATACCTTTCCTCCTTCACATTCTGATTATTCTGCAAACCATCAGTGTCTATTTGCCGTGTAAGCCGTGAAGGCCTGAGGGTTGGGAGGATGGATGGTGTCTCCGCCACAGTCAAGAGTCACCAGAACAAACAGGCACAGTGTCCAGGCAGAGTTAGCAGAGGTGTAGCTCTGTCCCTAGGCCTGACCATACTCCAGTGTCCCCAGAAGCAAGAGGACTGACCAGCTTTCACACAGCAAACAACACATAAAGGAAATTCCAGAATCTAATTTCTCTTGACCAGTGGCCTCCACTAGGCTACAGCCCTGTTCCTGCCCTGTCTCTGACCCTCTTGTCCCCTTCAGAGGCTAGCTCCTTTGGTCAGGGGAGACCAGGACAGAAGTAGAGCTATGGTAGGATGTCAGGGACTGGGCTAAGGAGCACTGAAGGGGTTTCTCACTGAAGGCAAAGCTAGAAATGAATCGAAGCTGCGTGCACACCAGTAAGTGCGGTCAGCCATGTCTGGGTGGCTGAGAACTGATATGGGTCCTATTTTTCACATCCACATCAGGAAGAGGGTCTTGGAGGACCAGGAGGGGTTCTTAGGGGACCAGCAGAGGATGCTAAGGGACTAGAGAGAAGCTTTGGAGTACTTAGTAATGCCAGGGAACCAGAAGATAGGTCTTGGGGGGGAACAAGAAGAGGGTTCTGGAGGAGTAAGGGATGATTTGGGGATTAGGAAAAGGGTCCCCAGGAACAGGAGGGAATCTGCGGGTGTGGAAGTGGGTTTTGAGAGACTAGGAAGAGGGTCTTGGGGAACAGGAAGGATCTCTAGGGATTAGGAGTTTTTTTTGTCTGACGAAGGGAAGCAGGAAGAAGTGGTGGTTAGATTCAGGGTCTTGTGCAGAGAAAGGGTAGAGGAGAAAAGAGGAAAAGGTAACTTTGGTGGCCACTAGGGGCTGGCCAATGAGATGAGGAGTCAGAGAGCAGGTGCAGCTCCAGACCAGCATTTCACACCTTGTCTGCACTCAGCCACTCAGCTGGAGGTGGGGTACACACCAGAGCGCTCCCTCTACCTGGCCCTCCTGGGCTAGCCAGTGTGATCCCCGCTGTGGGCCTGATAGCAATGTGTACACGGTGTCTTCTCTCCCTTCTCTACCCGATTGGCCTGTTTGGACTCTGGAAATGCTAACTGTGTTTGAATATTTGGTCCCACGAGCAAACCCCCCTCTCCAGGAAAAGGCGCTGGGAGCCCTTCCCGGGTGACAGCTTCTGGGGTTTCTTAGACAAGGAAACCAGGGTCAGCAGCCACTGTTAAGTCAGAGATCCAGGTGAGAACATGGGAAGCAAAGCCTACTCAGGCACCTTTTCCTCTGTATGTAAGGAACACTGAGCTGCGTTTGAATTTGGTGCCTTAATTAAGCCTCACGTGGAACCACCCACAATTACCCAAAACAAACCAAAAGGAACCGACAAAAACAAAAACAAAAACAAAAACAAAACAAAACAAAAAAACAAAAACAAAAACAAAAACAACAACAACAAAAAAAAAAAACACGCTCCCTCCTCCAACAAAACAACTTGCAAAGCAAACCTGCTGGGCGTGTCCTGTGTCCACACACGAGGGCTTCGCTGGGGCCGCTGGGCCTGAGCTGTGGCTTTACACAGTTCCCTTGTTTATTAGAAACTTCTGAGTTACTCCTTTCGTCTACCCATTCCCGGTCACACACGGGTCAGCTGGATCCGAAGTTAAGGTTTTAGACTAGGGCAGTCCAGGTGAGGTCTAGACTGCTGGACAAAATACGTAACGGCATAAACTGTGCAAAGATATATTTTAAAAGCTGTCAAACACTGTCCACCTTGACCTGGAGATTCCATCTGGGGACTACACTGCTGAGGGAATGTTAGAAATGGGTCCAAAGACTCCTGCACGGGCTGGAGAGATGGCTCAGCGGTTAAGAGCATTGACTGCTCTTCCAGAGGTTCTGAGTTCAAATCCCAGCAACCACATGGTGGCTCACAACCATCTGTAATGAGATCTGATGCCCTCTTCTGGTGTGTCTGAAGACAGCTACAGTGTACTTATATATTATAAATAAATAAATCTTTAAAAAAAAAAAGACTCCTGCACAAGGAGAGCCTCACACGTCAGAGCGCGGTTCTGTGAACCTAGTACACGAGGAAGAGTCATAATGATCACGACCAACCCAGATTCCTCAGGGCTGCCCCGTCCTCCAGGCCCGATGACCCCGCCTGCTCCGGATAGGCACGTGCTTAGCGTCCAGACTGCGGCGTCAGTGCCCACGTTCCTGCTCGAGGAGTCTGTGGTGCACTTGTGTTACCCTGTCAACATCTGAGCTTTCTTGCTATGGGCTGACGGATCCCATTCTATGATTGTGTCAGAGCACATCCTCTGTCCACTTGTGGATATGCATTTGTGTTGGGGGGCTTTTGCAAATAAAGCTGGCAGGAATGTCTTTAAAGATTTTTATTGGGGTTGGGGATTTAGCTCAGTGGGGTTGGGGATTTAGCTCAGTGGTAGAGCGCTTGCCTAGCAAGCACAAGGCCCTGGGTTCGGTCCCCAGCTCCGGAAAAAAGAAAAAAAAAAGATTTTTATTTATTTTATTTATATATGTACACTGTAGCTGTCTTCAGACACACCAGAAGAGGGCATCCGATCCCCACTACAGATGGTTGTGAGCCACAATGTGGTTGCTGGGAATTGAACTCAGGACCTCTGGGAATTGAACTCAGGACCTCTAGAAGAGCAGTCAGTGCTCTTAACCCCTGAGCCATCTCTCCAGCCCAATGAGTCCATCTCTGTGACCATTTGCTTTTCTTTGGAGGTAAATCCTACAGCAGATTGCTGAGTTAGACAATGTTTTTCAGAGCTCACCACTTCCCACGAGCCCAAGAGCCATGTTGCTTGCCTTTCCCCGAAGCGACTGAGGATCCGGTGCTCCGGTTTCTTCCCGATTGTTTGCTTTTTTTCAAATGGCAGCCGGCCTACACTCGTGTTCTCACCCTCTCTCCCCCTCTCTGCCTTTATGACTAAAGCGTGTGGTCTTGCATGGTCATTTAGTTTGTATATCCCTAGCAGCGGACAGCGTCCGGGATCTTCTCGTGTGATGTCACTTATGTCTTCTTAGTGAGGATCTGCTCAGATCTTTGGTTCCTTTGTAACTGGGTTTCCTCACAGCTGAGTTTGTACAGTTCTTTATGGTCTAATTGCCGAGGCTTTTGTCAGATCTGTGATTTGCAAATATTTCTCCCAGTCTGAGCTGTGCCTTTTCATTCCCTTAGCAGTCTTTCATAGGCAAAGTGTTTAACTCTGATGAAGTGCAATTTACCAATCTTTTTCCCCCTCTAGAAAGCTTTCGATATAAGATCTAAAGCCTCCAGATCTAGACAGGCAGAGACGGGTTCCTAGGTTTTCCTGCAGAAGTCCCACGTTTTATATTTTATGTCTATATCTGCCGTCCATTTTGAGTTGAATTTTTGTGTAAAATATAAGTCAAGAACCTGGAGGGGTGTCCCAGTGGTTAGGGGCACTTGCAGCTCTTCCTGAGGACACAGGTTCAATTCCTGGTGCCCACCTGCTGGCTCACAATCATCTGTAACTCCAGTGCCAGGGGATCTGATGCCCTCTTCTGGCTTCCTCGGGGACTGCCCACGCATTGTACACACAACACACAAGCAAGACAGACACATAAAATAAAAAAGATAAAGATTCAGGTGACCTTGCGCACGCATGTCTGCTCTCTGTGTTGACTGCAGAGACCGCAGGTCTCACCTCTCTCGCAGTGCTAGAAAGTCTGACTGGAGCTTCGTAGGAAATCCTGAACTTAGGAGGTGTGAATCTTCTACTCCGTTCCTTAAAATGCTTCCACTGTCGTCCCGCAAGGGTTTCATAATCAGCTTGATGGGATTTACGAGGACCAGGCTTGGAACGAGGGTCCACAGGCCCTACAACCCAGCTAGGATGAATCCCACAGCGTCTGACCTCCCAGCTCCCAGCAAGCGTGTATCTCTCTTCACTGCGGTCATGGACGCCTCATCAGGGGCGTGCTTCTGCTTCTGCTCCTCCTCCTCCGCCTCCTCCTTCTCCTTCCTGTGTCTGCTGTCTTCCTTCTTCTTCTTCTTTTAGACCTAATCGCATAGCGCAGGTTGGCCTTGAACCCTTAACCTTTCTGCCTTTACCTTTCAAGTGTTAGAATTATAGCTGTGTGCGCTAACCTGGCTGCTTTGTAACTTTTGGCACATAGGAAACCTGTACATCCTTCACTAGGCTCCTAGCTCTCTGACAGGTCTGTTGACAAGCTCAGTGAAACTTGAAAAAGCAATTTCCAAGGGGGCTGGAGAGATGGCTCAGCAGTTAAGAGCACCGACTGCTCTTCCAGAGGTCCTGAGTTCAATTCCCAGCGACCACATGGTGGCTCACAACCATCCGTAATGGGATCCGATGCCCTCTTCTGGGGTGTCTGAAGACAGCTACAGTGTGCTCACGTACATAAAGTAAATAGTTCTTTAAAAACTTTCCCAGTTCCATTTGTTCATTGTTCACTCTTGCGATACAGTTGGTTTTTATCTGTTAACTTGAGTCCTGTGGTTGTCCTAACTCACTTCCTGTTCTCTAGGCTTTTGATGCATTTCTTGGGTCTCACATCCCATGCTTCCCGCTGTCTTGCTTCAATTCCCCGAAGAGACTGTCTAGTATACCACAGCCTGGGAGGAGAGGGCAGGCATCCAGGAGGCACCTACTCCATCTTTCTTGTTTACCTAGACTGAAGTTCTTCATCATGGAAAGATTAGAAATTAGGCAGATTGGCCTGGCTAAGCCGGCAACGGTCTCTTTGTTTTTTTTTTTTTTTTTTTCCTTTGAAGGTTTGAGGTTTTATGGCTTTGCTATAAAATTGGCTTGGCTTTTTGTAAGGCTTGGCACATCTTTTCTAAGTGTGTTAGCGCTTCAGAGAGCAGGAGTTCCTCCTCCCATCTCCTGTCTCCCCTGCAGTGGTCCTGGGGACTTGATGTTTGCACAGGGCACTGAGATACATTGCCAGTCCTTTCTTTTAGAGGTAGAGTCTGTTGGTATTCTGTCTAAGCTCCACCCCCACGGTTACCTGGCAACAGCCAGGTAAGCTCCACCCCCACAGTTACCTGGGACAGCCAGCTGTGCCAGGCACTACAGAGGGGGCTACTTGCCCCCTCCTCACTCTCTTGCTCTTTCTTCTCTTGCTCCCTGCTCTTCCCCTCTTCCCCTTTGTCCCTCCTCCCCCCTTCCCCCCTCCACGTGCTCATGGCTGGCCTCTACTCTTCTACTCTTCTTCTCTCATTAAACCTTTGCACATGGAACCATGCTGGCTTGGTGTGGTTTGTCGGGAAGCAAGCTGAGATTTCTACCCCAACAGGGTGTCAACTAAGTTACGTAGGATAGAGTCGAATTTCCTCTCTTCCTGTTGCAATCCCCTGACTAGTGGCTTATGGGAAGGTGGCAGGAGATAAAGCGGCCTGACCTATAGCTTCCCCTTCAGCTCTGGGTTCCTACCACTCTCTCCCACTGGCCATTTTGCTGAAGCAGCAATTCAAAGAACAGTGGTGGGGTAGAGTCTTTTAGACTCTGTACACCTGAGAATGTGTTTCCTCTCATTTTGCTTTCTGAGCAGAAAGTTCTTCTCACTCAGAAGGTTGCTGATGCCAATTAGGCTCCAACCTTTGATTCTGCTGTTGAATTTCAACATTCACATTAATAAACAAAACTCAAGTATGTGGCCCATCAGCTCGGTGACCAGAGAAGAATGTGGCTAATGTCTTACCCATCCAGGTAGCAAGGAAAGAAATTAAGACGGCCAGGTCACCTCTCTGGTGGGTTGGCCTAATGCTACTTGTATTCTAATGCTAATTTGGGGTCCCCACGACAGATCACCCTGACACACACACACACACACACACACACACACACACACGAGACACTGAGTGACCCTGACCCCCGGTTAATTGTGATTGGTAAATAAAGATGCCAACAGCCAATAGCTTGGCAGAAAAGACACAGGTGGGGATTAGATTTCCTGGGCTTGGGACCAGGAAGGAGAACAAAGTGCAGGAGGAGGAAGGGAGCAGCCATGGTTTAAGGGAAAGAGAGCATGACCCTGAGGGCTGTCCGATTGGAGCTAAGAGCAGCCCAGATGAAACGCAGTAAGTAATAATTCGGGTTATCCATAGGGAAATAGATTCTAACAGCATGGAGCCAAAGGTGGGGTAAAAACCTGGGGTCAGGTTTTAATAATTTCTGCTACACAGCTAGTGAACAGAACAGGCTCACTTTGGAAAACCACGCACTCAAAAAGCAAGGTCTATAGACACATGGCCCCTGCTGGCACTGGTCTGCTTTACTCTCTAGTTGGACTAAAAGAATAAGTTCAGTTCCCACTGGGGTGAGCTATCAATCAGCAGGGGTGGGTGTGTCCAGTTCCCATGGTAATGAAATGTCACAGGGGTGGGTGTGTCCAATCCCCATGGTAACGAGATGTCAATCAGTAGGGGGTAGGTGTGCCACACTTTGCCACACAGGCTCACTTTTGTCCGAGTGTGTGTGTGTGTGAGATATTAAAAATTAGTGACAGTACCTTGCCAAGGAACCTGGCAACTACTGTATATTTCACTCTCTGTAAATTAAACACAGCCAGCAGACAAGGAGACAGGAGGAGGCATAGGAAGGCAGGTGTGTCTTAAGTCTGTCTTCCTTGGTGGGTGTCTGAGAGACTACTTGGTAGGTGATTAAATTGTTTCCGTGCCTCTGACTACAGCTTGTGGGCTACCTGCTCTTCATCGGACGGTCGGGCCATCTGTTTGAGGTAGCTAGAGCCGTCCGCAGGTTTCCCATCTTTCTGCAGTTAGCGGTCTTAGTGGTGTTAGCCATAGGAAACGCTGAGAAGGCTGAGCCCTCAGCAGAACCAGTTCTTGTTAATGACCGTGCTGATCTCACCTTCTCTCTCAGAAGACACAGAACGAGACATTTGCTAACTCCTTTGAGGCTTATTCTTCCTAATTATCTCCAGAAAGAGCGCTCTCTCATAAGTCAGATTTGGTGGTGCAAGCAAAGAAGATCAGATCTGCCTAGGAGACCCACTTGTTCAAAGACATCACTGCCGCCATTTAAGCAGAAACGAGTTGCTCGTTTTGAATGGTCTTGTCAACCCACTCTCCTGCCAACACTTGGCTGCCTAGTGTGTGTTATGCTACAGAAACAAATTCTTCAAGGGCCCTGACTCCAAGGGTTGCTGGTTTCTTCTGAGAGAGATTCCTAGTAGGCAAGGCCATGAGGTTGGGGGCTAATAGCGTGGGAGGTGGCACACTAAACCGGCCTCTCTGCTTCCTGCAGATGTGGGCTCCGCTGTGCCCCTGGGCCTCATGAGCTTGCTTTCACCCAGCTTTGAGCAGGGCACTGAGGTTCTAGGCACAGATGAAACCAGCAGGACGTGGAAAGCCAGGACATGGACAGCCAGGACGTGGAGAGTTCCCAAATCTTGTACCATTTGGTTCAACAATGGCACAGAATGCACGGCCATTTTTCCTCATTGAGCTGTTAATTTTAGCTCTTTCCTGAAGGCCGTACCCCACAGCTGCAGATCTATTTGAGGACGAGGAGGGGCTTGCTGCTCCGTGCCTGGTTCAGCCCGCCGGAGAGGCAGGTTGGTTGGTTTGAATGAACCCAACTGCCATTACCAGAAACTACCTCTCAGTAAAACTTTACCTGCTACAAACCGTGCACGGGGGACATTCTAGGCACGCAAAGCCTGCGGCTTCTCAGGCAGAGTTCCCAGAAATCGGCTTCCTGTTTTTACTGAATCCAGAGCTTGACAACACTCTGCACACTGAACTAGATAGATCCCCAGTCTTCCTACTGGAGGCTCACTGGACAGGCTCACCCGCGGTGCCCCCTCTTCTGCACTCACTCACGGTTTGTGAGAGGTACGTTCCTAAAGGCCTCACACACACTGATGTGCACAAGTATTCGAGTTTCTGCCAGCCCCAAAGCAGGATCCTCTCCATCACTGATGGGACGGGCTCTTCTTTTCGCCACAGAGGATGTCTGCTGCGGTTCCCAGCACTGCTAACCTTCACGGCTGGCTCTCAGGTGTAGTCTCCCCCTCCCCGAGGTAGTAGTTTTCTTATGAGTGCATTTGAACTTCTGTATGCCGATTATGAGCCTCTTGCCACACACATTGTAATTTTATTACCTGTATAGTTTCTGGCTTTTTTTTTTTTTTTTGGAGGCTAAAATGATTTTCCCTATACCCATGTATATTTACTTATATTTTTGTTTGCTAAGTACATGAGCTTTTTGCCCCCCCCACGATCTCCTACATATTTAGAATTTATTTAAATAGATACTTTCAAGTAACATCTAAGACAACCATGCGTAGATGAGGGAAGGCTTCATCTTATACACTAAGTTGTCACACAGATTTGTTCTATTTCTGTGTGGTCATCTCCGAATTGCCAGGGTGAGCGTGCTGCTGTTACTAACTACATGTTTGCTTAATTTTACTTACGGCAGTGTGTGTCTTACCAAGAACGTATTTAATTTCGCATATAGTACTTCTAAGACCTGTCACTAAATATATAATTGTTTAATTTTATTTACGCTATGTTCCTATTTTTGATAAAGTGTGAAATACCAAGATGGTGTCCCCACAGAGCCTCCCCCAACCCCGTCTTCCTACTTATATCAGTGTTGGTGTTAGATATGCCTGTCCCCCATCAAGGCTGCGGGAAACCCACGTTCTGCATAGCCAGGAGATCTTACTGGCTAGCTACCTGGAAGGTGAGACCAAAGATGTGCTAGGTTCGTAAGAGTCAGAGACGCCGCATGGGCACGGCTGACTTCTGCTGCATACCAGCCGCAGCCACTAGTAAGCGTGCATCGCCATTCACATACTCCAAGTCTGGAAAGCTGTTAGACATCAAAGAGGACCCAGCCTCCTGCTCAGCTGACTTCCATATCCTCTACACCCCACAGCTAGCTGGACACACGTGTGAAGAGGAGAGTTCTGCTTTCTTTGGAAAGTCAGTAATGGCAAAGGGTGTTTTGCTGGGGCACAAGACTGAAAGGATGTCCTGTTAAAGTAGACATGTGAAAGGGTGTTTTCCTGAAGCAGACACAGGTGAAAGGATGTTTTGCTAAAGCAAACACATGAAAAGACGTACGATGTTAAGAAGGAATATAAATATAGCCCAACGGTGATGGTGGACAATGCTGGATGGTATTGGTACTCCTTGCCATTCCTTACTGGCCATTTTTGGCTGAAAGAACACACCAAAAAACTTCTGGTGGTGTTACTGCCACTTCCTCGGACTCAGGCATGGCAGAGAACTTCTCCTGGCATCCCTGCTAGTCCTGGTCGCTTCTGCTGACTCATGCTGATTCGGTGGAGGCCTAGCTGTTTCTGCTGGATCATGCCACCACTGCTGACTCATGTTTGCTATCCTGACACTACTGAACTGCACTGCTGATATCCTGACAATTGGAGGTTCTTCTTTAAAAAAGAATTATCTTTTTATATACCTGAGCACACTGTCACTGTCCTCAGACACACCAGAAGAGGGCGTCAGATCCCACTACAGATGGTTGTGAGCCACCATGTGGTTGCTGGGAATTGAACTTAGGACCTCTGGAAGAGCAGTCAGTGCTCTTAACCGCTGAGCCGTCTTACCAGCCCCCTGACCGTTGGGAGATTGAAATCACCTCAAGAAACTACTTCCAAACAGCATACGGCCGAGCCTCACAGCTTCTGGATGGACCTGCTGATTCGAGACTCATGATTGGTGTTTGCGGTGGAAAGAGCTGCTGCTGATTTGTGTGAAGTGAACTACTGAGATCCTGACAACGCAGACTGGATTTGCTCCAAAGAACTATTTCTAAACAGGTCCACCTACCCCATATCCTAATAACCTTTCTTTTCCACTACCATTGGTGGGTGGCAGACTAGAAGGGAGGTTAAAACATTTAGGAATCCCTATTAAAAGTAGGTTTTGGAAAATCAGAGCCCACACATGTGTGTCTCTAGGTCCTTAAGAACATCCTATAGAACATTCAAGAACACTCACTGGGCTTGTGACCGACAGTATTGTGTATATGATTGGGGGGTGGGGAGGGAGGCTCTCCTCCCATCCAAGCACAGGACATGCTGCCCCCACCTGCTCTTTCTATGCCTCACCCAGCCTCGTGCTGGCTTCTCTTAACACTGAGCCCTTCTTGCTAAGTATATCCCTAGGCACTTCACGTTTTTATCCTAATACTTACAGTTTTCCCACTTTTTTTTTTTAAAAGCCACTCTGATATGCAGAGAAGCGACTGAATTGTTCTGTTTATTTTATAGCCAGCCTCCTTGACACATTCACTCGCTTCGAGTACGCTGCCGCTAGTTCTCTTGGATTCACAGTAAAAGCCATAGAGAAGGTGGCTACTTCCTGCGAGAAGGAAGCCTGTGTCTGTCGGCAACAGGTGAGTCTTTGGAAGGCAATCACTGCCCCAGGAATCAGAAACTAGAGATGAGGGGATCTGAGAAAACAGCACTTCCTGCATGGGGCTCATCCCAACAACGGAAGGACCTGCCTCCAACATCAACTCACAGTCACTGCTTATCCTGAATCAGGTGCCCGCACAAGCAGAGTCGTAGGAGAACAAGCAACATTGTATTTATCTAGCCATCATATTTTAGCGCACCGTGTTAAGTGAAGAGGGTATTTATAGCAGCCTACTAGGACTAATTAGAAACAATGCTGAGTTTTAGGAAATGCCCCTACGAGGTGTAATTAAGTTGCTTCTGGTTTCCTCCCTCAGTGTGCTGAACAGCAGCGCAGGGCCCAGAGCCCCTTTCAGCTTCCGTGGGAGGCAGGAGCCCACTCAGCACTTCTCCCCGAGTTGCAAAGTGCTGATTCAACAGACATCCACCGAGGGTCAGGCTCACTGTGGATCCAAGGCAAGCAAGACGGTGAGCTTCTTCTGCAGGATTGTATGCAGGAGGGCAGCAGCATCCAGGGCCCTGTTGGCCCACCCCTGGCTTAAAAGGCCACACAGGCAAAGCACTGTCTTGGGTGTTTACTGAACTCAGTTGGTTTTTCGTGCTGAAGTCGGGGTCTCAGTGACAGGGGAAGCAAGGTGGACACGCACATGGGATCAATGGGAAAATACTGCAGTGTGCAGGTAAGTTCAAAGACAACCAAGCGCCCAAGGACAGCAGTCTTCAGTGGAACAGATATACACGTAAAAGCATTGTTGATCTTCCTCTGCCTTTACCAGAGCCTGGCAAATACAGATGAGGATGCTTGAAGCCAACCATCGGACTGAGCACCGGGTCCCCAATGGAGAAGTTAGGGGAATGACTGAGGTAGCTGAAGGGGTTTACAACCCCATAGGAAGAACAATAATATCAACCAACCAGACACCCTACAGCTCCTAGGAACTAAACCACCAACCAAAGAGTACACAGGGAGGGACCCATGGCTCCAGCCACATATGTAGCAGAGGATGGCCTTGTTGGGCATCAATGGGAAGAGAGGCCCTTGGTCCTGTGAAGGCCCCAGTGTAGGGGAATGATAGGGCAGGGAGATTTAAACAGCTCTGAGGTAGTGTTTGAAACAGGTGGGTGAATTTGGGGAAGGGTCCTGTCTTAGTTAGGGTTTTACTTTGTGAAGAGACACCATGACCAAGGCAACTCTTATAAGGACAACGTCTAATTGGGGCTGGCTTACAGGTTCAGAGGTTCAGTCCGTTATCATCAAGGTGGGAACATGGCAGCATCCAGGCAGGCATGGTGCAGGAGGAGCTGAGAGTTCTACATCTTCATCTGAAGGCTGCTAGCAGAACACTGGCTTCCAGGCAGCTAGGGCGAGGGTCTTAAAGCCCACACCCACAGTGACACGCCTACTCCAACAAGACCACATCTTCTAATCGTGCCACTCCCTGGGCCGAGCATAGACAAACCATCACAGGTCCTTTGACTGGTTTGGCCCACACGACATTGGATGGAAGTATGGATGAAGAGTCCCAAGGTCACTGGCCTGACCTCTGAGGAACAGACTGTTGAGCCAGCAGGAGGCCCACTGAGATGGGTAACGCACCACACAATGAACTTCCTCAAAGCATATGTGGACAAGAATGGTCATCCCAGAATAAGTTACGACAGCAAAGAGCTAGGGAACACTTAGCCCTGCATTCCCCCAAGGCTGTGCAGACAGGCACAGGGATGATCAGAGAGGGCTCTGGCCATGATGCTGGGAGGCAAGCTGGCTGCCCAGCTGTGGTATGGGTCACCATTCTGGCAGAAAAGAGGGCTGTTGGGAGGAAGGTGGCAAACAGAAGTCTATTGGCCTGGTTGGCCCTCTGGTTAAATCCCCTGCTATTCTGGGAACAGCTCTGTATTTTGCAACTGCCCAGAAGATAACAAATGCTTACGGCAGACATCAGGATGTGAGGCTGTGCACCCATAGAGGTGGCAGCCTTACCTTTTAAGACAACCAAGTCCACGTGTAAGAGAGAAAGTACTTTTTCAGAATGGTGTCTGGCAGGACAGGCTTCTCCTAGCAGACAGGGGATGGAAGATGCAGGTTTGCCTGGGTCCTCGATGTGGAGTTCTGCTGTGAACCACAGTAGAACTTTCCATGGAGAGTCTCACAGGGGAACAGTTTTGGTAAAATGACGTAAGCTGGCTGTGACTAACTTGATGAATTTTGACAACTTCCCCCCATTGTGTGCCACACTTCAATATTTCAAGCTTAGCTGGAGTCAAAAAAGAAAAAAATAAAGTCACCTCAGTCCAGCTTCTCAAAGTGTTCACCCAGCTGAGTAGTGCCTGAGGAATTCATGCTTGAGATGAACCGAGTTCCCTTCAAAAAAATACATCTTATCTGTCAAAGTAATTCCAATCCTATTTAGGGAAGTGCTGGGAGGCCATGAAATCGTACACACGTGGAAAAGCCTTCGATTTCCCTCAGTCCCCGTGAGTCTTTAGCACCGCAGTTTCGCTCACTGGCCAATGCAGAGGTCAGTGGGGCAGAATGACTGCTACCCACAGATGGTTAAGAGGAAACGGGCCACTAGGGCAGAACCGCTGGTCTTTGCGAGCCAATCCTGCCACCTGGGTTGGTGAGCCATTGTCATCCAGGTCCGCTGTATCTGCACACCAGCAATCCTGGGCATTTGTCAGAACCTTCTGGTGTCAGTCAGAGGAGGTTACCCGCTTCATGGGACTGGGCCCCACCAGTACCACACAAATCCCCTCTTACGGTGCTACCATGGCCCTTCCAGGTACGTTCGTATTCTTGTGGGCAACAGGATAACTCGGGTCCCCTAATTCTCGTGAACCATCGAGTCTCATCTCTTTGCAGGACCTGCATTTGCCTCATGAAGGAATTGAGCCCTAGAGGAGAAATAAATGTTTAAAGGTCCCCAAAGTCAGAATAGGTATTTAGGGACTGAGGAGATGGCTCAGTGGGTAGGAGCTTTTGATGCTCCTTCAGAAGACCCCGGATCGATCCTAACATCCACGCCAGGCAGCTCATAACTGTCTGTAACTACAGCTCTAGGAGGTCCAATACTTCTGGCTTCCACGTGTGTGCACACACATGCACACATACTCACAATTAATAACAATTATCCTCTTATGGTGGCAGAGGAGAGATGAAAGGCCCAGGATAGATATTGGAGGGAAGAGTTCTGGTCTTGCTATGTCTCTTCTGGGCATTAAGGTGTACCTTTAAAATAATGTTTTTCAAACGAAGGCAAAAATCCAAAGCACACATCTAGACTTTCTCTGCCACATTTGTATGAAGAGCTGAGGAAGACGCCCTCACACAGAAACAGGGAGCCATCTTGGCCATGGGCTCCCACATCAACTGAGCGGTGGGGCTGGCCGTAACAGGGATAGCAGCCGCACTGTATATGGCACCAGGCCACACGCCAGGCGCGTGTCACAGTCCTGGCAATCCGAGCGAGGAACAAGAGAAATGCAAACAGGCCTGACTCAGACCCCTGACTGCAGCTCAACCCTGTGCTGACTCACTTTGTAATGTTTGCTGAAAGACAGATGGGCAAGCGGGCAGGTAAACTAAGAGCACACTACTGGCTAGACAAGGCACATGGGACCTAGGACTCACTGACCTAACCGCATAGTGGTCCTGCAGGGGTCTGGCCTCAGCAAGGCAGTCTTTACCCCCTAAGTTCCGGGCTGTGACAGGACCTGGTGACACTCCCTAGTTCACCAGAGAGGCTCTGGGCAATGGTCTGTCACTGTCACCAATGATAAAGGCTACTGACCAGGTTATGCCTCTCCTCTCAGCAAAGAGCAACTGAGGCTTTCTTTTTCCAGGTTCACAGCTACCTGGTTATGACGATTCCACCCGGCCCCTGTGTACTAGTGCTCTGCAGATGCCAAGCAGCTGCTTGACTTAGCCACACCCAAAGCCGTCTGTTCTACATCCTTTTGCCCTTGTTATGTGGAATGAGCAGCCTTAGAGCCTCTTGGGGACATAGAAACCATGCTGGTGGCAATGCTGGGATGATGGAAGGAGCCTTGATGTTGATATAACATATATCAACACACACACACACACACACACACACACACACACACACACACACACACACACACACATATCAGCCATTTTGATTCCAATGTGGATGGGGAGCCCAGCACTGAGGGTCCCCCATAGTTCTTCTGCAACCTCTTCTTAAACAAGAGCCCCCACCTCAGCTCTGCCCTGAGGTTCTGAGATGAGCCTCCTCAAGCTTCAGACTTCACACCCCATGAAAGCAGCCAGAGGTTCCCAGAGATGGTCCCAGAGGCAAGAACAACAAATGCATGGTGTGTCTGTGTCAGAGGCAAGGACAACAAATACACAGTGTGTCTGTGCCGGAAGTGCAGTTTGCCATCTGTCAGGTCTCTCCTGAGGTACCAGTGAACAGAGAACCTCCAGCCATAGGCACTAGGGTGGGAATGGGGCAAAAGCCAGAACTCACGTGCTAGGGAGCTCTGTGTGTATGGATGGACTCTGGGGTGGCCCGGGTTGGTCAGATGTAACTCCAGATGTGGCTGTGAGAGTGTCTAGATAAAACCACAGATATTCCTCGTCTCTGGCTGGCCATATCCCGTCATATGGAAGCATGAATGGTGCAGAAGGCCTCCCTCCTGGTGGATGGAGAGTCCTACAGGACCATGGGGCCAGGACCTCAACTTCTCCTACTCTAAGTCTATGCCGAGGCTCTCTAGGATTCTGGCAGGAGCTTCAGGTCTAAGATAGTGTACTGGCTGGTTTTATTTGTCACCTTGACACAAGCTGGAGTTATCACAGAGAAAGGAGCTTCAGTTGAGGAAATGCCTCTATGAGACCCAGCTGTAAGGCATTTTCTCAATTAGTGATCAATGGAGAGGGCCCAGACCATTGTGGGTGGTACTATCCCTGGGCTGGCAGTCTTGGGTTCTATAAGAGAGCAAGCTGAGCAAACCAGGGGAAGCAAGTTAGTAAGTAACATTCCTCCATGGCCTCTGCATCAGCTCCTGCTTCCTGACCTGCTTGAGTTCCAGTCCTGACTTCCTTTGGTGATGAACAGCAATGTGGAAGTGTAAGCTGAATGAACCCTTTCCTCCCCAACTTGCTTCTTGGTCATGATGTGTTGTGTAGGAATAGAAACCCTGACTGAGACAGATAGCTTGGCTAGAGACTGTGTACACTGAGTCCACACAGTGAATCCCCTGTCCTTTCACTTATGTCTCCGGGGAACCTGACTGACTGGCCCAGAGACCGCTGAACCCTCACTCTGCCAGAAGGTGGCAGAGTTCTGTGTTTGCCTGCAGAAACTTTTGTCACCAGATTTCCAGGCTGCTGCAGATCTCAGTAAATTCAAAGCTGAAATCCCAGGCATGAGATCCATGGCTCATTACAAGAGCTGTAAATTAGATCACGTGAGCCAAAGAAAACACTGACTGGTGCAGCCACACAGCCCAGTGCGAAAGGAAATGATGGATTTTTGAAAAGCACCCTGTACCCCATGGGCCTTCAGCAGCGACAGGCTGTTCCCGGGCAGGCTGGCAAGCACAGCCTGTCCCGCTGTGTGCCAGGGCTCAGGCAAGCGCTTAGCTCTGTCTCCAGGCAACACAGCAGCCACCACCGCATAGAAGGAACCTTGCAGCTCTCTGTTGGCATAAAATTCTCTATGTACCATCTCTCCACACATTGGAACCACTCAAAACAGATACGGCAACATAACCCCCTAGCCCAGAGCCCTCTGGGCACTTCCTACCAACAACAGCACCTTCAAACCCAAGAGAAGAACACATTGCCACGGTCACCTCGACTCTGGACATAAGTTCTCAGAAGACATCTACTTCCGAATGACTCCATATTGGTCAAGGCCAGTCATGATCAGGGTCTGTGTTGGTTATAGATTTCTGTAGCACTGCTGCCCTGGTGGTCCCTAAGGATTCTGATATTATGTAGCTATTTCCTCTCAATTGAAACATTGTCTCCTAGAGTAGGGAGACAGGCTAATAAGACTCAGGAAATAGTTTACTTACAAGGCTCAGAAAGCTCCTGAAATGTACAGGATTCACTATATTCTTTTCTAATGCTATATAAGATTAGCAACTGTTTGGGAGAGAGACTGATTGTTTATTGTATTTAGTTGTTTTGCCTGCACCATATAAATTACCACATGCAAGGGATGTCTTCAGAAGCCAGAAGAAGGTCTCTGATCCCTTGAGGTGGTTGTTACAGATGGTTGGGATCTGTCATGCGAGTTCTGGGAATTGGAGTGCAGGTCCTCTGGAAGAGCAGCTCATGCTCTTAACTGCTGAACCATCTCTCCAGATCCAAAGCTGCCCGTGATCTAGGTAGAGAACTCCAGAGACAAAGCTTTCAGGAGTTCTTGCCCATGCTGGGTGAGCTTTTCAGTAATAGAGCTGCCTAAGTGGTCACTCAGAGTCCTGTAAGTACATACAATACACTCGCTGGGTAGTCACTGCCTTGGTGCCTATCTGAACAGGTGTTTGTTCACGTCTCCCCAGGAAAAGGCAGGCAATACTGAGCATACACATTAGCACTGGTCTGCAGCATGGGGAAGGTGGAGCGGCCATCTTCTCCACCCCAACCTAGCGAAGGCTGTAGAGTATTGGAGACTTTATGAAGATATCGCTGTGATGGAGACTCCTGTCTCCTCTGCTGGTATCCTACAGAAAAGGGCAAGAGCTTAGAGAGACACAGTGCTGAGCCCAGTCTCCATCTATAAAACCTACTCCAGGCCATGGCCTCCCAGTCCTTCCAAACCTCCTTCAGCACCTAGTGATGAGACACTGATGAGAGACCCCAGGGCCACGATTTAGTTCCAAAACATGGGAAATCTGCACATTGCCATGAGGTGTCCACCTGGGAATTTAAGAAACAGGTATGATGGTATTTTCCCCAGAATGTACTTTCTAAGAGTCAAAGAATTCACATCAGCTGTTGTGGGCATACATTTTCAGGCTTTTGGTTGGTAACTCTGTTTTTACGGCATGAAAACGCACTATAGGTCTGGAAAGCAATGAGATTTTTCTTCTCTAAAAGACACAGCTACTGAGCGAATGCTCTCCCAGGGATTAGGTTAAGGACACAGCCTACGGGGACGGGGAGACTGGGAACCAAGAGTGGCAGACACAGTGTCACAGCACAATTCCCTAGGGAAAAGTTGCAGGATATCTGCGTAGAGTGTGGTTATGAACACAACACAAGAGGTATGAGGAAGAACGATCCCACGAGAACAGCATTTTACAACCGACATGTCTGAGAAGCTGAGAAGCTTGCAGGCTGGTAGACCATGTGACTCCAACAGAAAGGCCATGTGCAAACACACACATCCGCTCAGTCCCTGCAGCGAGCACCGGTCTCCTGGCATTAGCGCAGAGCCAGGTCATACAGCCTGAACTGGGTACCAGGTTAGCAGGTGCCTGTTGAACTCTGGGGCCAGCAGGCAGGTATGGATCCCAACCTAGACAGGGCACACGGCAGAGCCTGAAATACTCTGTCTGCAGGACAAGGCTTATGTGGAATGCACCAGGAGTTTGCGTGCTACCAAGAAATCGTCTAGGGAAATGTCACTGCGTGAGGCAAAAGGGATTTGCAGTGTGATGAAGTTACAGGCCCTGAGAAGGGATGCTGGCCTAGTTACCTAGGTGGGCTTGACAATGGTCTAGGGTTTCCGTACACAAGAGGCTGGGGTCAATAAGACAAGGTGTGTGAAAGTGAAAGTCACAGCGACATTGATGAAGGACTGAGAAGCTATGGCCTGAAGCTAAAAGACAAGGATAGATCCAGCAGCCTCGGGAAAGAGCTGACCCTGATGCACCCTGGCCAATCCCCAGAAACATTCCACTTTCTACTCAGCCGAGCTGCACCACAGTGAGGCAGGCAGGCTGTGGTTTCTGCATCAGTGGCTTATGGAACAAGTGCACCCGACCCTGAGGGAGCCCCCAGCCAGTGTCATCAATGGTGCCCAGTTAACCTTATTTACTCAACTCTCCCTGCTAACCATGTCTGGCTCTTTCTGCTGTTCTTAAGCAGGTGGAGAGTTCTAGAGATGGGTGGGTAAACGCTACAAACTGTCAGTGTGCACGGCATTGCTGTTGCACCCTGCACCATGGCAAGTTTCATGTGTGTTTTACTGAACACAAAATGGTTGATGGGATCTAAGGCCTGTTCCTGGAGGTGCTCACAAACACTGCCTAAAGCGTGCAGAGGACAGACATTTCTCGAACATCGAAAAGACCAGAGGACCATTCTACGCAGCTTAAGTGTGCCAGAGAGCATGACATAGGAGCGGCCTTGGCTTCCCATTACCTAACCAAACCCATCCGGAGAGAGCTCTGTGTATACAGAAGCCCCTTACAGGTATTCCTTACATGTGTCAAAACTACTCACAAAAACTAATGTTTCTGGGCCCAAGGGGGCTCACAGAGACTGAACCACCAACCAAAGAGCATGCACGGGCTGGACCTAGGCCCCCTCCACATAGGTAGCCAATGTGTAGCTTGGTCTTCATGCAGGTCCCTTAACGATTGGAGCTGGGCCTGCCTCTTACTCTGTCGCCTACCTGGGCTGCTTTGTTTGGCCTCAGTACTAGAAGATGCACTCAGTCCTCCTGGGGCTTGATATGGGGTGTGTGTGTGCGCGCGTGTGTGTGCGTGTGTGTGCGTGTGTGTGTGTGTGGTGTGTGTGTGGTGTGTGTGCGTTTGTGTGAGTGTGTTTGTGTGAGTGTGTGTGTGTGTTTGTATGTGTGTGTGTTGGTAATCATGGGGGTGCCTCCTCTCTCCCTAGAGAAGGAGATGGGGTATGGGGGAGGGGTGTGTGAGGGTGGGACTGGGAGAAGAGGAGGGAACAGGGACTACAAGCAGGATGTAAAGTGAATAAATAAATTAATTAATGAAAAAAGCAAAGAGAACTAATGTATCAATAGCCACCAAAAGTGCTCACAAGAGAATGAGATGTAGACCCATGTTGTCCCCATATGCTGAGCATCATGGCCCAAGCCACAAGTTTGGCTCTCGAACTTGTTCTAATCACCTTAAAGCCATGGTTTTACTATGGGGGTGACTGGCAGCTCTTTGGTGGTGTTGGGCAGATCAATTTTTTAGACGAGCTATTGACATTTCATGGCTCCCCATATCCCACGCAGGGGACAACAGGAATTTACCCAGCTGGATCAGTTTGGACCACTGGAAGGTCTCAGGTGTCCATTTTGTCACTGACAGGCTGGAGTACAGACGCCCAAGCATCCCGGGGTCCTCAGGCAGATTCCGTAGAACTGTCTTTTTACAGTGACAGAACAACTTTCCCAAGAGATGGCGTGAGCTCACACAGTCGCAGTGTGGACATACCTTGGAAGACATCTCTGTCTCTAGTCTAGGGTCACCACTGTTTAATTGTAACTGAATTCAGAAGACGGTGCTTGGACGTGTACACAGCTGGGGCAGCTGGGGGTGAGCAGATGTTTCTAGGGGGGCTGGGGCTTGGGCTTTTCCAGATCTGTCGTCTCTAGCTGAGGCACCCCTGACTTCTATTGGACAGTTTTCCCCAAATGCCTTTCTTCCTGAGCAGTACCTGGGATGATTACTACATAAAAATCCAACATGTTGAATGTCTCTTCACCTCCACCTCCACTGTATAAGCCAAATGCTTTACAACTGAGCCAAGCTTCCTGCCTCAAGTACCAGAAACTCGTGACTACTTAAAATGACTGGACTTGGCTCATGCTCTGGACGCCCAATCATGAAGCAAGCCAAACCAATTTCCTTAAGTTTACGTTTAAGTTTAATTCGCAGCCAGGGCTGCCAAGCTCTTGGTAAATTCTCTTTCTCTGAATGGGTTGATCCCATTAAATGAGCACCGGGCATAGATAGGGACAGGATAGGATTCTAAGAAGTTAGTCTGAGAGCTCTGCCCAAGGGAGGGGTACCCATGAGGAGGTTGGAAGGGTCTGCTCAGAGGGACAGGAGGGCACCCAGGGAAGAGACTGGAAGAACTTAGAGTGGCACTGAGCTAAATTCAAGTGTAGAATGTCTCCTGCAGGAATCCCAGCATCCCCAAACACAGACGCCAGTCAGCTACATAGTATCTTTTCCCCAGCTGTTTCCAGAACTTTCCGTGATGGCCAATGTGAACAAATGCTTTTTAGTTTGTTTTGTTTTTTATCTTTTCTTGCCTGTCACCAGAACTGGCTAACCACAAACAACAAATCTGTCTCCATTTTGTGTGCTGGCATTTTAGGAGTGGTGGACGAGACAGAGAAAAGAGGGCAAGAAACAGTCGTTCAACGAGATTGGAGTCCTCGTTTCTCCATAAAGGCCCTCTTCTAACCCTGAGATATCCAAATTTGGCCTATACATTTCTGTAGGGCAGTTGTTCTCAGCCTTTCTAACGCTGAGACCCTTTAATATCGTTCCTCATGTTCCGGTGACCCCCAACCATAGAATTATTTCGTTGCTACTACATAACTGTAATTTTGCTACCGTTGTGAATAATCATGTAAATATTTGATATACAACCCCTGTGAAAGGTTCATGTGACCCGCAGGTTGAGAACTGCCACTCTAGACCGTTAAGATACCGGGTACGTTTTTTGAGCTCTGCCTTGACTAGATTTTGCAGGGACTGCTTGCTGAGCTGTTGAAGATACAGAGAGGGCCCCAGAAGAAAAGCCGTGTGTCCTTGCCCTGGAATTTAGCAAAGTGTGGAGCCCCACGCATCAACTCAGTGGACCCTCACTCCTGACCACTCAACTAGCATAGAAAAGGGACGAAGAGCCTGGAGCTCTAGCCACTGCAGGGGCATAGTGCACAACCCTAACTAGTAATGCGCATGCACCCTCGAAGAATGCTGCATTCCACCAAGGTCCCCAATGTGGCCTTTTGGCCACACCTCCCTGATGCTGGCTCCCCCCTGTCCCGCCCGAGCCTGCAGCTGGCGCCCATGCTCACCCTTTCCTCCTCTGCGCGGACGTCAGGCATGGTGCTTAGGCACAGGCCCACGGCCGTGACGGCCACGAAGGCCACGGAGACGTAGGCGAAGAGCTTGCCCGCCAGCCCGGAGTGCGGGTTCTCCACCACGTCGCGCAGGCGCCGTCGGCCTCGCTCCAGCCGCCCGCTCCCCAGGGCTCGGCCCGGGCTGGTCTGCGGCCCTCGGGCGGGCGGCGCGGCGCTCGCCTCGGCGGCCTCCTCCTCGCGACGGCGCAGACGGCGCAGGCAGCAGCGCTCCAGCCGCGCCTCGTCGATGCCCCAGTAGGCCAGCTCGTCGCGGAAGGCCAGGGCGCACGGGCCGCGCAGCAGCCTCAGCTTGCCGGCGCGCAGCAGCGCCACGATGGCGCGGAAAGCGCACGGGCTGCGGTCGAAGAAGAACTCGTCGCGGCTCACGTCGTAGTCGTCACACACGCGCAGCAGCTCGTCGTGGCCGCGGCAGGCTCGCAGGCGCTCGAGGCGAGCCAGGGGACAGCGGGCCAGCGCGGCCCAGGCCAGACGCACCCTGCAGCCCCCGACGTTGATAATGACGTGGCGCGCCCGGGCCCCGCGGCCACCTCGACCCCCTCGGACTGCGCTGCCAGGCTCCGCGCCGGGGACCTCCCGGTGCCCCAGGAGCCGGGCCATGGCCCCATATGCCGGCCGCGATCAGGAGACAGGGCCTGCAAAAGGAATAGCAGTGTTAGGACTGCAGGCCGGAGAAGCCACCCTAGCCAAAGATCTAGGTTCTGGGGATCAGGAACCTCCTGTTCCAGCTTCACCTCTAACTCTGTCACACTTGCAAGTCCCACCGTATCCAGATTTGGGACCCCCCCCCAACTTTCCAGAGGACCCTGTAAAGCGGATATCCTATCTTCCTTTCTTTATTTTCTAGACGGCAGGAACATATTGAACATTCTCAGACTAGGAAGGGTCGTGGGCAAAAACTGATTAAGCAACCCTAGACTCAAATAGGGTTTGTACCACGTATCTGTCGGGATGCGGCTTTTTGCAAATTCATGTCTGGTCTGCCCTGGGTGGGTCAGTATTTAAAAAGAGTGCAGTTCCCCACCCTCCAACGAGGTCAAGGAGGAAAATGAAGGTGAGGTGGGGCTTGCTGTAAATTAGAAACAGACTTATGAAATTCCGTATTGGCACGGCTCTAGACCGGATTAAAAGGGACCAATTAAAAAGAGACATTTAAAGCCAAGTGAGAAACACTGAGCACAACGTAGGAAGTAAAAAAAAAAAAAAAAAAAAGTAAAGAAAGATATGATAATTGTATATGAGAAACCAGGGCAGTTTTTCTTAGAGGTTCCGCCTGTATCTTCACAGAGGAGGAGGGTCTGGGACTCAGGTGGTGCATGGAGAAACTGTCTGCCTATCTGAATATTAGCATCGCACCAAGCCTTTCTGTGGTTCACGCATCTTTGACATCTATCTCCATGACGGCAGATGATGGCTGAGGTCCGCTCTGCTCAGAACGGAGCTTCCAGGTAATTTTGCTGCACAGCTGGGGTTGAGAATCACCAATCAAGAGAGATGGAAACCCACAGTGCTCGAGTTTCCAGCCAGCCTTGGTTTCTAAGTCAGAGGAACTGTTTGGTACCCACAGAAATTATTCAGATGCTCTGTGAGCCTCCTAGGTTTCTATGCCAACTGTTTGGCATACACATTTTTTTTCTCCACTAGGCTCACTTGTCCTAGAGGATTCTATATAAAAAAGGGGGACAGGGGGTTATTACTAACATCAAAGACTTTGACTGCATGGAGACTTCTGCTGTTTTTCCAGAGGACTCCCCCCTTCCCTCCAGTTTACTCTTTCTTTGCTTCCTGGAATGGAAAGGCCAGAGGTTCAGCAGAGGCCCTTAGAGCTATGGCGACAGTAGCAAGAGTATGGCTGACGGGCAAGTCCCAGTTGGTCCAGGTTAGAGCGGGGGCACCTTGGTTCTTTGTTGGGGGACATCCTTCTGTCTCCCAGCATTGTCACAGTGGCAGACAGACAGACAGACAAATGATCATTGTCAGCATCAGCACACCTGCTAGGAAAGAATTTCCTTAGCCCTAACCCCAGCGTCTTATGTGAAAACACACTGCACAATAAATAGGGCGCTCTAAAATCCTTCCTCAAGGTCATGAAACACAGATAGAAAGTTTCAGAGCTAACCTTTGCGGACTTTGGGACTAACCCAAAACTGTCAGTAACCATGAGCACCTTAAGAGAAAGCAACCGGGGCTGGAGAGATGGCTTAGAGGTTAAGAGCACTGACTGCTCTTCCAGAGGTCCTGAGTTCAATTCACAGCAACCACATGGTGGCTCACAACCATCTGTAATGAGATCTGGTGCCCTCTCCTGGCTTGCAGGCATAAAAAATGCAGGCAGAACACTGAATACATAATAAATCAGAGAGAGAGAAAAGAAGAGACAGACAGACAGAGAGGAGACAGAGAGAGAGAGAGAGAGAGAGAGAGAGAGAGAGAGAGAGAGAGAGAGAATATATATCTGAATCTTAGTAACAATGAGCTTTTGCAGCAAGGAAGTCATCCCATGGTCACTCTGCTCCCGTCCCAGCTCAGGGAAGTCATCCCACACCCACCCCTGATTGCTCAGGAGACTCATATCTGTGTCCTGGGCCTAGTTCAGAAAACTCACTTTGTCCACCCTGCACTCCCAACCCAGTGGTGTCCTTGAAAAACCCAGCCTGCATGCACTGCTGACACCAGCACTTTCACTGGGAGAACATACTGCACCAGGGCTGGCCGCTCCCTAAAGCTCCCACCAACTTCAAGAAGACTGACCCAAAGGCTTTGCTGTTATCGCCCATCCCAGGACCCTGCCTGGAGCCAATGCAGCCAGCTTAAGACTGGCAAAGCATTCGCAGGAGGATGTAGCTGTTGTTGCCTGAGGCAATGGATGACAATTGGATGGAGAAGCAATTTGGATGGAGCACAGGAGGTGCTTGGGGAATAAGGAATTGGAAGATGCTTTGGGATTGAGGATACCACACATGTGCCTGGGCTGCGTGTTAATTCAGTAAATATCAAAGAGGCTTCCAAGGCTGAACCCAGCTGACCTGTAGGTACGGAGGCAGATGAGCAGAGGGGTTACACAGGCTTCCTGGCTAAGTGCTGGAGAGGCCTCAGCTCACACAGCCCATCTGCAAAGACTAGGTTTGCCTTTCTTTCTGCGAATCTAAGGGAGCGGAGGCATCACGGCCACGTAAGGAAAGGTGTACAGGTTTTACAAAATGGATCCTTTAAACCATGAGCTGTGCAAGCGAACGTCAGTAAGAATGACCAATCCCTGGGTGGGGATCTGATTTCTACAACCGTTGCTTCCACGGTTTAAAATGTCCAGCTTTCAACAACAAAAAATTACGAAGAATACGGACAATGAAAGGAAGAGACTCCGTGCAGGAAGAGAACAACTAAAGTGAACGGACCACAGGGAAGCCCGCCCCTCGGCTTCACCAGAAAAGACAAATAAACTAAATTAAATATGTCCAAAAAAAATATCCTGAGGCAAAGATGCATGCCTGTAATCCCAGCACTTGGGAAACAGGCAAAGAGGATAGTCGCAAGTTTGAGACCAGCCTGGGTGACAGAGTATAAGTTCCAGGTTCATTCGGGTTACAATGTGAGACCCTGTCTCAAACACAAAAACCCAACAAACAAAAAAGTTAAAGGAAGACTGACCTAAGGGAATTAGGACAACGTCTCAGTAAGGAGTATCGATAAGGAGACAGAAATTATAAAAAGGGAGCGAGAGGATACTGGGGTTGAAAGGTGTAATAATAAGACGAACGTTTGCAGAACTGAGCAGGCCTCAGCTTCACGGAATGAAAACAAGCCCTGGGGAAAGGCGCAGAGGGGAAGCCGGCAAGCAGCCTTCAGGAGCCCACCGCCTTGGGTAAGAGGCACCAAAAAAGGAGAGGAAAGAGGGAGGGGTGAATCAAATAGAGGAAAAAAAACAACATTTAGAAAAAAAAATTCTGGGGGCTGGAGAGATGGCTCAGCGGTTAAGAGCACTGACTGCTCTTCCAGAGGTCCTGAGTTCAATTCCCAGCAACCACTTGGCGGCTCACAACCATCTGTAAAGAGATCCGATGCCCTCTTCTGGTGTATCTGAAGACAGCTACAGTGTACTTATATATAATAAATGAATAAATCTTTTAAAAAAAAGAAAAAATTCTGAAATCTGAGAGTCAGTTCTTACAGGATGCGGCCCCGAGAGGCTACCCATGATCCACGACAGCTACCCCGTGTGCATACAGGCAGTACTAAGTGACATGTGGGACAGGTAAAAAATGCACAAAACTGAGGAGGGGAATGGTAAAGACAGAGGAGACACTGGGGGCAAGGGACTGGGGGGGGTGGACTTGATGAAGGCACATTATATGTGTGTGTGAAATTACCAAACAATAAAAATATCCCCACCTTTGGTGGAATCTCTCAGTCTGTGCATCAGGAAGATAAGTTCAGAGCTCCTTACGGGCGTAGCTTGCATTAACTGTCTAGGATGGGCTTCAAGGGTGCTTTGAAAGCCAAGGGAGAGGCCACTGCTAAACACTCAAGGGTTCCTCTTAGGACAAATTGCCAGTGCTCCACCAGATGCCTTGTGGCCAGCAGGTGGAGGGATGGCGCTCACCACACAGAAAGATGCTGCTTTGTTGTGATCAAAGAAAGGGGAGTTGTGGAAATAGGTCAGTGTACAAGTTGTCTGTGATGGTCACAAATTAATGTGTTTTAAAGACCCATTCCCCAGCACTCCCGTAAAAAGCCAGGAATACCCCAAGTCTGAGAAGACTGAGACAGGTTGATCTTTGGGGCTCACTGCAGCCAACCTAGATAAACTGGAGAGCCCTAGGTCCCAGTAGGAGACCTCATCCCAAAATACAAGATGGATGGCTCTGAGGTTGACCTCTGGCTTCCACACATATGTACACATGTGCACATGCATAAAACACATACACTAACACTAACAGATGGTAAACACAATGTCAGCCCAGATATGGAAACACAAGAACCTCACACATGGTGGGGACACTGAAGAGTCCAGTCCCTCAGAGAAGAGTCGGCAGTGACCCCAAGATCAGATAAAGTTGGGGCTGGAGAGGTGGCTCAGTGGTTAGAGCACTGACTGCTCTCCCAGAGGTCCTGAGTTCAATTCACAGCAACCACAGGGTGGCTCACAACCATCTGCGATGGGTTTCTATGCCCTCTATTGGTGTGTCTGAAGACAGCAACCGTGTGCTCATATAAATAAAATAAATAAATCTTTAAGAAAATAATGATCAGGTAGAGTCACCTTACCACACGACTCAGTGTTTCACTCCTACATAAGTACTCGAGAGGAATGAAAACATACAGCCAAACTAAGATGCCTCCAAACAGGCTTGTGCAGTGTTGTTCAAAACAGCCAAAGGATCAATCCAACCGAAGTGCCACCAAGTGGTGAGTGAGGAACCAGAGCCTGGTACATTCTGGAGACGAAAGCCATGAAGTATTACTACCACCCAAACAAAACTTGAACATGGTATGCCAGACGTTTAAGGCTACGTAGAAAACGTCACATAGAGCGAACCCCCTGAGGTGAAGTGTCCACGGCAAGCTCACTCACAGAGACAGAAGGTTAATGGAGAAGAGGTACAGAGCATGAGCATTTAGTAGGCTTTCCCCCTGGCACAATGAAGACGGCCCCAGACTACAGTGCTGACGGCTCCACAACGTTGCTAATGGAATTTTAAGAACCCGCTGAACTGTATACTTTGAAATGATCAAAATGGTATAATGTGTGATTTTTATCCCAAGTGGGTCCAGGTGAAATCTGGTACTGTCCACGGGAACAGTGTGTAAACCCTGACAGTCACTTCCTTTGGTGGTCAACACGACGGCCTTCCCTCGGTGCTAACAGTTTGTTTCCCTGAGCGCCGCCCAGGAAAACAAACTTTTTACTAAGACAACCCAGGAATTGAAAACGTACATGCCCTGGTGGGGATTCAGCGTGTGGTTCTGTGGGGCCAGGTATGAGTCACCTGATGCACCACAGGAAATGTGACAAGCAGAGGGAAACCCACGGAGAGAAGGCTGACGGCGTGTGCTTCACACGCTATGACGCTTCACCTTGATTATCAACCTGACAGGATGTGGAACCACGCTGGAGTCACAGCTCTAGGTGTATCTGCGTGGGAGACTCCAGAGGGCTTTCACTGAGGTGGGAACACCCACCCTGAAAGGGGGAGCATGGTTCCATGGGCTAGCATCTCGGATCGATTTAAAAGGAGCGCACTAAACAGAACCAAAATCCATCTCTGCTTCCTGACTGTGGACGTCATGCACGGCGGTTTGAGTGAGAACGGCCCCCATGGGCTCATGGATGTGAATGCTGGGTCGACAGGGAGTGGCACTACTTGAAAGGATTAGGAGGCGTGCCCTTGTTGGAGGAAGTGTGTCACTGGGGGTGGGCTTTGAGGGTTCAACCAGCCCAGAGTCTTTCTCTTCTCGCTGCCTTCAGACCTGATGTAGAATTCCCAGCTATGTCTCCAGCAGCATATCTACCTGTGTGCTGCCATACTTCTGTCAGGATGACAGTGGACTAAACTTCCGAAACTGTGAGCGAGTCCCATTTGAATGCTCTCTGATGTAAGAGTCACTGTGGTCATGGTGTCTTTCATAGCAATAGAACAGCAAGACGTCCTGTGACCAGGATCTTCACATTCCTATCAGAACAAGCTGTGCCCTTTAACTGTGAGCCGAACCAATTCCTCTTCTCTCTTAAGCTGCCTTTGTCATACGCTTTGTCACAGAAAAAGGAAGGAAGAAAGGAATGAATGAAGGAAGGAAGTGTCCATGATTTCCAGTAAGTTCTATGTGCCAACGAGGAATTGAGAAGCACCTTCTGAACATGAGAAGTCACTTTAGTGTGACTGTGTCGCAGAGGGGAGGGGACCTTCCAACAGTCGTCTAGAGTGAGTGTGTTGCAGCCCCCAAGAGCTCAGTCCTTGGGACGCTCAAGGCCACTGCCAAGTTCCTGCCCCAGGACATACTCATTTTTATCTCCCTGTGCCAGACACGAGACGCCAGGACTCTCACGATAGCTTGTTCTACACTTCAAGGACAGTGTACCAGAGAGGTAGAGCATAGCCGGGGAGCTTCCCAGAGCAGGCCAGTGGCTGACAACATTGAGGAATCTGGAAAGGCTGGGGCTGGGTGGTCTGATTGACTCAACAGCCATCTGCTGTGGAGACTCAGCAGGGGGCGGGGTTCTGTTTGGAGACAGAGCTCACTAACGAGCAGGAAGATGAGAGGCGGAGGAGGAAGGACAACTGTCCCGATTGGCCCAGCATGGGCAGCATCTGAAGCCAGCACTTGGTTTTGTATACAGCCCTGCCCACCTGCTGTGTCCTTGAGGACCTGATTTGTCCTAGGTTGTAGATAAGGCTCTCCGAAGGCACCACAATGCCCTGGCAAATGTGTGTCAGCTTCTCATCCTGTCCATCACTTTAGTTCCAGAGCTAAAGAACAGCCACTCCAGCCCGGCCGAGCTTCCCTGTCAGATACTCCGGAACCTGAGTTTGCAAAGCCCTGTAGAGCGTGTGCAATTTGTTTCCCCTACCTGTCCGAATCAGAGACAAGTCCACACATCTACCGGGAAAGGGAGGGGACTCCTGCTCCCTTCTATGGGGACATCGCATCTCCAGAGAGGAACCTGCCTCTCTGCCTGCCTTCTGCCCAAGTGCCTTCCGCCCCCGTCTTCCTCTGCCGTGGCGGGATGGCCTGGTTCCTTCTGTCGCCGAAGGCAAGTCCAAGTGTTCATACGGAAGGATGAGTAATGCGTGTAACTGGGTAAGCACTGAGGAACTTCTGCTGGGGTGAGCTTTCTTCCCCCAGAATCTTCTTCTTAAAACACGAACGGTAATTATACGTTATACGTGTTTTTAAGACAACTTCCTTTTGAGTTAAGATTGTAGCGTTGAAAGCTCCGAGAGCTCTGGAGATCTTGCCCCACCCTTTGCATGGAACAGAGCAGACGGCGACAGGTTCTGCGATCATAGAGGAAACCTGACGTGACAGCTCTGTGGGAGAAACAGAAAGGTAACTCCATCTAAGGCTTCCAGTCAAGGCAAAGAGGCCTCCCTTCCGGGGGATGACAACCACTCCGTGCCCTCCACCGGAGCAAAACCTAACACTTAGTAACCGGAAGGTCCTCCATCAGAGCAAAACCAAACAGGTAGGAACGGGGAGGCCTTTCGAGAAGACAGGACCACGGGCCAAACTCCACCAGGGATATGGTTGGAGTATAAAAGGTAGGTCGCTATCTCCTCACAGCACGAAGGGAAGAGTTAAAGAGTGACCTTCGCAGCCACAACAGTGACAAAAGGAACATCGATCCACGAAGAAGGCTATGTGATTTCTCTGGTTCAAGTTTTAAAACACAAAACAACAACAACCAAAACAAACAAACAAACAAAACGAGGTTGTAAGTCAAGCACCCATGTAACCCAAGTACACCGTGTGAAGCTGGACTTTGTAGCTGTGAAACTCAAAGCTATTAGGCGAACTCCAGCAGAAGGTTACTGGGAGTGATGACGTCCCTGAGGTATAAGGGGAAATGGAGCACCGTTAGTTAGAGATCTCTCCATGACTCTGCCCCAGGATGCTTGGCTGGATCAGGAGTCATGGTGGGCACCATTATGTTTAGAAGCAAGGAACGAAAAAGAGGTGTCCGTAGGCTGGAAGCCAGCTTGGCACGTTCAGCCCTGTTCTGCCTACAAGGTATCCAGGGAGGGGTCCCAAGTCAGAAACAATATGAGTCCTACAGGGAAAAGGTGGGGTCCAGCACTGTTGGGAGCAGAAATGATCCCATCCCGAGATGGCGAGTCCTGGACGCTCTCTCGTCTCTGGCAGGATGCCACAGGCTTCTGCTCGCTTCGCTGTCACCATGTTAAGAGTCTAGCTCTGGCTTTCTTTACTGTCACCCCAGCCTTGAGGACGGCAGATATGATAACCATCCAGGGATATCAGTAATTCTGTGAGGAATGCAGCTGTCACTTGTATGGCAAAAAAAGAAAAGAAAAAAAAAAAAAAACAAGAGGGACCAGGGACAGTGAAGGTCACCAAGCCCCGAAAGGAGTGGCCCTGACCCTCTCAAGGACAACAGATAGGATGCAAACTTCTCCCAGGAGAGTATGGTCTGATCCCTAGTGTGGGCCTGTACTGGGCAGCTTCTCCTTTGGTTTACTGGGTTCTGCGTCTGCAGTGAATACACTCTGACGGTCCCGGGCTCTTCGGATGGATTCGACAACACGGACATAAAGCGAAGATCAAGTTGGATACAGAATGTTCCGGAGGGAGCTGCGTGCGTACTGCAGCGCCAGTATCTCTCAGCGCTGCTGGAGATTAATGGCACATTATCAGAAACATCACTGCTGACATTATCATCTCCCTGGGGCACAGCACTTATGAAAACAGAGAGCGCTTGCTTGAAAGGAGGCCACTGGGAGGGAACATAGTTCGTTTGGTGGTAATTAAACATTGCTTATGGGTACCGTGGTGACTTTGAGTCCCCACAAGGCCAGCTTCAACCCAAGGTGTCTCAGAACACTTGAAAAATCCAGTTAAAGGTAAGAAGAGACCTAACTCCTTACCTGTTGGCCTCACGACCTGTAAAAGCGATGTTATAGAGTGAATAAAGGACAGCTCAGATGTTCCTCCACTCACAGGGGCTATTTAGGAGCTACGAGCGCTGACTGCTCTTCTAGAGGTACTGAGTTCAGTTCCCAGCAACCACATGGTGGCTCAAAGCCATCTGTGACAGGGATTCAATGCCCTCTCCTGGTGTCTGAAGACAGCTGTAGTGCATAAATATAATAAATAAATCTTAAAATAAAAGAAAGTCTATTTAGTGCGAGACAACGCGACAGCTCAGCCCCGCCCACCTGAGTGCGCTCAGAGATTGGCACCAGCAGTAGTGGGGTGAATTCATCTAACACCACGAAGGCAACGGATTTATTAGAAAATGTTGGTTACATCAGCTAATTTACTGGGTACCGTGCAGAAGATGAGCAATGGTTGGTTGCAAGAGTCATTCTGAGCAGTTAACTAACATTCAATGCCGTCTCAGTGGAGAGCTTGTCCGAAGTCAAGCATCACCGCTGGGGTTATAATCCTGCCTTGTCCTACCAGGCTGTCAACTGGTTGGCTTAAGAAGCATCCCGTGTGTGTCCCAAAGGCTTTGCTTGAGACAGTTAGGTCACAAAGGTGCTAAACTGATCAATGGGTTAATTCCTGATGGGTTTATGAAAGGTGACATCATCTGAAGGCAGCAACATGTAGAAGGTTGGGGCTGAGCTGGAGGAGGTCTCACTGGGGGACTGTCCTTGGGGGCTGTATCTTGTCCTGGTCCCTTCCTGTACTTTTCTGTTTCCTGGCCACCATGTGAGCTATTCTGTTCACATGCGCTCACCCACCCATCACCCACCCCACTCCCCCTACAGTGTCACACACACACATGAACACACATGCATACACACAGTCTCTCTTTGTCACACACACACACACAGTATCACACACACACACACACGCACATACACGCACATACACGCACGCACACACACACACACACACACACACACAGAGTATCACACATATGCCTACCACACGCTTAAAAGCCTCCGGCTACTACTCAGGCTTCTAGTCCAGTGTCTAGCACAGACTGCTAGAGTGGTGTGTAATTTGTTCCCAAGGCCACTTGCTTTATGATTTTGAGAGCAGGGTTGGAGTAGAACTGGCTCCATCTGTGCCTCAGGGGATTGACAGTGCCCTGACCAGAGTATGCTTGGATTCCTCTAATCACTCTCTCTCCTGACTTCAAACAAATCTCAGAGTGGGGCTGAGGAGATGGCTGTCAGTGAGGTTCCTGCCACTCAAGTGTGACCCAATGTTACAACCTCGGACTAAACAATGTTACAACCTCAGAATAAACAAAAGAGCCAGGAGACACCAGATCCCTGGAACTCCTTGAAGCTGGTCTAACTGGTCTAGTAAAACTGATAAGCTTCTGATTTAGGAGAGACTCTGACTTGAGAAAGAGAGAGAGGGAAGGGGAGAGAGGGAGAGGGAGAGGAGAGGGAGAGGGAGAGGGAGAGGGAGAGGGAGAGGGAGAGGGAGAGGGAGGGAGAGGGAGAGGGGGAGGGAGAGGGAGGGAGGAGGGAGAGGGAGGGAGAGGGGAGGGAGAGGGAGGGAGGGAGGAGGGAGAGGGAGGGGAGAGGGAGAGGAGAGGGAGAGAGAGACCAATTGATTGACTGGTCCTGGCATGGGTTTTAGAAACCTCAAAGCCAGCTCCCAGTGACACACTTCTTCCAACAAGGCCACACTTTCCAATCCTTCTCAAACAGTTCCACTAACCGGAGAACAAGCTTTTAAACATGTGAGCCTAATGAGGTCATTCTCATTCACACAATGACACATTCACACACAACACACACACACACACATACACACACACACACATACACACACACACACACACACACACACACACACACACTGTCACCACCATCAAAACTCCAAGGGAAAAAGGAATGCATAGACAGAGGTTTTTACGCTTAACACCACTGGACAGAATGCTAATCACAAAGTACGTTAGAAGGTTCTCTCATTTAAAGCCCAGAGGAGAAGCATAAAGGCAACGCTAATCTCTAGCTCCTATCCAGACAGAAAAAGTCAAAACTGGGGAGTTAATGATGAAGAGAAATGAGAAGCTGGACCTGGAAGAGCCAAGGCCACAGATCCAGCAGGGACCGGCACACCGTGAAGAAATACAACGACGACTCTCTACTCCTAGAGGGAAAAAAGAGAAAGACAGAGACACCTCAAAACAAAAACACACAGCCCAAAAACTGATTGCAGAAGCAGGAACCCAGTGGGTGTGGTGAGACACATTAACTGAGGCAGGAGGACCACACAAGCCCAGGAGCTCAAGACCACTGTGCGGCACGGTCCCCACGCACTTCAGAAAAGAACAGAGAAACAGGAACCCTGAATGCATCCACAACTAAGGAAAAATGGAAGAAGTAATTAAATATCTATTTTCCTTCTAAAACCATGAAATGATTTTATCGAGAGTTCTACCAAATAGCGAAGGATTAGAACAAATCAACCTGGTACGAACCCAGATTGCCTTCAGGCGGGGAGAGATGACATTGGGCTTGCAGAGATGGGGGAGGGGCACTGTCTAGCCGGTGAATCACCCTCTGTTTCCGTGTGTCTGTGGGTGCATGTATATTTGAGTGCATAGATGAACACATGAGGCTGATATAAGGTGTCGGTCAGGGGCATTGAGGCTGCCACAAGGCTGAGCTCTGTAGAGTTTAAACAGGGCACACCTGGGGACTTACCCTCCGACACACAGCACAGACTGACACTCCACTCAAAACACCCAACAAAGACAGTGATTTGTACAATCTCTGAACATAGACCCAGGAGCTCAGGAAGGACCCTGAGAGAAACGTACCCTGGCACATGGGGTCCAGGAAGAGGTACCAGCATCTTTGATAGGCTGGAGTGACACTTGTGTTGTGAGGACTATCAAAGGAAGGAGGATGGGGAGGGTGGGGAGGAGGATGGGGGGTATGGGGAGGATGGGGAGGATGGGGAGGATGGGGAGGATATGAGGCAAGTAAGCTATGTCAGAGCAGGGAAGAACCAGAGGCAAGTAAGTGTTCCCTTTTTACTAAAGAGACCTGTTCCTTGTTTGCTAAACATAGCCCAGTGGCTTCCAGAGCCCATTCACGTGGAACCCATGGCTAGCCCTGCTTCCCAGGAGACGCGTGAAGACTTCCATAGGCATTTGTGTTGACTGCTATAGAAGTGCTTCTCAAACCAAGTGATAGTCAAGGAAGCTGGTCCACCTTTGTCACTCCCAGATTGGATACAGACAACATCTGACACAAAGAGTCACGGTGCCAAGGGCTAGGACACATTCGGTCTCATCAAGTGAACGACTTTGAAAATAGCCGTAACAGGAATGACTGAGCCTGGGGCAGGCTCCTATGTCAGAGGTCCCATCACACCAAGCTGCAGCACTCCAAAGGGGGAGTCTTTGGCTTAAGCTTAAGCTTCAACCATTTAAGGATTCAAAGACTTTTCCCTGCCAAGATGTTATTAGGATATACCCAGATAAACAAAGCTATGTGTGTTCATGTGTGCATACATGCACTTGTGTGTGAGTGTATGTGGAGGCCAGGGGACAACCTCCGGTGTCACTTTTCAGGTACTGTCTGCTTTGTTTCTTGGAGCAGGGTCTGGAGAGATCAAGCAGGCTGTGCTATTGGTCAGTGAGCCCCGGAGGTCTGCTTGTCCCTGCCTTCACAGCTCTGGGGTTGTAAGAATGTGCCATTATGGTTGGCTTTTTATATGGGTTCTGGGTGATTGAAGTCAGTCTTCATACTATGTGTGTCGAGCGCCTGAGTGACTGGACCATCTTCCCAGTCTCGTATAAAGTTTCTGATGGGTGCTTCCCCATCTGTGTGGCTCTGGTATTATCACAAATCTGACTCAAGGAGAATGGGTAACATCTGTAGATTCTCAGGGAGACATTCCTAGCTCTAACACCGGGCTGGTCAGTTTTACAGGCAGAGAGAAGCTCTGAGAGGCTAGATTCTCACGTGTGTGCAGACCGTGTGTGACCTCAACAAGATTCACTTTCCCTTAATCAACTCTCGAATGACTGCAGCTGATAAATGTTTAAAATTAAAAGGTGTCTGACCGTGACAACCGGGAGGCATTGCTTAACCCTTGCTGAGTCCTTGGCCATCTTCCTGTTCTACCAAGGAAAACATTATATGAACTGAGGTAGCCATTACTTGTGGGTTGAGAAAGGAGCTAAATCATGGTATTTTTATTTATTTGTTTCTCTATTGCTATTGTTTGAGACAGGGTCTCACTACGTTGGAGACTCACAAGTCCAGGCCTATCCTGAACTTGAAACTATCTTCTTGCTTCAGTCCCTCGAGTGCTGATGTTAGAGGCATGTGTCACTGTACCTGGCTTTAAAGTAAATATTTTAAGTAAAATATGACACGAGAGATGGCTGTTATAAAATGATGAGGCAGAATGTTAATAGGATTCCTACAATTTCTTTCTGATTGTTAAACTCATATGCGAGTTCAGTCATTTTATTTTGAAATGGGTTTGTTTTCCGTGTCAAAGGGACACAATTACCAAGCGTTAATTATCAGATATACACAAGATTGTGTAATGAGCCAGGCTGAAAACTTGCTAATTAGATCCATTTTTTAGCCGTGATGTTGACATAGGAATTGACAAGTGCTTTTCACTTATGATTTACGGGACACAATCTCCAAATCTATAGATGTGCGGGAACCTGGTGACTAATGGCTCTCACGCACCAGGCAAGGTGCAGGCAAGGTTACGGTCATTGCCCTAGAGACATTTAGAACTGTACGTCTTGTGTTCAGATCCTCACAGACTCACATGCAGCCATCAGTATAACACAGATATTATGCTGCCCCTCATCCCAGTCCTATGGCTGACACCCTCTGAAATCCACTCTCTGTAGCAGGACCCAACAGGTCGCAGCTTGACTGACACGCAGCAGCCAGCTTACCCACGTGCGTCTACCCCCAACCCTCGGCTGTATTCCTATCATATCCACCTTCTACCCCTGATGTCGCCAGCCCACTCTCTACGCCACAGCGAAACCATTTTGGGATGCTGAGAAAACAGACTCAGGAGTCTGACTATGTGGGGGTTTGCTCATAACCGCGCATAGCTCCCTGGAGACGATGTGGTCCACTGTGCGCACGGCACCTTTCGCTCCCTAGAGACTATGGGGTCCGCTGTGCGCACGGCACCTTTCGCTCCCTGGAGACGATGTGGTCCGCTGTGCGCACGGCACCTTTCGGACATCTAAGAGGCAGGATGAATTACAATTTGTTCAACCATTCAGAAGCTGCAAACGGCATTCTGCCTATTTTCAGGATTTCGCAATTATGAACAAGGCGGCTATAAACATCCCTGCGTGTCTCCCACCCCCAGCCCAGCTCTGGGAAGAATAGAAGTTTTAAATTTGACCAAAGTCCAATTTATCTTGTTTTTTTTCTCCCTCTAGATTGGCTGACTGTTGCAAGTTTATTTCAGAAAAAGATTGCCAAAGTGTCTTCCAGAGTAGCTGGGCCATTTTGCATCCCAAAAGCACCGTGGGCAAGCTGGGTCCTTGGCAGTGCCAGCGCTGAACATCACTGCCGATTTGTGTTGTAACTGAAGAGCGTACTCAAGGGCTCATTTTGCTGCTCTGTCTGTCTCACTGCCTCTCATCTGGGCGCTCCGACCACCGCTGAGCCCATCCGTGGAGAATCCCACTTAATTTCTTGTGTTTCTCAGCTCTAAAAGGCTCAGTTTTTATTCACACGGTCTGTTCCTTTGAAGAGACTCAACTCATTCACGTCGCCCCCACGCCCACACCTCTGCTTGTTCACAGGGGCCACGTCCATAATTGTGGCTTATGTCTCTGTCCAGTAATTCTAGTGCCTGGTCGTCTTGACTGTATATCTCCTGACTGTCCTTCCTTACTCACTTTGAGATCTTTCCAATTCTTCGTACAGTGGCAGAGTTTTCTGCTGGAATCTGGACACTGCGACCCATGTTCTCAGACTCTGCACTGTGGCTAAGCCCTGTTGATTCCAGGCTGCAAGGCACTGGACAGCAGCTGGTGACTGGCAGGTAGGTAGAGCCCAGGTTTCCCATGTGGCCTCTACCTACACCCAAGGATGGTACTTTATGGTTCAGGGTGGGAGCTTCCCATAGGCACCCATGCCTGGCAGGGTGGGGATCTGGATGCTTCTCATGAGAAACCCCATTTCCAAGCACCTGAAATGCATGGGGGGAAGTGTGCATCTTCCTGTTCTTTCGTGGGGTAGACACCAGGCTTCCTGCCCATACCAGCTCCAGCCTGACACAATGTCGGGGTATCCCATCACACAGGAAGAGGACCCTGGCCTTTCATTCTCACAACCCACGGACTTCCTCAGCTGCGACTGTCACTGAGACCAACATCTGAGGGAAAGTTTACTTCTCTTAGACTATTGTGGCCAAACAAATTTGGGTTTTGTTCTGTAACTCACACTTTCTGATTTCTCACTTCCCAAACACAGTACTAACAGCGTGGGTGTTGAAAGAAAAACAACAATTAGAATCTCAACGAAAATTCCCAGCGATGGTAACGCAGTCAACAAACGGCAGTGAAGGGACTCAGGTTAGACGTCACGACATCTTCAACGACTGACTTGAGGAAATTATAAACCCTGCTTCCTTCAAGTCTGGCGGCTGTGCTAAAGGAAGCATTGAAGCGGGCCACCCAGAGCCCCTTACCAAAGCACCTCTGTACCAGCCTGAAGATGTGGCAACTTAAGGAGAGAGAGTATGGGCGGCCCTGGGCAAGGCTTCAAGGAAGATGCCACCCTCATCCTTCCTTGAATGGTCCCACACTGTGTGCAGAAGAGGACTCTACGGTCCATGGAGGGAGGACCAGGGATGAGTGGGGAGAGCAGGGTCCAGGCTTAGCCACGTCATGTCTGTCTTTGATCGTCCTGCCCACTTCTCTTGCCCACCATATGGGGCATCTGAAAACACCCAGGAAGAGCACGCAAAACAAAAAGGCGGAGAGACGGGAAGAAAGGGGCAGATGCTGAAGGAGAGGCGGTTAAAGTGAGGGGGGCGGGTGAAGAGTGGGTGAGGAGGAAAGGATACAAGGGGAAAGAGGGGAAAGAAGAAGGGAGAAGGGGGGAGGGCAGGGAAGGGAGAATGAGTAGATGAGGGTCGGGGGAGGTGTGGAGAGGACAGATGTGTGAGGAGAAGCATAGGGGAGGGGAGGGAGGGAGGGAGGGAGGGAGGGAGGGAGGGAGGGAGGGAGAAAGGGAGAGATGGAGGGAAGGAGGGAACGGAAGAAGGCAGGTGAGGAAAGTCCAGTACTGAGCAGAGAGTAGCCTGCAGGGAGAGATTCAGGAAGCAGACTGAAGCGGGCTTGCTTGAGAGGAGCAAGTGGACATCCATTCTTCCCAGCAAGCAGAGGAAATGAGGCCACCTGCCCAGAGCCTCCCTGACCTTCTTCCTGGATGTGAAATTGCTATTCTTCCAGCAGCAACCGGAGGTGACCCAAGGGCATGTATCCCTGTAGGGGGAAGACGGAAGCTTCCCGCTCCAGACTTCGAGAAGCAGCGTCTGGCCCTCGCAAGTTAATCACCTGCCCCCACAAGGCAGGCAGGTGAGAGTGAAGCAGGTTGGGGAGGCTTCGAGATCTCCGAAGGATCATGGTGCCCTCCCACACACACCCATAATGCAGGCTTTTAATCTACGAAGCAGTGTTATCTTCAAAAACAGCTCCCTCATGCTAGCTCCTCCAGCCCGTAACCAGGCATAGCCTTCCCAGAACACCACGGGGGATCCACACTTGACTGCACCCTTAGCTTCTTCCTCCCCACACTCTGTCTTCTACCCTACTGTCATGTAATCTGCCATCTAATGTTGCCTTGGGGCCGTACACGGCAGACCACTGCCCCTTTCCAGACCACTTCCCCTTTCCAGTATCAACAGTCACACTCCTGACCCCGGATTGTGGACTCCAAGTGGGGGCTCATCCTAGCTGCCCCTTTCCATCTGGTGCCATCTCATGAGGTCTCTGTCAATGCCTCTCAAACCCCTGAAACAATATGACAAAGTCTGTGTTTAGTACAGAGCCACTCAGCCTGTGGAGAAGGCAGGAAACAAGCCATTCCTCACAGCAGGTGAGGTCACTCACTGCCTTGGATTCCCCACACTTAGGGCTTTGGGGCCCCACGGAGTTACTCGGAGCTGCACTGGCTCCTGGTTAAGACCCATTTCAGGGACGTTGATATCTACCCTGACAGCATTTAAGTGAATCACTGTGGTTTTTGCTTTTACCCAACGATGTCCTCACTGTGCAAATGAGTCTCTCCATGCAGAGTTCTGACAAGACAAATGAAAATATAACAGCTTTCTAGAACTGTCTCCTCTTCCTTAGCAGTCTGTCCTCCATTAGGAAATTAGACCGGGGGGGTTGGGATTTAGCTCAGTGGTAGAGCGCTTGCCTAGCAAGCGCAAGGCCCTAGGTTAGGTCCCCAGCTCCAAAAAAAAAAAAAAAAAAAAAAAAAAAAAAAAGAAAGAAATTAGACAGATGTTCTTTGGGGACATCGCACCAGAGAAGGCACGAACCATCTCCCAAAGCTCGGACCCAAAGCCCAGTCTTCCCCATCCTTCTTGTTTCAAGAAAAGCAGACAGCGCTGTGCCCCTGCTCTGAATCCCACCCACCCACAGCGATGGCCTCTCTTACCAGCCCTTCTGCCACACCCTGCTTCTCTCCCAGGCTCTCCCTTCTCCATAGAAACAGGGCCTCCACCCCACCATTGTTACAACGACTTCTCACTCAGTTCACAGGCCTCGTGGGCCAGGCATCTAAGGGTCTTAACCAAGCAGAGTACCCTTCCAGAACCCTCTCTGCATCCTTCTCTGTTCATTCCACGTGTTCGTTCCTCCATGGCCTTCCTTTTGAAGGTTGCCTTTCATCCCTGGGATCCCCCACAGACTCACAGGTCCTACCTTGCTGCTCCCTGAACATTCAGCTGGTCCTCGGTTGAGCTTGGTCGGCTCCCTGACTTAGAAAAGTGCTCTGTTCAGCCCGGCTACTGCGGCCACAACAGGATAAGAAGGAAACAGTGTGTCTGTTCTCAGCTGTTTCCAAGACTTTTCACTTCCATGGAAGGATGCAATTCGCTCTCAGTATGATCTGGTTTTCCAGCAAACTCTGTAGCAAAGCAGTCCCTGACGTTGCTCCCCTAACACCAGGAGTTTTTATTAAGCTGCTGTGGCAGTGACATCCTACATGTGACTAGATTGGAATTCATCGGGAGAGCCGGCCACGGTCTCTTCTGCCTTTCATAAGCCACCACAAACAGTCCTCCCCCATGAAGCAACAGACCCTGTGGCAGTGGGGTTGAAGTGGGTGTCAACACAAGGCAAGACCTGGAACCTCATGATTCTGTTTCAGAAACAGTCTACAGAGAGCTATACCATAATGAATCTGATGCCTGACTTTGTCTATTTCAGAAATATAAAATTATTCTACCCTAACACACAGGAAATGATAACCACAAAAAACTGATTAACACAAAGATGCTCAGAATGGTTTTGATATGAAATGTCCCCCTCTAAACTCATATGCTGAAGACTTTGTCCCCAATGTCCAAGTACACATGGGTACATAGACATACCCACACACACACACACACACACACACACACACACACACACACACACACGTATGCACATGGACAGAAAGACACATACATACACAGATACATGAATGTGCAGACCCAAGAACTTACACAGACATAACACACAGCTATATAAGCACACACAGACGTGCACATTCACAAGACACACATGCATACATGTCCACACGGACAAATCCAGACATACATGCACACAGAGACAGATATAAACATGGGTGTATATGCACACACAGATATGCACACACACACATGCACACAGAGACAGATATACACATGGGTGTATAAGCACACAGAGATATGTACACAGACAGATGGAAAGTATACGTACATATACATGTGCAAACAAATTCATTTTCATGTGTATGTAGGCCTCTCTGCGTGCCTATATGCCTACAGATTTTAAGAATATTGTGTTCCAAAATAGCTGTACTGCTAATTCTGTTCCAGCACATAGGAAGAGGAGTATAATTGGTGTATTTGTATGCAAATGCACTGTTAAGACCATTTTCCCCCTTAGAAGCGGTTATTTATGTCAGCATTTTTTGCTGTGGAGCCCAGAGATGAGGGACTGAGGTCCAGCCCACAGAGCTATCCAGGAGCTGCAGGCAGTTGGAGATAACACTGCCCTTCTCCTCCTACCACCCTGTCGATTTTGAGAGCCCTTCTTCCTTCTCTGGACTGGGCCTTCCCGAGGCTTCACATCTGAGAGTCACAGTCCTCAGCTACCCAATCCTGGCCTCCTGTTGGACTGAAACCTTCTCTAGGCTGAGACAACTCTCTACCTGGGCATTGTTCAATCTGGGTGCCAAACGGAGAGCAGACTGTCTAGAGGTAGCAATGCTATCAGTGATGGGGAAACTGAGAAGCTGATTTGAAATTCTCCTGGTCCCCGTTCCTACCTGCCCGTGGTGTAAGGAGTGTGTCACTACCATGCCATGTCCTATACCAGAAAGGTATTCAGATGTGTAGGCAAGGCGTGCAGAGAGGGCACTGGGAGCAAATGTGGCCATGCACCGTGATTCAAGGTGGATGCACTCCAAGGGTCAGGGGTCAAACAGATCCACTGAGGATTGAGTGACTGTAGACCCACTGAGGGTCAGAGGTGGACACAGATCCGCTAAGAGCCATGGATGAATTTAGAACCACTGGGAGCCATATATAGACAGAGATCCACTGAGGATCAATGGTGAACACAGGTCCATTTTGGGTCAGTGGTAAATGAAGGCCAGAGATAAAGACAGATCTACTGAGAGTCAGGGATAAACGCAGACTGAAGGCCAGGGATGAACACAGGCCTACTGAGGGTTAGGGGTGGGTGTAGGTCTACTGAGGATCATGGGTAAACACGGGTCCACTGAAGATCATGGGTAAACGCAGATCCACTAACGGTCAAGGTTAGACACAGGTCTAATGATGGTCAAGGTTGGACGCAGGTTCACTGAGGGTCGAGGTTGGACACACGGAAGGTCAGAGTGCTCTGAACTGGTTACAGAAACTCTCAAGCTCCAGCTGTGCTCCCAGGAGTCTCTGCTGTAGTCAGCAACCTGTCCCTGGAAGGAGGGGGGATTTCACAGCAGAGGTCAGTGCCCCGCACCCACAGGTGAAGCCAGCTTCCCCAGAAACAGCAGAAAGAACTCAAGTACCACACAGAAAGTGACCAGAAACCACACACATTCCAGATAATTACGCTTCCCTTTTTTAAGTCCCATCTATTATTTTTATGGGTGTCAGAGTGTGAGGTATTTCTGTGAATGAGTGTACATGTTCTTTGCGGGTGTGTGTGTGTGTGTGTGTGTGTGTGCACATGTGCTCTGCATTTGTTTATGTATGTGTGTGTGTGCACATGTGCTCTGCATGTATTTATGTATGTGTGTGTGTTTGCACATGTGCTCCGCATGTGTTTATGTATGTGTGTGTGCACATGTGCTCCGCATGTGTTTATGTATGTGTGTGTGCACATGTGCTCTGCATGTGTTTATGTATGTGTGTGTGTGTTTGCACATGTTCTCTGCATGTGTTTATGTATGTGTGTGTGCACATGTGCTTTGCAGGTGTGTGTGTGTGATTTCTTTTACAGCTGTCCAGTTAACTTATAAAATTTTAAAAACATTTATTTGATCTTCTGTATATGGGTGTTTTCCCTGTATGTATATATGTATGTATGTATGTATGGATGGATGGATGGATATGAATTACATCCATGCTTGGTACATATGGAAGTCAGAAGAGAATACTGGGTGCTGGGGTGACAGATGGTTTCCACCCACCTTGTTGGTGCAGGTCCTCACCGCCGAGCCCTCTCTCTAGCTCCCCTGACTGCCCCTGTACGTTTTGAGTCAGGGTCTCTCCCTGAACCAGGCTCTCACTGATGAGCTCCAGGGAGACACTCTGTTCTGCAGTGCTGGGATTGCAGCTGTGTGCTGCTGTGACTGGCTTTACATGGACCTAGGCATCTGGACTCAGCTCCTTACGCCTGTCTGGCAAACACTTTGCCAACTGAGATACCCTTCTGCCCCCTACACTCTACCCCTTAATTATTACGGTTTTAACTGGTGATTTCCAATTTTACCGAATAAATGGCTAATCACCTCAGAGGCAAGGCGCACAGTTCAACTCTGGGGTATCTGCTGCTTACGTGTGACGCTCACACTGTGCCACTGAGGGCAGCTACGCATTAGGGCCAATGCTGGCCTCTCAAAGCCCTGTCAGCCTGGTTTCCAGGCGACACTCTTTGGGGGTTATGCACAGTCCCTAGACCTGGAGCTCCTAACCCTTCCCTTAGAGCATCAGCCTCCGTCGCCTCACCGTATGCTCAGTAAACCCTTCTCAGTGTGGCACTAATGCTTTTGCATTGTCCAATAGTGACACCTCTTCCTTGTGCTCCTGCACCCCAAGACCACAGGCACCCCAACGGCTGGACTCCCCCATGACAATAGTTCAGACAAGTTTGGGGGGCAAGCCTGTGGCATTGTAACGGACTCGCAAACCCAAGCCTGCCCTTAGGACTGTATTTTCTGCCACCTTTCTATTGTTCTAGCAAGAACAGTGTCCTGAAACAGTGTTTGGAAGACAGAACAGGTCTCTGGGTGACATAAACAGCAGAGCGGGCCCAAAGACACGTCAGTGGGGCACAGATCGGGCGAGACAATTTAGACAACTTCCACATCTTCCTTAGTTTTTCTCTGTTGCGCTTTTCCCTTTAAGAGTCCTTTGAACAAAGGATACAGGTAATTTTAGTAACTAGAAAAAGGAATGAAAGTATTCCAATTTTAGGAGAGAAAAATATCATCTTATAGCGTTTTTATAGGAGAGCGCGGTCCCGTGAAATGATAACGTACCATTTTCCTGCCTCCTCACTCTGGTGGACAGCCTGGGTATGAGGCCTATGAACAGCCTGAGGTCAGCAGAGTCAGGGCTCCTCAGGACCTTTGTGGCCCTGGGCCTGTTTGTGTCATCTACAGTCGGGGCAACAAAGATGTTCCTTGTGCTGTAAGTGTTAAACCCACAGGACAGAAGAACAAAAACACGCTATTGTACCTGTCCATCAACGTCTCCCAGCTGAGCGTAAGCAACACGCCATGACCTGCTAATATGATTATCTCCACAGACGCCTAGAGAGCCGTCTCCAAATACTCTGAGAGTCTAGAGTCAAAATGAGTGAACTGTCAGGCGGGGTCTGAAGCCACTCTTGTGTTTAACGGGGGAAGAAGGAAGGCCAGGAGCAGGCGTATTGATGGAACAGCGTTGACCTCACTTGGCAGTTCTTGGGAGGCACCAGCCAAGCGGGTAGACAGAGAGCAGCCAGCGGTGCCGGGTGGGCAGGGAGTAGCACAAGTTCCTTATGTGCAGACAAAACTGTAAGTGAGTGTAGACCTCAAAAATCCAGGGGACAGGCCTTGAACGGACAAAAGAACTTATTAAAAAGAGCTGCATGTAAAACCAACAGAGGGCAAGGTGACTAAAAAACCATCTTCTTAACATAGCAACAACAACAACAACAACAACAAATATAGAAGAATAAGTTTCACAAGGCATGTGCACAATTTTTACCAGAAAAAATGACAATACTCTGGAAACACGGAGGTGGATTTGAACTGGACCAGAGTATGGCTCAATGGTCAAGCACTAGCTTAGCGTATGTAAGGCCCAGGGTTCCAGCCACAGTTATTAGGATAGTCAGGTTCAGCACACGGAGCACAGTCCTCTGTTCTTGGACAAGATAGCTTAACATTGTGATGCCGGCTCCTTCACCACTGTGTGTGTCTGCAGTGTGTGTGTATGTGTGTGTGTGTGTGTGTGTGTATGTGTGTGGGGGTGTTGTGTGTGTGAGTGTGTGTATGCATGCTTGTATGTTGATTCATGTGTGTGTGTTGATTCATGTTTGTCCACTACTGTGTATGTCTGTGGAGCATATGTATATGTTTGTGTGTGTTTGTCATGAATGTATGTATGTATGTTTGTTTGTGGGGAGTGTTGTGTGTGTGTGTGCGTATATGTATGCATGTTTATGTGTGTTGATTCATGTGCGTGTGTGTTGATTCATGTGTGTGCACATATGCCAGATGAGGATTCTGGGTATCCTATTCTATCACTTCTCCATCTTATTCTCTTGAGACAGGGTCTCCCTGAACCTGGAGCTCTCCACTTTCGCCTAGACTGGCTGACCAGCAGACCCCAGCAGTTCTCCTGTCTCCACACCCCACGTGTCTGGGGTTTCAGACATGCATGAGCCTGCCCAGCTTTTGACTGGGTGCTGCTGGTCCAAACTCAGCATCACCCACTGAGCCAACACCCTCCCAGCCCATGATACTTTCCTTTTGGCATTAATTTATAAACTAAATCCAGCCCTCTTCCCCCTGAAACAAAATATGCTAATTTGGATGACGACACCTTAATAATAAAGTATGAGCACTGAAGAAGCTTGAGGGAAAACGTAAACACAGAATTCTTGGTAACCGAGTGACAAAGGACCAAAACACACAGAGGAAGAGGGGGAAACAAGAGCAGGAAGTCAGAGGATACCATGTCCCTCAAGGGTGTCAGGAAAATGCCTGTGCTCACCCCTAGTTAGACACATGCCAACTGGCACAGCCCCAGAGCCCCTTGCCACTATGGGATGACATCCCTTTAGCTGTGAGGTCATTGTGTGCTCATGGCCTGTAGAAAGTCTAGAAGTCTTCAGTCTGTCCAACTCTAGGATTGCACTCCAAAGAAACTTAAAATGCACAGGCATTCTTCATTGCAGAGTGGTTCTGCATGGCAAATGATAGGAAAGACCCTGGGTAAGCATGTGCTTCCATAGGAGCGCACTGCATCTGTGGAAGGACGATCTGGCCATCCTGGAGCAAATCTCCACAAATATTGCTAAGGGAGAAGCCTCGGTGGGTGGGCCAGGGCTGTGACGACACACATACTGGCCTTGAGGCACAGGTGGGACAGAACTTCAAAAAGGACCCAAAAAAGGCATCTGTCTCTCCAGTCAGAGCTCCGATCCCACACATGCATGGACACACACAGCTACGAAAGGACAGAACCCACTAGGGCAAACGAAAGGCACAGGAAGTGGAGCAGCGAACCATTCAGGCTACCAGAAGACGATCATTTGAACTGTGGGCCTGGAGTCAAAGACCTGTAGGTAAAAGGCTTCATCTAGTCCCAACACCTCACAGCTCAGAACAACACTTCTTAAATGTCAAGATCATAAAGACCCAGGCAAGTCTGCGGAGCCATTGCACAAGGGCGGGAGACTAAGAAGTATAAGGTCCTGGACAGAGCCTCACAGTGTGGCATTAGAGGGACAGGCAGTGATGGAGTGAGGTCTAATTCCACCGAGAGACACCAGCGAAGGAGGACAGTGGCTTAGAAAACCGTGCAAATTCCCAATTCTTCTGCAAGTCTAAAAATAGCTCAGATAAAAGTGTTTAAAAGCCTAACTTTTTCTACTTAAACCCTGGGGTCCTGGAAACAGAAGCCCCCCGAGTTAGAATTTGATGTGTTAAATGAAGTCTTCACACCCCAAACACCCATGCTGGGACTTCCTCGCAAGAATGGCCCTTCTACAACAAAATCTCAGAGTTTTGTAGAGACAGAAAATGCTCATCTTAATTCATATGGAGTCGCAATGGCTTGTGGGTAGCCCACATAATCTGGCATGAAAGGACCACACCAGAGCCCTTCCCGATTGTCAAAGGACCTAAAAGACTACAGCAGTTAAGGCAGTGTGGTGCGGGATATATTAATCAACAAAATAGAACGAAGAGTCAAGACATAGATCCTGGTGTCTTAGGAAAAGAGAATCTAGACAAGTCAGCAGGAAGTCCTCCCTACAGATGGTGCTGAGAAAGGGTACATCCGTATGCAGAAGGTCAGAAAGTCCAGCCTCATACCACATAGGACACTATGACATAGGTGAACTGCATTGCACAATTACCGCAACCCCTAGCATCCAGCTTCTTTGATTGGGAACCATAATTTTTCATGTAACATTTTTCTTGAAACATTTGACAACAATAAATTGTTTCCGAATTCAGGATGGCAAACAGTAACAAAGTCAAATATGTAACAAGTCCAGGTTATTCCTGGCACCGCTCATTCCCGTTGCCTTGTGCAGCTTTCCCCGCAGCCCTTGGTTCGAAGCGCTCAGCCTATGCACTTAGCACCATGCATGCACGACGCGTGCTATTATGCTATGCTCAACCAACGCACCCTAAAATCCCTACGCTCACATTCACGACCACTCTATGCCATGAAACGCAGGGCTTTAAGTCTACATACAGGGCTTTCCACCCTTACAGAAATACGATGGCTTAATCACAGAAAGCACTTTTTAATATATTCCTGCCATCGTTCCTGAGCGTGTTAGAGCATCCTTGGGCTGCGTTGTGTTGGACTGTTTAATTTAAAAAGCCAGTATTTCAGTTACTGACTTAAATTACTTTTTTAAAAAAATATTAAATGACTTTTGGCTCCAGATTTGCACAAACTTTCCAACAACCTTGGAAGTTTTGAATGGTTCTACACACGTCTGCCATTTTGTACTGAACAACGCTCGCGCTAGGCAGCGTTCTTTACAATGAAGGTCAAGCACTGGACAACTCTGAAAGACACCGAAGGTGCCCTGCCACCTGCAGAACCATCTTAGCCAAGATTTAAGCTTTTTTGTAAAAATAAATAATATATATCTCAATGGTATGAAAATTTGCCCTAGTCTTTAATTAATGGTAAAAATTAGATCCAAACACCAAGGAATCTTTTTAAAAATTGAGCCTGGGTTATCAATAGATGTTTGATCTTCATATATATATATATGAAAAAGATTTCACATAAAAAAATTTCAGTTGGAAAGGTATCTCAAATGCTAAAAGCTTACGCCTCGGACTAGACCAGGCATTTATAATAAAGACGGAGCGTGGATTAAAATGCCTGCTTTGTGTTTGTGTGTGGGGAGGATTTCTATTGGGAGTAATACAGTTTTGGAACAGTGGTAATGGTTACATGACATGGTAAATGTAAGTGGTGGTGCTAAATTATACATCAAGATGGCTAAAAAGCACATTCTGTCACACACACACACGCGCGCACACACACACACACACACACACACACAGTGTTTTGTAAAGAAGCACAGAGGAGGCGGGTTCTAAAGCTGCAGTCCTTGCTAATTGGGCTCTGAGGCTCTATTCGGGCAGCTTGTGGAGCGGTGTGAGGCTCTTCCAGGGGTGGGGGTGGGTTGCCTGACAGAGGCTCAGGCCCAGGACCATTGCCAGAGCTGAATTCTGCTTCACGGGCCCTGCATCGTTCACCACCGAGGCACCTGACACTCCCCCATGCTGCATGGTATAATTAGGGCCCCAGTGGAACTCCTGCCCACGCCTTTGGGTAATTTGTGTGTGGGCTGCTTAGATGTTCAGGACTAGAAAACACATTTTCTAGAAGCTGTGCTGTTTCCTGTGGGGATGGGCGTCCTGGCTTGTGTGACTGTACCATGCACCCCTCTCATCTCTAGAGTCTTTTACAGTTGAAGGTGCTCCAGGTGTATCAGGTTAGAGCAATGGAGAAGGAGCATAGGATCTCCTGGCTACCACAGGCTAACCATCTTCCACCACATGGCTACCGGAGGCTCCCACAGAGAGATCCCTTCCCAGAAAATGCCTCAACTGGACTTTCTTCTCCGAGAAGCAGATTCTATGGTGGTCCATGAGGTCTCTCTGGATTCGTTATATGCCCACCTAGGGCAGGGCCACAATTGGCCTCGGGGGAACTGAGCATAGCTCTAGGAAAGAAGCTGGTAAGCGCAATGGGGAGCGTCCAAAAGACCCGGGAAAGGCTCAGCCTCCCTCCTGCTCCTGTTGCCCCATGCCTTCCAGGAAGGAACTGAAGAGGAACAGCTGCTGGTGACCTGAAGTCACCTCACCCTGCTTTTCACAGGCTCACAACCAGAAACGAGACAGGGGGTGTTGGGTTAAGCATTACGGGGTAAGCGCAGAGGTCTCAGGATGGGAGAGACGTTGACTGGGAGATGAGGCCTCACTCAAGTCTCAGAAAGCCGAAGAGGGCAGTTATCAGAAGTAAGGCAAGGAGGATGAGAGCCGCCAAGCCAATGCAATGATTGTGGGTGTGTACGGTCTGGGGACAGCCCAGGATCGCTGTGCCACTGTGTGACAACTTACGACAAGACAAGGTATGCCAGTCTGCTGAGAGAGTCATCCTAATGTGACAACAGGAGTGGGGTGACAACTGTGTTGCAGTGGGCGACACGCGCTGTGATAACCAGGTGACGAGATGCCTTTTACTTCCTCCTGGAAAAGCCTTTGGGCAGTTTCTCTGCTGGGGACACACCTTCTAACTCTGGATGTGTGACCTGGTACCGGTGAGTCCTCCTCACGTTCCTACTGGTCCGACCGCCACCGGGGCTGCTGTGTCTGCCCCGGCTCACATGTAATAGACCCTCCGAGGGTTCCATGGTCGTATGAAAGGCCCAGGGACCATCTTTTTATACCTCGCCGGTCAGGACCACAACCAAGTCTTTTTTTTTTTTTTCTTTCTTTTTTTTTTTTTTTTTTTGGAGCTGGGGACCGAAGCAGGGCTTTGTGCTTGCTAGGCAAGCGCTCTACCACTGAGCTAAATCCCCAACCCTCACAACCAAGTCTTTATAGGAACAATTTAGAGAGAGAGAGAAAATGACACACTGCTCTCCTGCCTGTGTCTGCACATGTGTTAATTATCTATTAATTCAATTTGAAACGAGCCCATTACCCATTTCTGGAAGAGAAACAGTGTGAGGGAGTTATATAAATGCCTCATTCCCACACCAATTTTGCTCGGAAAATTGATTCTGAAAGAATTTTAATTAATAATCTCCAGGAGATGAAAACGGAGAACCAGGGATGAAGTGAGCTGCCCCAGGAGGATCCTCGGAGGGCGGGAAAGGAGAGGTGGGAAGGGGTCATCACATCACCCACAGATGGGGTCTGACGCGCAGGGGACCCATGTCCACAGCAGCCTTTGGGCCTCGGGTCTGAGCTCCTCTGAAGGAGAAAGAGCCGACCTGACATCTCTGTAGAACCCTCCCTGCCTAGCCTTTGCAGAGCAGCGAATGTGTGGCCATGGTCTTCCCTTCAAAGTCCAGCCCCTTCTCTGCTGGACTCTGCTTCTGAGGTAATTCTATCTGTGCAGGACTTTTTACTACACCCGTGTGTGGTGTGTGGACACCTCACTCTCTGCAGGTTGAGATTCCCCACACCTGTCATGGAGAGGCCCCAGCACCCTCCAGCCAGGTCTCACAAGGGTCACTTCCTGCAAAGCCATAGAATATCTTTTACCGTTAGGGGGTGACAGGGGCACCAGCGTGCGCCATTTCTCTCCACAGTCTGCCTCACCTTTCTCTTTTATAGACCACAATCTCCTGTTCCGTTGATCCACGAGTCCTTCCAGGACATGATCGATACCACTATGGAGACAATGGTGGCTACAGAGTAAGTGTGAATACAGCTGGAATGGCTCTAGACAGGGTTCTCCCTTTGGGGTGCTTTTTTTGGGGGGGTGTTTTAGAGCCTGTAATTCCCTGTGGACTTCAGAATAAGCATGATATACCTACTTATATTATGTCTGTATTTCCTTTAGAAAACCCTATGGGGACATTCCCACAAGTTGTGTTTAACCTACCCATCAGTCTGAGAGGCAATACATGTACTGTGATCTTCTTTCCATGAGCATGGTCTAACTTTTTATTTTCCTGCCCTTTTTCTGGGGTGTTGAGGATTGGACCCAGGGCTGTACGCATGTCCAATATCCCTGCCTTACACCCCCAGGCCCCCGATATCCTCAAGCAACATTTCTAACTTGCAGCACTGAGACTGTGGGAGTTCTGTGTCGTGTGGACCCCCTGTTTAGCTTTGTGTAGAATGGTTGGTTGTAAACGGCCTTCCACACAGCTCCTCCCCTTCCCTCTTGCTGAAGCCTGAACTGCACGCCAGACAAGCACTGCACGTTTGGTGTTAAAGATCAAGGTTTCCATACACAAGTGTGAGTTCTCTTTTGACTACACATGCGAAAGTCTTGCTGAACTCACTCACCAGGTCTGGGAATTTGGGGGGCCACGTTTGCTGGGATGTATGTTTCTTGGAGCAATCATGTTATTTGTAAACAGAGATTGCCTCCTCCTCCTCCTCCTCCTCCTCCTCCTCCTCCTCCTCCTCCTCCTCCTCCTCCTCCTCCTCCTCCTCCTCCTCTATTACCTGCATATCTGTCATTTCTCCCACTGTTCTTTACTGAGGAGCAGTAGTGGGAGGAGTGAGAGGGGCATCCTGACCTTCTTAATCCTAAAGAGAGCCTTCAGTCCTCACTCTGAGCCCTTCGTGTCCTCTCTCTCTCTCTCTCTCCCTCCCTCCCTCCTTCCCCCTCCCTCTCTTTCCCTCTCTGTCCCCTCTCTCTCCTCTCCCTTCCTCTCTTTCCCTCTCTGTCTCTCTCTCTCTGCCTCTGCCTCTCTGTCTCTCTCTCTCTCTCTCCCTCTCCCTCTGCTTCTCTCTCTCTCCCTCTCCTCTCTCTCCCCCCCTCTCTGCCTCTCTGCCTTTCTGCCTCTCTGTCTCTCTCTCCCTCCCTCTTTCCCTCTCTGTCTCTCTGTCTCTTTCTCCTCTCCCTCCTTCCCTCTCCCTCCCTCTCTGTCCCCCTCTCTCCCTCTCCCTCCCTACCCTCCCTCTCTTTCCCTCTCTGTCTGCCCTCTCTGTCCCCCTCTCTCCCTCTCCCTCCCTCCCCCTCCCTCTCTCCCTCTCTCCTTCCCCCTCTCTCTCTCCCTCTCTCTCTCTCTCTCTCCCTCTCTCTCTCTCTCTCTCTCTCTCTGTCTCTCTCTCCTCTCCCTCCTTCCCTCTCCCTCCCTCTCTGTCCCCCTCTCTCCCTTTCCCCCCATCTCCTCTCAAGCTGAGAGATTTATGAGAACGTTCATTCTGATTAGACGTTGGGTTTTGTTGAGGGCTCTTCTACATCAGTTGTGGCCTTCCTGCCGATGTGGCAGAATATATTAACTGCTTTTTAAATGCAAGCCAGGCAGCCTGCCCGTGAGAGTTATAGTTGGGTCATAAGGTAGACCTGCTGATAGTTTTCTGAGGGACTGCAAGCCTGGTATCCACAGCCTCGCCGATTTGCACTCTACATGTAGTTACTCAGTTTCCCCAACACCATTTGGTACAGACGCTGTCTTTTGTTCAATGGGTGTGTCGGTCATCCTTGTCAAAACTCGAGCAACCACGAATTCTAATGAGTCCTTAGCTGCGTCCCATTGTTCATTGTGTCTATCGTGTGCTAGTAGCGTAGCGTTTTTATTTATGGTTTTGTAGTATAGCTTGGAATTGGGTGTAGTGACACCTTCAGCTGTATTCTTATTGTATCGGACTGTTTATTGTTTGTTTTATTGTTTTTTGTTTGTTTGTTTGTTTGTTTGCTATCCGGAGTCATTTGTGCTTCCATATGAATTTTACAATTTTAAAAAAATTTCCGTGAAGAATGGCATTTGAATTTTTGATGGAAATTCAATCTATAGATTGCTTTGAGAAGGACAGCTGTTTTCACAATATCGCTGAAGACATTACATACAATGGTCAAAAGACGTGGAGAAATCCGGTTGTACTAACCTAGAAGCCTGTTTCCTGTTGCCTAGCTTGAGTAGGATGTGGAGGAAAGTCCTCAGTAGTCTGTGAACTGTGTGACCTGCAGTCATGGTTTATGACCGTGGGTAACAGAACAACAGCGGCACAAATGTCATGAGGGTAACCAACCGCCTTCTGATTGGATCTAAGGCCAAGAGGAACACGGGCCTGGCATTACAATCTGGTCAAGAACCTACAGTTGAGTATCTCACAGGCTTCAGGGGTGAACCAGCTACTATTATTCTGCTAAATCAACAACATATCAAAGGGTCCTGTATATTCATTTATCTCTACCCATCTATTAGCACAGATCTCATAGCTCCTCAGAGAAGTTTCTTTCTGAAGCTGAAGGCGGTTAACAGAGACAGGCACTTACTGGTCAAAGTCCAGAGAAGTGTCTGTGGAGCGTTCAGCTACAAATGGGACACTTATCTCACACCTCCTCCTCTAGGCTCAGGGACTGTGGAAGAGGGGGCTGAAAGACTCTAAGAGCCAGCGGTCAGGGATGGTGGGACGAACAGTGTCTTCTGACGTGACAGGACCACTGAACTCATGTGCCCAGCTGCTGTGGCTGCCTGTGCAAGACCAGGGCAATCAACATTGTAGCATGGAGTGGGATGGGGTTCATGAGCTCCTGGCTTAGGTACTGACAGCTGATGATTTTGAGAGGAGATGGGTAGTTTTCTTTAGTGTATGCTTCTTAGCAGGTTGACCAAACTGCAGGGGTATATGAGCAACACGAATTAGAGTGACTAGGTTATTAAAAATGGAGAGAGAGAGAGAGAGAGAGAGAGAGAGAGAGAGAGAGAGAGAACACCAAGTTTGGGAGAATAGAGGAGTGGGGTAGATCTGGGAGGAGTTAGGAGGAAGAGTAGGGAGGCGAATATCATCAAATTACACTGTATGAAATTCTCAAAGAATTAATAATATTATTTTAAGGCGTCGTTAATAATATTATTTTAATAATCGTTTATGTTTAGCTGTTGCCTTTCTGTTCTTCTTGCTTCTGCACGCTTGTGTCTGTCAACTGGCTTTGAGGTCTGTAGGCATTACCTAGGTGCCTTTCTGCTACCATTTCTTTCTAGGAACAAGTAATAAAATAATATGTGTGTTCATAGTTCTGGCATCGTTACATAGGTCCCTGTAACTAAACATCTTTCTCCGAGTCTATTTTTCTTCCTTCTTTTGTTTTGAGGTTTCACGTGTTCCAGACTGGCCTTTGGCTCACTACTTAGCCAAGGGTGGCCTGAGCTCCTGATCTTCCTGCCCTCTCCTATGCCAGGCCTCTCTCATTTTCAAATATCCCTTTAAAGGTGTCCCACTGTCTTTTTTGTTCCACCTTGTTTTTTAAAAGAAGATTTATTTTATGTGTGCAAGTACCCTGTCACCAGAAGAGGGTATCGGATCCCATGACAGATGGCTGTGAGCCACCATGTGGTTGCTGGGAATTGAACTCAGGACCTCTGGAAGAACAGTCAGTGCTCTTAACCACTGAGCCATCTCTCCAGCCCTTTGCTCTGTCTTTTATCTTTGGCTATTTCTAAGTTCCCCCCTTCTCCTCCCTCCTCCTCCTTTCCTCCTCCCTCCTCCTCCCTCCTCCTCTCCCTCCTCCTCCTTTCCTCCTCTTCCTTTTCTTTAAAAAAAAAAAAACCCTCCGTTTGGATAGATTAAAACAAAGAAGACATGGAAAGACAAAGAGGACTATTTAGGAAGACGACAGGGACCCGATGAGGAGATACAAGAAGGGGTAATTGGGAGCTGTGAGTATGACTAAGGCGCATTACACATGCAGGTAACTGTCATAATAAACCCATTAGTACACTTATTATATGCTAACAAAACTAGACAGAAACCCTCAGATAGACAGAACATCTTCCCATGTGAGATCAGGGCCCCATTAAATCCCGGCGGAATCTTATGGATGGAAAGTGTAAAGCTTTCACGGAAGGAAGCTTCCAGAAACACAGCAACTATGTAGCCAGTTAAATTCTGGACTAGGTGAGCCCACTTGCTGTTTCACTCTTTGAAATAATTAAGTAGTCACAAGGACCTGAGTCAGGAAGAAAGGGCTGGGGTTCACTCAGAAGATGTGGGATCTGGATGCCCCTTAATATCATGGTTTTTCTTCTGTAGATAAACATCCCAACCTCAGGATTTGATAACCTCTTAGTATGAGGGTGTGCAGAGAGACACATGTGATTTCCAAGTGTTGAGTGTGCAAAAAGCTAACCCTGGGACCAACCTGGGCAGGAGACCTCTGTACTTGGGTAGGTTTCTAACCCCTAAGACCTCTCCAGTCTGAGAGTCTGAGTTTGAGGGCAGAAGTTTAAGACTTTACTCACATTCACACAGTCATAGAGGAGGGGGTGCGTCCCCGCTGGTACCCTGCGGCCCTGCACAGATTCTGGGTATGGGAGGATGTCAGGGAAGAAAATGGTAGAAACATTCCACTTAATTAATCTTGTTGTTCTAGCTCTGGGCCAAGGCACATTGTTGAAAACTGACTTCCCTGCGCTGCGAAGGAACTCGGGGACATGTTTTCCTCCTTATTAATTTGCCAGGAGAGATGTGTATGTCTGGCCACTGTGTCAGCCTGAAGAGAGCCACAACGCAGTCTAAAGGCGGCTCCCATGAGACAGGGCACAATGCAGCTCTGTCACTAAATTAACGCTCTGAGGAAGAAGTAGCCAGTGTTCCCCAGCTCCCTCCTAGCAAGGATGAATTCTGCCAGCACTTTTCTGGAAAGCACCAGGACGCTGAAGAGGGGGCTCGGTGGGTAAAGTATTCAGTGTGCAAGCATGAAGACCTGAGTTTGGATCCCCAGCTCCCATGCAAAATCAAGGGGTGCACCTGTAGCCTTCACACTGGCTGGAGGAAGGCTACAGACAGACAAACCCCAGGACTTTGCACCTCCCACCCCCAAAAGCAAAGAGCACAACAGAGGAAGATACTCGATGCTACCCTCTGGCCTTCACATCCCCCTCAACAAGAAACCCGCTTGTAACACACACACACACACACACACACACACACACACACACACACACACACACACACACGCACGGAGACTCACTTAGGACCCCTATTTAGAATCCACATTGCCAGGCCTCACCTTCACCACCCTGAGGTAGTGAGTCCTCAAGGGCAAGGCCTGAGATGTAATGGCCAAGTGGTTTGTATGTAAGGATGTCAGGACATCTGGAGGCCCCTCAGATACCTCTTCCTTGGGAGGTGGAACAGCGCGTGACAACCCAGGAGACACAGAAACTGAACAGGCCCACCCGATGGAGGAAGTTCCCGGAGTTGGGAAGTCACAGGGAGAGCGGAGCCAAGAGTCAGGCACAAGTGGATCCCACAGCCCTTCCCACCACAGCCAAACCTTGACAAAAATAAATCTGCCTCTTAGAGATGGAATTTAGTTAGAACTGCCCCCGTATTCACAACAGCCAGACGGTTTGGAGGCCTAGTGGAGCCTCTGAATTCTAGCCTTTGATTTCAAGGCACCACTCAGGTCTAGGCTAAGATTTAAGCACCATCATTTAAATGTCTACAGTTAAGAACATTGGTGAGACTACCCAGAGAGTACACATGGACAGACCCATGGCTCCAGCTGCATATGTAGCAGAGGGTGGCCTTGTTGGGCACCAATGGAAGGAGACGCTCTTGGTCCTGCCAAGGCTGGATCCTACAATGTAGGGGAATGTCAGGGTGGGGAGGCGGGAAGGAGGGGTGGTTGAGGAGGGGGAACACCCTTATAAAAGAAGGGGAGGGGGGATGGGATAGGAGCTTATGGACAGGAAACCGGGAAAGGGATTAACCTTTGAAATATAAATTAAAAATGTAAAAAAAAAAAAAAGAATATTGGTGAAAATCACTGAGTTTCCCTGGCCATGGCCTGAATCCTGCATTCCTCCCTGGAGCCCAGGTCTTGGGGAGCTACCTCGGTGGGAGCAGAGAAAACGCTAACCTAAGAGGTGTGTCAGGGACAGTAATAGAGAGGGAGCTGTGCCCAAGGCCCAAGAGTCACTGGAACCTTTGCTGGTGTGTCCGTTACTCTACAGAATCCCTTGCTTAGCGGAAGGAAGTGACACAAAGGGTTTCTGCACACATAGACATTTCCATTAGTCTTTTTCTAAACTCGCCATCAAATTAAAACGGGTATTTCTAAAGGGATGTGGTTTGTGTTTTACTCATGAACAAATCGCTCCAAAGCCAGAGTGCAGGGACGTCATCTGGGGCAGCCACGTGATTCTGGGACGGAGGTCTACATCAATACTGCAGACTGCCCCACATCTGTGGACGCCAAGACCCAGGTTTGCAGAACCTGTATCCGCAGAGGAATGTCACTCTGGGCTAGATGATAGATGGCCGCTTCACAGGTGTCTTCCTAAGCTTTCTCTTACGTGCTGAGTTATTTAGAAAGGGGGGAAAGGTGACCCCAAACCTCATCATGTCTGCCACAGCCTAAGTCCCTCAACTCAGAGATTCTAGGGCCTGCAGGTGCTTCCTGGAGGGTGAAAAACGTGGTCCCTCCCTAGCCTGACTAAGCCTCTCTGGGAAAAGGAACTTTTGAAGTTCTGCTTAAGAAAGTTGATGGGTGCTGGAGAGATGGCTCAGCTATTAAGGGCACTGACTGTTCTTCCAGAGGTCCTGAGTTCAATTCCCAGCAACCACATGGTGGCTCACAACCATCTGTAATGGGATCCAGTGCCCTCTTCTGGTGTGTCTGACAGCTACAGTGTACTCATATAAATAAAAGTTTTTTTAAATTACACACACACACACACATTATATATATATATATATATATATATATATATATATATGAAGAAAGTTGCTTGAGAGACTCATGATGTTTCTTTGCAACAGAAAAGGGATCCCAAGCACCTCAAGCTCGGGAAGATGAAGATGAGATCCTGTCAAAGGCAGTTCTGACTCAGCCTCTCTGGGGTGGGGGTGCTGCAAGCCTTAGCGCCTGTCAGACACCGTGGAGCCTTCAGTGAAGCAGACCGTAGCAACATGGTTGCTCTTCTCATGATATGGGTGCAGGGGCCAACTGAAGGCAGTCTCTATTTCGGCAGATACTCCCACTCTCGCAGTGGGGACAATGTCCCCGGATGGCGTTATCTCAGAATGCTCCCATTCTTCATCATCCGTGGGCACTGAGCTTCAGACCCAAAGGGCCATTCTGAACCAGAGACCAACCTCATCATTCAGATCTGGTCACCTTCAGCCACCCACACACTCAGTGCCACACATCTGCTCCCCCGGCCCCGAGTCTGCCCCCACACATCCACATAGAGTTTCTGAGCCAACAGCACCTCCCACTCCAGACAGCCCTGGGCTCATCCTGCCCTCTGGGGACCTGGTGAGACAAACTTCTTTCAGAAAACAAGCCCAGAACTAGGGGTGAAGAGGACCCCAAGCCTCATCTGCCTCAACCCTTCCCCCTCCAACTCAGAGACGCTGAGGTCCTGCGCTTGCCAGGGTAAACCCCAGCGTTTTATCATTTCCTACCAACCTCTGTGTTTTACAGGACCTACTAATTACGGCACACACACCTGTAATTATGATAATGCTGCCCCCAGCCATACACTAGGTAGAAGCTCTTAATTATAACTCAAACAATTAATCAACCGGCACACACCTTCTGAGCATCTGGCCCACGCAGGGCTCTGCTAGGCACCGGGAAAAGAAAACCACACAGTTCCAATCCATGTCAGCCTGGAACTCACTCCCCTCTCTTCCATTGCCTCCACAGACACCCAACTTCTCTTTGCTTGTTTTGTTTTTAATGATGGCAATCTCAAGGCAGGAGAACGACTCAGAGGGAATCTATCAACTGGCCTTGGAAAACTGTCATCAGTCTCCCCAAAAGAGACCCAGAAACCACAGCATTCTTTGGACAGCACTGCATGTGCCTGGTGTCTCTGCGTGTGTGGTACAGAGCAGGGACCTCCAGGCAAGTGGGTTTCACTTCTGCATGCACCACAACGCCCCCAGGATTCATAGCGTAAGAGAGCAGAACAATCCGCTGAGAGCTACAGAAGGCAGCCAGAGCCCAGTGAAAGTCCTAGCCCAAGAGGGAAGGTCCTCCTGGAGAGAGGGACAGAGAGGAAAGACAGCCATTGCCTCTGGGCCTTGTGAATCCCTCCTGACACTGGGAGAAATGAAAGCTACTGCTGAAGGCAAGTTCCTGCTCTGGTGGGTTTACTTAACTGACCCAAGGGCAGGGCCACAATGTGATCCACTACTTAGTCACTCTCAAGAGTTCCAGACTGGATGAAAATTCATTATTCACAGCATGCCATTGCTCCAAATGCTGTCCTAACCTTTTTTAGCCAAGGGCAAAGGAGGGGACAAAAGAGAGCAGAGACTGTGGGGAGGAGTTCTGGGACCTCCAGGGACCAAGAAGTAGAAGACTGAATCCTAATCTCCCTGGTCCAGGAACAGGAGAATTTGGACTTGACCAAAAGGGTCCCCGAGGACAGCACATGAGCCCAGTGCTTTCTCAGGGCAGTGCTTCAAGGGTCAGAAGTCTTGGAATGGAGGGGCTTCCAAACTACATAAGCATTCGATGGCAAACGTAAGTGGGATCCCCCCAAGAATCGCGAGGTTGGACGATCATCCTCGGGCGCATAGGAAGCAGCTCACCGTCCGCGCACACGCCAGCCAGTCCAGTCTCAGACCCCCTCAGCAAACAGCACTCCTCACTCCGGGCGCCACTGTCCGGACCAGACGTTGCTGTCCGAGCCGGAGAGGACAGAGAGTTCGCAGAATTCGAACGCGGGAGCCAGGACCCACACCCAATTCACACCCGCAACCCTGAGAGGTTACAGAGGCAAGGTGGTAGGACACCCGCGCGTGCAAAGCGCGTGAACGCGCGACTGCGCGTGTAAAGGGTGGTGCAACCAGAAAGGGAACCAGAGCCGCGGACTCCCCCCCAGTCACCTGTCCGCCGAAGCCGGTGCGCACAGCCTTCAAGCCCGGTCGCGTCCGGTCCGGTCCGCGAGAGCCCTGGCCGCCTTCCGGGGACCCTGGGCCCCGCCGCCGGCTGCGAACCTCCTTCGCCCTTCTCTCTCCTTCTTACCCGGGCTCCGGTAGAACCGACGCGGCCAGACGGGACGGCAGCAAGACCCAGCCTCCCGCAGCCGCCAGAAGCTCCATGAAAGCGCAGCACGCGGCCAAGCCCAATCCTCCGGCTTCCAGCGCGGGGAGCGCGGGCGGCCCCACTCCGCTTGCCCCAGCCCAGCCCGACCCCTCGAGCGCCCCTCCGTGGGCTACGGCGCCCGCAGCGCGGCCAGCCACCCGAACTGAGCTGCGTTCCCGCCGGTGGCCGCCCGCGGACAGGTGTCTACTCTCCGCTCGGACCCCGGCCCCGCTGCACAGACCTCTTTCGCAGCTACACCCCTGTCCCCGAGCGGTCCCAGGGACTCTCGGAACAGACTTGGGTCACGCAATGTAAATTCAACTTTACCTCCTGCCCGGGCTCCCGGCTGCTTGCTCCGCGTGCCCTGCCGTGGCTCTCCTCCGGGTGGAGCGCAGCGTCCCCAGAGCCCACTGCTCAGAGTCCGGCACCGCCCCGTGAGCCGCCCCCAGGCCGCCCTGGCCAGCGCGTCCGGGTTACGGTAGCGCGGCGCCCCCTCGTGCCCAGCGGGTCCCAGGGAGAGGCCCCCCACTGTGGCTTTGGGCACTGTGTAGGACCGTGGAAGGACAAGGGCGTGACTTCCACACCCAGGCACTCAAACACATGGGCTTCTACACGCACATTCAACCGCACTCAAAAAGGCACGCGTAGCTACACAGGTGCACACACATGAACTCACATGCTCACTAGAACTCACATTCACCACTCATATATACCTGAGGGTACTCATACAATCACATAGGCACACACACATGGTTTATGCATAAGTACTTGTCCCCCTCTGCCCCCCCCACACACGAGAGCTAACAACAGTGCACACACATAATGAGACACCCTGGTGTGCACACGCACACGTACCTGCACAGGCTCATGCCAAGTAAGGAAGTCATTCATTCAGACCCCATGCCCTATGAGAGGCGTGGACTGACCACTCCAGTGCCACGCTCCAGGAAAGGAAACAAGTTCTTCCTAACAAACTCCAGAGACATCAGAAGGATGAGATGTAGGTTTCCAGTCTATGGACAAGTCCCAACTGTGCAGTCTGGAGACCCAAACCAAGCAGAAGGTCTGTGATTTTTCCTATAACGGGCCTTTTATAGATCAGGTGGCCAGATGCCTCTTGTGGCCACTGTGTCGCTGTTTGCATGGAGATGGTAATGTCCCTTTCCAGCTTCTGTCCTGGATTAGGCCTGGATTAGGCTGTTTTCTCCTTGGAAACCATTCGTTGGATTTAGAGCCCGGGAGCCCAGGCACTGTAACAACAGAACCCAGGCCACCATGTCCCTTCCACAGGAAATGACTGCTTCTGGGATCCTGGGATCTGTGCCCTTTGAGACAGTTCTGTTTGTCAACACAATCTGTCTCTGGGGGCAGATGCTCCTGGCCAGCCCTCTGGATACTCAGCTACAGAGGCGGAGGCCACTGGCAATGCCTCTGATGCATTGATAAGAAGATTGAGAAGTGCCCAGCTGCTCTGTTTCCACAGCTACAGAGGGATCCAGGTGAGTCCTGGGCCTCTTATTGTCTGGCCCTGTACTGTTCTTCTTGGGAGGAAATGGCCAGGTCCAGCTGCACCCTAGCCACCCCTTTTAGACCCTCACTTTGTGCCAAGTCCCTGGACTACAGTGATCACACAGAGGAACTAGCCTGTCTCCCTCTCTCCCTTTTGCAGACTGTACCTGTGTGTATTCTGCCAAAGCACTCATTATCCTGCTGTTCAGAAGATTTGCAGACAGCCCTGGCTCCAATCTCCAAGTCTTTACATCTCATCTGGTCAGTCGTTGGAATTAGTTTCCCTGAGCCAATGAAAACTTCAGAGTGGTATTATTATTATTATTATTATTATTATTATTATTATTATTATTATTATTTGCTATTATTCTTCTTTGAAATATACATTACAGTTTGTTCCTATTAAACTTTACCTCATTCATTTTTATTTCCCCTTTTGGTGAGCCTGTCAGATGCCATAGAACCTTAGATTTACTCTGTTTCCTTATCTCCTTGGACAGATAGAAACTTGACTGGTTGGGTGGCTCATCCTTAGTATGGGTCTTGTCTTTAAAAGCGTGCACGCGCACACACACACACACACACACACACACACACACACACGTGCTGTAACACAGCACTGCACCACAGTGATGTCAGTGTTTCTGACAAGAACCATCATCTGTGGGCCGAGGCGTCACACTAGCGCCAATGCTGGTCCCCACTTGGCTATTCTAGCCATCCAGCATTTCCTATGTGTTTTAGAAGGACATTGACTTCCTGTCCTTTGAAACTGAAATCTAATTGGTGGCACACTTAAACTGGTGAGTCAGTCTGCTACCAGTGTCACGCACATACCAAAACAGAACAGGAAAGACACCCTAATGTCATTTCACCCTCAGTGTCCACCGCTCCCATCTGTGCTTTGGAGATCAGTGCAAGTAAGCCCCGGTTGCATAGGAGTCCTCGTATCCTTTACCTCTCTCTGAGTGTCCTTGCGTGTAGACTGAGAGCAATGGTGAGAGTTCGGTGTTGTTCCCTTTGCTAAGCTAATGAGTTAATGGGAATGCCAGGCCGGCTGGCAACTGAGAAAAACCATTAAAGGTTACAAAAACACCGAAATAAAAGTTACATGTATTGCAACAATGTTTCAGGGGTGTTGCTACACCTGAGGGATCTTGAGACGTAGGATTCAGTAGACGTGGTTACCAGTCCAGCTTCCTGCCCCAGGACCCATGGTATCTTGGGCAGCTCCATAGAAAGTGATTAGGGAGGACACAGGACACTGTTGGCTGGGTAGCCCTGGGAAGTTGATGGGAGGTGGTGGTGAATCTGCTAACATGGGCTTATGCTGCAAATTTGCTTTGGTTTTCCTAAATGATATGAAGTTGATGTTTGGGTGAGGTTTGTGCTTTGGGATAGCCACGGTTTTATGAAGGAGTAATGTTTCAGAATGGTTTCTGTCTAGAGAAGATAATTATAGAAAAATTCAACTTGTGAAAAAAAGCACAAAAGGGAACATAGCAAACTTCCTGCAGCTCCGTCATCCAAACTTCACCACTGTTAACATTTTGGCACCAATTTTGACATCAAAACATCCTGGTCATTTTTACGTAAAGAATACTTTTGGTTCATTAATATAAAGAATAATATTATAACATATGCTGGTTTCACCACCAAACAGGCAGCACACGCCCCTGGCGTTTCCACTCTCCCACAGGAAAGTTAAGAGTTACTTAAACAGAATTCCAGTCTGTGACTTGTACCAGGCCTTATTAATTGACACGGTATTCTCTCCAACATTCCACTCTCAAAGATCTTTACCTTCACAGACATATTTGGGTCCCTTTCATGACTACGTTAACATATTACCAAAATCCAACTGGTGTATTGCTAGCAGATAATTACAGAAGTAAATGGTGCCTGGATCTGAAATTGAAAATTGATTTCTTTGAAGAAATAGGAAATTATGAGCACGTTTGCCTCTCCGTCTTTGCAAACACTGGCCTGTGGGGCAGGGGCATATTTTATTTTTACATCATTGATCCTTTGCACAGAGCCTGTGGTGAGTGCTTGTAAGTTAAGTGGTTTGCCTCAGTGAGGAGATGAGTGGATACTGTTGTAAGTTGCATGTCATAAAGTAAATAGAGGCACAATAAACTTGTAGAAACAGTGAGCCCATAAAGATTAGCATACCAGGGAACTGCAACCCGGAAGTTGCCTCAGGAACCAAGGGAGGCTGTTACAAGACCAATCAATACAGTGTAGCAAACAACAGAAGTCTGATTGGTCATGATGGTGGAACTGCATAGACAGCGTCTCTCTCTGCTGGAAAGCACTTGTTACGTAACATGACTGCCAGAGCTTAGGCTCTGTTTCTCTTTAACACAGGCATTTGCGAGTCACAGCCAAGTGTTCCTGGTGTTTGCAAACCAAGTATGCTGGGTCACTTCAGAGGCCTGCCTGGTTCCATCTGCTCAGGATTCTTCAGGCTTGGGACTCCATTTTTATCTAACATGAGCGCATATCAAGTTTCTTTCGTTGCTGGCGTTTTTCTAAATCGGTGGTTTTTCTCCTAGACATTTAACTATACTTTTCACTTCTTGGCTGCTTTTCAAAGGAAGATGATCTACTTCGTTATGTTGCTATTAACAGTTCCAATGAGATCCAATTAGACACTGTGCACTTTGCAGTGGGCAGTTCCGTGGCTCTTACCAGGTTCATAGCCACCTCTAAGGTTTTCTATGCCTGCCGACCATAAAGGAACTCTGGACCCTTCTCCCACTCTGGGTACTTCTGGTCCTTTCTGTTCATCGTGTCTCTTTCTGGATCAGTGCTTGGGGAGCCTAAAAGAGCTTGTTCCCTTGGGCCATGTATGCAACCTGCTCTTGGCCAATTGTCCACGTAGGGCACTTGTGTTCTTTTCTAAGTCTGCCTTTCTCTGGAGTCCCCATGGTTCTGGATGACACAGCTCTGCTTCTAAAGCCTGAGCCCCCTCTGCCACTGGCCTTGCTTCCGTGAATGCAGAGCAGAGTCCTCTGTGAGCTTCAACATTCCCACAGCCTGCCAGTCTTTCCCTGTGCTCCGTGGATGTGTGTGATCATCTGTTGTTCTGGTCTCCGGTTTTTCTTTCTGTCAACTGCTTGCAGCTTTCCACACCTTCCCTCTGTTACACAATTGCTCTGAATGCTCGCAGACCCGCTCCTCTCCCATCGGAGCGCTCGTCTGCCAGCCACACCCGTTCCTTCTTCTCTCCGCCATGCAGCTTTTGATGGATCAAACGTTCTTCATCCCAGGGAATTTGTTCTCTCTTTGAGCTTTCTCAAGTTCCCACCTTTGTTCACTACTTTGAATCCTATAGCCTGGACTCCACACCACCTCCACGTTTATCCTCCCTCTGTGTCCTTACCTCGTCTGGGCTCCAACGGGAGACAACCAAACTCATCCCTTCAGCTTGTCTTCCCATCCCCGAGCATGGACTTTGCAAGGCAGAGCTCCCTCTGTCATTTGTGCATGTGCCTGCACGCAGAAGCAGTATGCGGTCTCACTGAGGAAAGCCATGTGCTCCTGAAATCTGTGGAAACTGAAATCCTGTCTGCCTACTTGCATGAGAGTCCTTCTGCAGAGAGGAGAGTCCCCCCGTGTACCGCTTCTGCAGAGAGGTCCTCTCTTTCTTCTTCCCTGGGATACGCGGCTAGTTTTTCACTTAGCTTTTGCAAGGGAGGGGTTTCTCACCTTGAATCTTCTTATCCAGGGGACAAGGAAAGAGTCACCTGCTTCATCTGTGACAGGGTCCTTCCCTATCCCCCTGCAGTGTGCAGCTATGTATGTGGCTGAAGCCAGGCAGGATTGCTATATGGTGTTAAGCTTGTGAACTTACATGATTAAGGTCTAGGGAAGGAATCACATAACATTCACAATACAGCTTAAGTTTTTGTATATGAGTGTGTGCCTGCTTGTACAGATGTTCGCCACATGTGTGCCTGGTGCCCACGGAGGAGAGAAGAAGGGGTCAGATCCCCTGGAACTGGAGTTATGGATGGTTCTGAGTTATCTGGTAGGTTCTGAGAACTGAACCCAGGACCTCTCTCTACAAGAGCAACAAATGCTCTTAACCACTGAGCCATCTCGCCATCGTCACAACACAGCTTTTGCTATTCAAAATTGTGCCCAGCAAGCATCTGGAGTTTCTTCTCCAGAGCCGCATTGCTCTCTGGTGGAACACGGGACTCTTCACTGTCAGTACTGCAATGCTGACTGGTTAGCATTCAGAACTCCCAGTGCTTAGAAGCAGTCTCAGCTCGGCAGAGTCACGTTGAAGTATTTGCTTTGCCTCGTGCTGACTGGTAAGTGAATGAGGTTCCTGGTGATGGACATCTGCTTTCTCCACATCCCACGGAAATAGAGACATTCCAAAGACAGTCTCCTGCCCTGCACGTAATGGAACCCCACTCTGCATTTGGGGATAGATCATTGTCTGTCTTCAGTCTATTAAATTTACCTGCTCACCTGTCACATCAAGGAATGCCAGCCGCCCCCGCCCCAAGTCAGATGTTCTGGACACAGATGTTTCAAACAGTTATTGTTATTGAGAGGCTTGTGGCTAGAGAACTGTCAAAGAAGAGAACATTTTGGGTATTCAACCTTGTGAAAAGTCAAATTCAGTGGACAGTTAAAAAGGAAGCCAGAGAGAGAGAGAGAGAGAGACAGAGACAGAGACAGAGACAGAGACAGAGACAGAGAGACAGAAACAGAGACAGAGACAGAGATAGAAAGACACACAGAGAGAGAGAGAAATGGAGAGAGACAGAGACAGAGATAGAGATAGAAAGACAGACAGAGAGAGAGAGAGAGAGAGAGAGAGAGAGAGAGAGAGAGAGAGAGAACACAGTGCCTGTAGGCTTCTGCTCCTCCCTTAAAATGATCTTTAATTTTTTTTTCCTCCTGGGCTCAGTCACAGAACAAAGACCCGGCACCTGAAGAGAGCCTGGACTGTGAGAGCACAGCCTTCTCACCCCCAGAACCCAATTAGAACATAACCATTCTCCATGAGTGAACAGCTACCAGCAGGGGTTTCCTGCCAGTGAGAGAGATGGTCACCTTCCTGTGGGAGTTAATGAACCTGCAGAACTGTAAGAAAGGCCAGTCCTTCCTGCAGTAAGGCTGGGGTGCAGAAGGGGCGTGGAGAAGATTAGGCAGAAACAAGAGAGGTGCAGACAGCTGGGCATTAATGGCTGCTCTGGCCACAGGGCTGTAGGGGCGAGGAGGGACTGCCCCAGACTTGCCCCAAAATTCCCAGCCTGCTGCTGGGATGCTGTTGGGATAACTTCCCAACTTCCTCATCTGGCTCCTGAAGTCTTCAACAACGTTTACATCTGAGACTGTATATCAGAGCTGCTTTCACAATGCTGAGAGATCAGAACCATCGGAACCAATACAGTAGATTAATTTGGTAGATTATGTGATAACCACAGGATACTCAGACATAGGCACCCACTAAAAGTATTCCCAGAAGTTGGACACAGCAGTGCACACGTATGATTTCGGTGCTTGGGATGTGGAAATGGAGATCACGAGTTTAAGGTCACCGTCAGCTACATAACCAGTTCAAGGGGGCAGCCTGGGCTACGTGAGACCTGGTCTCAAAAGGACCCCAAAGCAAACATTAACAGCAAAATCCAAAGAAAGTCTTATAGCACTGGCATAATGTGTGACACTGTGGCGAAAGGCATGTGCCAAACTATGTGGCCTGAGGTCTACCGCATGGGAGAGTAGACCTCGAGTCGGGATGGGACAGGTGCAGCTGTTAGTAAGTTGATGAGACACCTCCCCTACTGTCTCACTTCACCATCTCTGGGAACTACAAGACTCTTGAACTTCACTCTCTTGCTCCGTGATTCCGAACTTTGTGCAATTGTCCAGCGAGGGTGCTGGGTACCCGAGGGACTCTAGAAGTACTTGGTAGCACTGGGCCACCCCATGTGGATAAGAACACAGGGCAGGAATCTGTGCTTTGGGGGACCCTTCAGGATTCAAGTGACTCTGTTTCCCTTTGGCGTCTCTGTGTCTCTCATATTTTCTACAAGGAACTTTGGTGACGCCTGTAGTCATGCAAAGTGAGAAGTCCACTTGTCCAACGATGGAAGGATCCTGCCATCCTCTGGTCACCCCATTTCTGCAGACAGTCCTGAACCCACCCCGCAGCTGACTTTTGTGGGGTATCCTGTGGTGTTCTCTTCTGATAGGCAGAGTGGACCCCAATGCATGGAGGCCTCAGTAATGTTTCCTAACAGATATCTTATAATTTAGTAAAATACTAAGAATTTAAAGTACTATTCTTAACTATGGAGCAACTGAATGACTATTAAAAAAACAATAAAAACAGAAAGAACTCCTCCCCCCTAATTTATAAGACTTACTTACACTAATTTTAAAAAGGAAAAGGACCACGTTAAACCAACACCAGGCTTTCTGAAACCCTCTGGTCTGCCCCCTGAGGTTTTAACTGTGGTTTCATGTTTCATTGCAACATCTTGCCTTTCACTAACAGCACATATCAGAGGAGTGTGTCGGCTGGACTCTTACTTGAAATGAACAAACACTTTCAAACCCACGTGACGTGTGCAGAGACCTCCATCGCCAACATGCAGGGGTGACGGTAAACTAGAGTCTCAGCCACGCTGGCCTTCCTTCTCCTTTGTCCCAACTCAGCTGTCAATGCTCCCATGCCCCCCACCCCCCAGTGACTCTGAGCTGTGTTGTAATAACTCTATTCAAGTAAACGTTCTGGCAGGACTCTTGGGGAGGCTCTGACTGGGACTCAAATGCTCTGTCCAGAAGCATGGGGGATACTGAGATGTTGGGGGAAATGGGTTGGCTCAGCAGAACCACGTGCTTCAGGTTTCTGAGGAAGTAGGGTCTGCCTGGGACTGAGGCTCTTGTGGAACCAGTGAGCACAGCCCAGGTCGGCACAGCACTGCTGAATTCCAGTGATGAGTACACCTGGCTCTCGGCCTCCATTGGAAGGGCCATCCGGGAGGAGCTACTGCCAGAGGTGTCTTCTGCCCTGATGATCTTTGAGGGGGCTCTCCACTGTGCAACGTCCCTTTTCCGAATTCTCCATTAGAGTAAAACTATATTTATACACTGCGCACTAAAGCTGAGCAGAGATTCGATGTCACTTAAATTAGTGTTAGCAACTACTTGGCCCCGCTCTCCTTTCGCAGGTGAGGAAAGCTTAGAATCCTCTCAAATATAATTGGGAGAAAGAAATAGGCAAAGCCCTCCTTTGTGCCGGTGCTCGCAGGCCTGACTGTTCATTACGACGAAGGGAAACATGATCCTGACGATGACCACGGGAGAAAACGGGCTAAGAAGCGACCAGAGGCAGGCGAGGACCTTCGGTCCCCTTCCCAGGCCTGTGGACCGGCCCTAACTGTGCAAGCCAGTGACGGCCCTAATAGTCCTCAAATTCCCCAACCTGCAATACGGGGATTGCAGGAGCTAAAAATAGAGCCGTGAAGAGCTCCGGGGTAATGACTGCAGCCTGCCTTCTCCCTGCTCGGAGCTAAATAGTTCCACTTCCGTTAGCAATTTTTCTAAGGATATATCCGCCAGCAGTCTAATCGACTGTGAGGCTGCGGATTACCCGCCCCGAGACTTCCCCCTTCTCTCGCGTTGCGAGTCCAGAGCGCAACCCAGTCCTGGATCTGTCAGAATCGAGGCTGGATAATGGGGAGGAAGCAGGCGCGTTCCTGAAGAAACGGCCGTCTCCAGTGGAATAGAGTTTCAATTTCAACCAACATGTCTCAGAGAAAGCCTTCTTCTCATCAGGCAAGAGTGAACAGGGGCACAGCATGAGTGTGTATCTGTCTGTCTGTCCTCCACAGACACTTTACTGTAGCTTAATCGCTGTGACTCGGGGTACCGGGCCAAAGTTTATCTTTGGGCATCCTGTGTTTCATGTGACCTGCCAACATCCCAGGAGCGCCTGCTCGTGTAGCTGTGGAAGCTGTCGAGTAGATTTCCCTTATTGTAAAAGAACTATGCTTGTTCCAGAGCTTCCCTTAACTTCACACAGCAGTTGGTGCTCTGTCGGGGGTTCTGCCTTTGAGGAACTGCTCTTCCTAGAGGCGAGAAAGTCTCCTAGACAAGTGACAAGTGGGACTGGAGAAATGCCCTTCAGGATGGATTGTTCTTTGACCCTCTCTTCCAGGGTGGACTTCCTCTTGTCTTGAAACCTGCAGGCCCAAGTGATCTGAAGGAGGGAACCAACCGCAAGGGGCCTCTTGGGTGCCTTCACTCTGAGTGATGTCACAGGTGGGCCCAGGGGCAAACCCCTAGATATACAGTTGGTCTTCCATTCTCCTCCCCTCCCCCAGTCAGCTCTCTCTGTTGCTACAGCTTTCCACACGAGAGGCTTTCCAGCTTCCTGCCTCCTTCTTTTCGAGGCACTGACCTCTCTTCAGTCACCCTTACCCATCAGTTCTGTGTCTTTCTAGAAATCTCCCAGGCCATGGCTTACTTCCTATCTAGAAAGTGCTGAGTAAGATCAGGCCCAGTGACGGCTTCTCCACACCTCTGCCCCAGTTTGCAAAGTGACAACTCACCGGAAAGGTCAATTCTGAGCTTGTGAGTTTCTTTCTCCAAACTCCCTTCCTGCCCGGAGGGAGTCAATCCAGGGCCATTTCTACACTGCCTTGGGCTGCTCTCCAGCTCAGCTCACTCGGAGCTGGGTCATCTGGCCTTTGGGCCCATCTATTTTCAAGCCCTGAAGAAGAGATAAACTGACAGCCAAAATATTAATATTTGAGGCCGCCATGGACCGACTGCTTCATAAATGCTGCTGAGTCGGGGGTTTATACCAACCCTTAGCTTCTCTGGCTTATGGGAGTGCAGGTGACACTCGGTGTGCGGCCCATGACCTGTCCCTCACGTAGCAGTCATGTAGTGGCATGAGGGAAGTGCTTAAATAGCCTTGTGCTTTTTGAATATATCTCTCTCGTCTCAACCCTCCTCCATCCCCCACCAACCCACACAGCCAACTCGGGCTCCTCCTTAAGCCTGTAGATCCTTCCAGATGGTTACATCCCTCAGAAGCAAAAGGAACGTACATCTCAGCCTGCCTGTGTACATGCACATGTCCCCACAGCTTATTGTCTGAAAGCAGTCTGTATTACGGCCGACTCCTATTTGAGGGGGAAAAAAAATCCAAATTAGTAACTAAGTACTGTTTTTACTCTGCCACTCTTGGAAAGGAAACGTGGAGCCCGTCCACCTCTAGCTACAACCCAGCCTGGCTAGGCCCTATCGGTGGCAGAGTTTTTCTTGTCTCTCAGAAGGCAGAAGGGGTGCCTCCCCTGGGTTAGTCAGTAGATGCAGTTAAAGGTTTGCCGCATCAGTGTGTAACAACAGACGCGTCCCGCTGCCCTCTCACATGTGAGAAGCCATCTGCTGAGAACTGGCATGAGGGCCCTCAGTACAGTGCGGCCGCGCTTCAGTCTGAGCCTGAGCCCGACAGCTGACTTTGACTCCAGACGCATTCCCCCACTGCCATCACCAGCCTGGATTTTCAGTCACTTAGAAAGTGCAACAGTGTGATTTAGGGAGGGCCTGGGGTCCTGCGGTTGGGCCTCATCTAAATCTGTGCACCCTCACCCAGGCAGGCTCCCTGGAGAAAGCCCACTGTCTTAGGGTTCCTATTCCTGCACAAACATCATGACCAAGAAGCAAGTTGGGGAGGAAAGGGTTTACTCAGATTACACTTCCACATTGCTGTTCATCACCAAAGGAAGTCAGGACTGGAGCTCAAGCAGGGCAGGAAGCAGGAGCTGATGCAGAGGCCATGGAGGGATGTTTCTTACTGGCTTGCTTTCCCTGGCTTGTTCAGCTTGCTTTCTTATAGAACCCAGGACTACCAGCCCAGGGATGGTACCACCACCATGGTCTGGGCCCTCCCCCCCTTTGATCACTAATTGAGAAAATGCCTTACAGCTGGGTCTCATGGAGGCATTTCCTCAAGGGAGGCTCCTTTCTCTGTGATAACTCCAGCTTGTGTCAAGTTGACACACAAAACCAGTCAGTACATGCACCATGTTGTTACCACTGATCATGACAGGGATAGCACCTCCTGGGTTACCTCATTAGGCTGGCATTGTCTGCCCTTCTAATAGGAATACAGGATGGTCCATGAGCTCTACCTCACCCTGATGAACCAACCTCCTCTCTGAGGAGCTTCAGGGCCTGGACTTGGAAATGGTATTGGGAGGGCAGGTGGTCTCGATGATTCCACACTAAGCCAGCATCTCTTCCCACGACCTTACCTGTCCTGTATGCTTGCAGACATAAAGAAGTGTGGGCACTACATTAGACCTTTCAAGCTCCACACCACTATCTATGACCCCTGTACCCTAAAACAAGGGCTTTGGCCAGGTGTGCTGACTGTAGCATCAAGAACGCCATCTTAAACCCACAGCACAGCGCCTTAGGCTTGTTGGGAGCAGAGTAAACAACAGGGCAGCTTTCTCTTGCTCTGTGGCCTCCCCTGAGTATCTTCTCTTTCTTCACTCATCACGTGACATCACTCACCATGTGACATCACTCACCATGTGACATCACTCACCATGTGACATCACTCATCATGTGACGTGAATGTTCTCCCCACACTCACTGCCGGGTGTCCACGCCACAGTCACACAACCCCATGTACTCTCTGTACACAAGAGCAGACCCAGGAGGTAAGGGAGTGAAGAGGAAGAAGAGGATGTGAAGGAAGAGACAAGGCCTGGCCCAGCTCCTCCGTTGACTGGAGCTCCCTTACGCTTCCCTCATCCTGCTCCTTCCCTGCAGGTTACCTAAGAGTAACTACAGGCCTGAGCACTGTGTTTAGATATACAGTGACAACGGCCACTGGTCACTTCAGAGTGACAGGGGCACATCCAACAGGCTCCAGAGCACCAGGTACATTGTGTCTACAGCCAGGATAGAGTGGTCCGGGGAGCTGGGGGACTTCTGAGATTCCCCTGGGCCCTCTCACTTGCCTTCTGTTCTTGTCACCATCTGACAGATTACAATCAAAGCATTGGACAATGGACATTTGTGTGCCATCACCCACGTCATGCCAGATGACACCATTGGTTATGACGTCATCTCACGTGATGCTACCTCCCCTGATGTCACCGTGTGTGGTGCCGTACCATTTGATACCATCTCTGTGACAGCATCCTGTGTCATATTGTCTTGTCTCATGTGACGTTGCTTCCATGTTTGGTGCTGTTTCGTGCGATGTCATCCTGTATGACATGACTAGTTATTTCTGTGGGGTTGAGACCGTCCTCAGGGTGACTGTAGGATTTCCCCGTACCCCGACTGTATGCCTCCCCACTTAGTAACTTTTGTGGATGATTTGGTCACCACTCAAAGACCTAAAGCAATTATTTTTTTATTGTATTAAAAAATTTTAGTGTGTGTGTGTGTGTGTGTGTGTGTGTGTGTGCGCGCACGTGCATGCACACACATGCAATTATTTTTTTATTGTATTAAAAAATTTTAGTGTGTGTGTGTGTGTGTGTGTGTGTGCACGCACGCATGTGCACACATGTATGTATGCCATGCCACATACGTGGAGGTCAGAGGACAGCTTGTGGAAGTTATGCTAGTTGGTTCTCCACAGTGTGCATCCTGAGGACTTGAACTCAGGGCTTGGCAGAGGTGACTTTACCCATTAAGCCATGTCACTGACTTGGAAAGTCTTTTTTTTTTTTTTTTTTTTTTCGTTTTTGCATCCGAAGGAATGTTAATTCCAGGTGTGCTTTGATGATAACATTGTATTTGATTGCTGTTACAATAGCAACAATGTACTGGTTAGTTTTTATCAACTTGATACAAACCAGAGTCACTTGAAAAGAGAGAAACTATAGAATTTCTACGGGACATTTTCTTTTTAAAGATTTATTTGTTTTGCTTAGTAAGTGAGTGTTTGCCCACACACATGTTATTTGAAAGGTCTAAAAGAAGGGATTAGAACCCCTGGAATGGGCTGTGCACTGCCACACAGGTGCTGAGAACTGAACCTGGGTCCTTGGCCAAGAGCACCAACTGCTCTTAAACCACTGAACCATCTCGCCAGCCCAAGTGAGGCAGCTTCTTGATTGCTAATCGCTGTAGTAAGGACCAGGCCATGGTGGGCAGGGCTCTCCTCGTTAGGCAGTCCTGGCTGTATGGGAAAGCTCACTGAGTATGAGCTGGTGGGTGCAAGCTGGTGAGCAACTTTCCTCCACGGTTTCTGCTTTGAGCTTCTGCCCTGGCTTCCCTGATAAGCTGTACTGGTGGCTGAAATAAGCCCTTTACTCCCCAAGTTGCTTTTGGTCAGAGTGTTGTGTTTTTGTTTCTTTGTTTTTTTGAGGGCGGTTGTCTTTTGTTCATTTGGTTGTTTGGTTGTTTGGGTTTTGTTGTTGTTCTTTAATCATGGCAAAGGAAGCCAGCTGGAACAAGCAACAAGTCACTCTTTTAGAAGACCACAGTGGGGGTCCCCATTGGAGGAGTTAGAGAAAGGATTGAAGGAGCTGAAGGAGTTTCCAACCCCATAAGAACAACAATACCAACCAACCAGAGCTCCCAGGGACTAAGCCACCACCCAAAGAGTACACATGGACAGACCCATGGCTCCGGATGCATATGTAGCAGAGGATGGCCTTGTTGGGCACCCATGGGAGGAGAAGCCCTTGGTCCTGCCAAGGCTGGATCCCCCAATGCAGCGGAATGTCAGGGTGGGGAGGCGAGAAGGAGTGGGTGGTTGTGGGGGGACACCCTTATAGAAGAAGGGGGAGGGAGCATGTGCTAGGGGGTTTATGGATGGGAAACCAGGAAAGGGGATAACATTTGAAATGTAAATAAAAAATCTAATAAAAGAAGAAGAAGAAGAAGAAGAAGAAGAAGAAGAAGAAGAAGAAGAAGAAGAAGAAGAAGAAGAAGAAGAAGAAGGGGAAGAGGGGAAGAGGAGGAAGAGGAGGAGGAGAGAAGGAGGAGGAGAAGAAGAAGAAGAGGAGGGAGAGGAGGAGGAAGAGGAAGGAGGAGAGGAGAAGAAGAGGAAGAAGAAGAAGAAGAAGAAGAAGAAGAAGAAGAAGAAGAAGAAGAAGAAGAAGAAGAAGAAGAAGAAGAAGAAGAAGAAGAAGAAGAAGATGACAACGACAGTGTTTAAGAAAACCAGAATGGTTTCCATGAAACCCAAGGCAGGAGCTCTTTGACTCTTTTTGTTATTTTGTCTTTTTTTTTTTTTCAGAGCTGAGGACAGACAGGGCCTTGCACTTACCAGGAAAGCTCTACCACTGAGCTAAATCCCCAGCCCCACTCTTTGGCTCTTTAAGGAAACAGCATCACCAATGGGTTTAATATGAGGACTGGCCTGGTGGGCCGTGGACACAGCCTCAAGAGCACATGTTGATGGATTAATAATGGCTGAGCTCTGGTTAAATGCACTGAAGAGGTTTTTCTAATGGGAAGAACTGAGGGGGAGGCTTTCAGCAGGCAGGCAGCAGCATCTTTGAGGAGTGTAAACCATGGTCAGTCAGGAGGATCTGCTGATTGGGATCATAAGCCCCCAGGCAGCCTATGGCTACAGATCCTGGACAAGCCAGGACCTTGCCTGTTCCTACAATGCCTCTTGAAGAATCAATCAGCAACAGCAGCGATGGTTGTCTACTGGGCAGTTTCAGTACCTTGATTCTGACAGGCACTGCTACCACAGCGGTCCCTTGGATATGAATTTAGTTTGAGCATCTGAGTAGCTGAGGCTTGGACAACCCAATGAGCTACCCACAGCTGACAGAGGCAGGAGGAACAACTCCTCGATGGAGAGTCCAGCCGCCATCAGCGGGAGCACCAGGAAAGCCTTTGTTCAGATTGGCTAAGGGTTGGTCATCTGCCTTCTTGTTTCCTCTTCTAGCAAATGGTAATCAAGACCCCCTCCTCTCCATGCCAGGCCCTGTGTCGCCTGCTGTGACTAATTTGGCCACCAAACAGTAGGCTGTGTGACCTTAAGGGCTTGGCTAACAACAGGTCAGTATGCGGATTTTGAAAATGTTTATTTTAAGAGCAGTTGTGCGGCTAGACAGGCAGAGTTCCGTGAGAGAAAAGGCCCCCGTGGCTGGAGGGTAGCGCTTAAGCTTGGATTGTGACCCGGCTTAATTGTCCTGTATTTGCAGTGGAGCGGCTGGAAAATTCCTTATCCCTCAACACCTACGAGCCGAAGATTACTAGGACCAAAAATAAAAAGACGCCCCACAGCTTTCCAAACAGGTACAACCTTGATTGAAGGCTCCCCCGAGACTCCCCCAGTGTGCCTGGCAGGAGCTCCGAGAAGACAGCCGCAATTACAGAAGCATTTGCTAGCGAGAGGAAAGAAAAAAAAATCAAATGCTGCTGGCTTTAAAATGCTCTTGTCAGATTGGATTCGAGCCAAGTTATAAATGTGTGGATTTGGATTTTAGAAGGAAATTCAGCAGCCCAGGGCTGCAAGAGTAAAAGCCAGTTCCGCGGAAGGGAGAGTGTGGATATCAACAGGGAGAGGACGTCTTTCCAGATATAACGAGTACACACACCCGGCCTTGGAACACGAGGGAGAGTCTTCTCAATGGGAGATGGGTCCAGAAACTGCACCTCCCCACCAGAGACAGACCCGGCCGGGCCAGAGCAGCTGCTGTTACTCACAGAGGCCTCTGGTTTCCTCCGAGGTAGAACAGGAGTTTGTCCCCAGCTGAGGTACTGCCCTACCTCTTACACTCCTGCAGAGGACAAGGCTGCTCCCACCCCAGCCACATGGAGGGGTGAGCCTGGTGTGCAGGCCTGGCTTCTTCCCAGCACAGGAGCTCAGCTGTCATTGCTGCTGCCTGCTCTCCACATAGCCACACAGCAGCACCGTGGAGAAGGGGCTACCTCTGGAGAGAAAAAGTCAGAGACCAAGCAGCCCAGTACTTAGGACAGTGGTTCTCAACCTGTGGGTCTTGACCCCTTTGGGTCAAATGACCCTTTCACAGGGGTCGCCAAATACCATTCTGCATATCCGATGCTTACATTCTGATTCAAAATGGCAGGAAAATTACAGTCATGAAGTCGAAATAAAAATAATTTTATGACTACAAAGCTTCTGTAAGGCAAAGGACACTGTTGTTAGGACAAAATGGCAACCAACAGATTAGGAAAAGATCTTTACCAATCCTACAACTGATAGAAGGCTTATATCCAAAATATACAAAGAACACGAGAAGTTAGACTGCACGGAGACAAATAACCCTATTAAAAAATGGGGTTCAGAGCTAAACAAAGAATTCACAGCTGAGGAATGCCGAATGGCTGAGAAGCACCTAAAGAAATGTTCAACATCTTTAGTCATAAGGGAAATGCAAATCAAAACAACCCTGAGATTCCACCTCACAACAGTCAGAATGGCTAAGATCAAAAACTCAGGTGACAGCAAATGCTGGTGTGGATGTGGAGAAAGAGGAACACTCCTCCATTGTTGGTGGGATTGGAGACTGGTACAACCATTCTGGAAATCAGTCTGGAGGTTCCTCAGAAAATTGGACATTGAACTACCTGAGGACCCAGCTATACCTCTCTTGGGCATATACCCAAAAGATGCCCCAACATATAACAAAGACACGTGCTCCACTATGTTCATAGCAGGCTTATTTATAAGAGCCAGAAGCTGGAAAGAACCCAGATGCCCTTCAACAGAGGAATGGATACAGAAAATGTGGTACATCTACACGATGGAATATTACTCAGCTATCAAAAACAATGACTTTATGGAATTCATAGGCAAATGGATGGAACTGGAAAATATCATCCTGACTGAGGTAACCCAATCACAGAAAAACACACATGGTATGCATCATTGATAAGTGGATATTAGCCCAAATGCTCGAATTACCCTAGATGCACAGAACACATGAAATTCAAGAAGGATGACTAAAATGTGAATGCTTCACTCCTTCTTTAAAAGGGGAACAAGAATACCCTTGACAGGGAATAGGGAGGCAAAGTTTAGAACAGAGGCTGAAGGAACACCCATTCAGAGCCTGCCCCACATGTGGCCCATACATATACAGCCACCAAACTAGGTACGATGGATGAAGCAAAGAAGTGCAGGCTGACAGGAACCGGATGTAGATCTCTCCTGAGAGACACAGCCAGAATATGGCAAACACATAGGAGAATACCAGCAGCAAACAACTGAACTGAAAACAGGACCCCCGTTGAAGGAATCAGAGAAAGGACTGAAAGAACTTGAAGGGGCTCGAGACCCCATATGAACAACAATGCCAACCAACCAGAGCTTCCAGGGACTAAGCCACTACCCAAAGACTATACATGGACTGACCCTGGGCTCCAACCTCATAGGTAGCAATGAATATCCTAGTAAGAGCACCAGTGGGAGGGGAAGCCCTTGGTCTGCCAAGACTGAACCCCCAGTGAATGTGATTGTTGGGGGGAGGGCGGCAATGGGTGGAAGATGGGGAAGGGAACACCCACATAGAAGGGGAGTGGGAGGGGTTAGGGGGATGTTGGCCCGGAAACCGGGAAAGGGAATAACAATTGAAATGTAAATAAGAAATACCCAATTTAATAAAGATGGAGAAAAAAATAATTTTATGGTTGGGGGTCACCACAACATGAGGAACTGTATTAAAGGGTAGCAGCCTTAGGACAGCTGGGAGACACTGCTCTAGGAGGTTTGGAGAGAGTGGCTGAGCAGGGGTTTGGCACGTGGCAGGGAGAGAGGCATGGTTTCGCTTGCCAGAGCCCTTTGCTATATTTTGGTGCCAGGCATCCACGAGGGATGTTGCCCTCCCAGTTCTGGAAGCAAAGACGTTTGCCGGTTTATTGGCCCAAGGTGACGGCCAAGAATGGGTGCCAGAGGGCAGTAAGCCTTGGGATTGAGAGCAGCTGTCTTAAAAGTGTCGCCAACACAGGACGAGGCTGCGATGGCAAATTCTCACTATCTGCAGAGGCCTGGAGACCCTGTGCCTGTGGGATGTGACGTGTGGGGGATCACCCTCCTTAGCTGTTCTTAGCCGTTTACCATCACGGAATTAACCAAGTACTGTGGGGCATTTTGTCCATAGAATGATTCTTTACGGTTTATTTAACACGCATATCCACACGTGCATGTGCAGGTCAGGGAAATCCCAGAGAACCTTCATCGCATTCAATAGGAAGAAAGCTATCCGGGTAGATGGATGCAAGCTCACAGGTCTCTGTGAGGAACAGTGGGTCCACCAGCACTGCCCGTGGGCTGTGGAGGCTTGGGGACACCTTCCTGAATCCTCAATTGCAGGCCTTTGGCCGGTTTTGCTCCTTGCACCGTGGTCTGGTTACTCCTGTGGACCGCGTTAGGAATGCAGGCTGAGTCCCAGCCCCGCCCCCTCCACCCCCACCTCCATCCCCAACCCCGGATCAGGGTCTCCAGCTGATCCCAAACAATGAAGGTGTGAGGAGCCCGAGCTCAGGGTCTCCGAGGGCTCATCTGACTGTGGGTTCGGTTTGTTTTTGAGAAAGGAGGGGCGGGCTCTTCAAAGGCCATAAAGGGACCTCGCAAAGCTCCACGGAGTGGTTCTGGTCAGTGAGCAGAGGGCTGTTACTATTGGATGCTAGCTCAGAGGGATACACAAGCGGGTAGGGCGGGCACCGTCAGAGTGTTGGAGGCTCTCCCGAGTCAGAGAGCTATTATTATTAAAACTGAGCACTCATAAACTTCCAATTAAATATATTAAGAACAAAACTCATCGATTCCTAATTACTCCTCTAAGTCTTCTGAACGTAGCTACACTCCAGGGTGTCACTGAACAGTCGCACCGGTGTATGGAAGCTACGGAGTATGAACGAGGTTGGCTGCAGGACCCACAGGCGCCACCAGGCATGTGAGGCGCTGCCCAACAACGTTTGGTGAAGGAGTCTTGTGCATACATACATCTCGCCACACACACCTACCTCCGATATGAGCAGTGACCAGCCACCCTGTGTATTCTCTGCATCCATGGGATATGCTTCTAGACAGACCCGCTACAGGCCTGGTGTAGTGGCTGGTTCTGTGTGTCAACTTGACCCAAGCTGGAGTTGTCAAAGAGGAAGGGGCCTCCCTTGAGGAAATGCCTCCATGAGACCCAGCTGTAAGGCATTTTCTCAATTAGTGATCAAGGGTGGGAGAACCCAGACCATTGTGGGTGGTGCTATCCCTGGGCTGGTGGTCCTGGGTTCTATAAGAGAGCAAGCTAGCAAGCCAGGGGAAGCAAGCCAGTAAGTAACATCCCTCCATGGCCTCTGCATCAGCTCCTGCTTCCTGACCTGCTTGAGCTCCAGTCCTGACTTCCTTTGGTGATGAACAGCAGTGTGGAAGTGTAAGCTGAATAAACCCTTTCCTCCCCAACTTGCTTCTTGGTCCTGATGTTTGTGCAGGAATAGGAAGCCTGACTAAGATACCTGGGGAAGAGAGAAAAGCTCTCCTTTTATTGCTGAAGTCCCCAACCATGGCGTGGGCACCTTACACAACCAAGAATGTCCTCGAAATATTCAAGAGGGTCATGAGTACTTGGGAGAGTGTGTGGACGGCCACAGTAGAGCAATTCAGAGGTCACAGGGACAGGTCGACCTTATGGCCTGAGCTCTACAGGTAGGATAGCATCTGGCATGGGACCCTCAGCTGTCTCCTGTTACATGTTCACACTTCATCAGTGCCACATACTCTCAACTCCATGGGTGAACATAAATGTCATGTTTCCATCTTCAATAGACCATGTCAGACGACTTCCTCATGTCTAGAACACCAATGCCACAGGAAACTATTGGCTGCTTGTGATGGTTTGCATATGCTTGGCCCAGGGAGTGGCACTATTAGAAGGTGTGGCCTTGTTGGAGGACGTGTGTCACTATTGGGGTGGGCTTGGAGACCTCATCCTAGCTGCCTGAGGATGCTCAGTCTGTTCCTGGCTTCCTTCGGGTGAAGATGTAGAACTCTCAGCTCCTCCTGCACCATTCCTGCCTGGATGCTGCCGTGCTCCTGCCTTGATAATGGACTGAACCTCTGAACCTGTAAGGCAGCCCCAATTAAATGTTGTCCTTTATAAGAGTTGCCTTGGTCATGGCGTCTGTTCACAGCAAGAGGACCCTAACTAAGACACTGCTTGGATTCACGAGGACAGACCTGCTCACAAGGATAGTGGGCTTCCCACACCGTGGGCTGAGTGCTTCTGAAGCAGAGAAGCCAGGCTCGGGGGGCGGGGGGCATCCTCCCGTGTACCTGCTGGTGGGCGAGCCTGCTCACTCATCCTTTACCTGAAAGCTCCTCAGGCTGTGTGAGTGAAGCATCCTCAGAGAGCTCATTCCGTTTGTCCTGTGCCCCTCGGTGTCGAGCAAAGCTAGTCCCATCAGAACTCTTGACACGGCACAGTAAGCACTGCCCCATCATGGCCCATCCCTGGGTTGTTAGAAGCCATGTCCTGCAAGTCCCGTGCCTGGACTGACCTGGTTTCACTGGCAGCTTCGGCTAAGGACGAAGCCTGGAGCCCAGCAGCTCCGAGAGCACCCAGAGACAGAGAGGACCACAGATCCCACCAGAAGCCAGGGAAGCCTCCTTGCTTTGTACCAGATATTAGCCCGAGCCAGCAGGGTGAGGGCAGGGAGTGAAGCCGTGCACATGGGCTTCTGAGCCTCCCGCATCTCTCAGTGGAAAGATCAGAAGGATCTTCTGCCCCCTGATGTGTGTCTGGGGTCAACTTCGTAACCAGCACTAACTGAACCTGTATTAAACGTGCTGACGAATGAGACGGTAGCCTTCTGCAGACTCCAGAGGCCTGAATGTAGTCTGGTGTACACCAGCTATTGAAATTACAATGTATGCAGTGCACAATGCATGAAGCCACTGGCTTGGCCTGCCAGTCAGGCTGGGTGAGCAGGGTCTAACACAGTGAAATCCTAGCTGAAGCAGGCGATGGCTGGGGCTAACTCCAGGGTTGCTGAGCACTGAGATGCAGGCTTCACGCAACTCTACCTTCTTTCTATCATTGCTATTGAATTGGACCCCAGTGTATGCCAGCGAGTGCTTGCCTGGCTATCCCGGGGGCCTCTGGCTCTGGGTGTCCTGAAGTGGACTCTCTTTCCTCAGTAAAGAGCAAACTCAGGATTTTTCTCCCTTGGGGGCTCCTCTGACTTCCAAGGTCGGGTCGTACATCGTGGAAGGGAGAGACTCCGTTTTTTTCTGACTCCAGATCACACAGGTATTGTAGCATCCGCACTACCCCTAGGGGAATCACATCTCCATCAAACCGTGTATTTACACCAGCAGAAAGTTTCTCCTTCCTGGGTGGCCATGCTTACAGTCAAAGACCAGACAACAGACAACTGTCACTGAGGAAACAAACTGGGCTCTTCTGTCGAAGGGTTAAGACGTCCGTGGGCTTGGTTCTATTTTATTCTGCCCTGGAAGAAGTGGGGCAAACAGAAAAAGATGCAGTTTCTATGCAGAGTTGGATAGGGCCATTCCTGATGCTCACCTCAGACTCTCTCTCTCTCTCTGTCTTTTTAGCTCTAGTCATAAGGTAAGAGCTTCTCTTGGCTTAAACTAAGTACTGTTGGGTCCTGGTTCATCATCTGGTGTCCTTTCTCTGAGGGTGAACAGCTGGGCATGCTTGTGGAGTTAGCATTTGACACTATATTCAAATCATTTCTTTTGTCCCCAGCTCTCCACTCTGGCTCTCGTGTTTCTCTGGCTCTTAGCACGGTGCCCCGTAGTAATCATTATCTGATAAACATTTTCTGAGTGTGCGGAACTCCGTGTTGGCACACACATCTCCCTGTGGAGGTCATGGATCTGTGTGTCCAGAGAAGGTAAGAGAGCTTTGATGTGACAACGGCCACCTCAATATCCTTCCAGCCGTATTCAGTTCAAAACCTTGGCTATGGTTCCGTCGTCACTGTGGGATGCCTCCAATGGAGCTGAGGGTGCAGCCTCTCTTGAGCAGCATTTTTTTTCTCCTGCTCTCAGCACTGACTTCCTGTAGAGGCCCATGCAACTAAGGGCTAATCCATGCTGCCACGCTGGTTGGCAGGCATGGACTCCACTTCCCAGAAGGAGAGCCTAGTGCCAGCTGCAAGTGGTGGGAAGTGGACCTGTTATCCACACTGGGGGATTCTGGGTCTTGTAGTCTGGTGTGGTGGCCATGGGTATTTGTACCCCAGGATTTATCCAGTGAACTGGCACACTTCAGAAGTTGTGGGTCACAGTGAGAAGGAGGTCCGTGGGACTACACATGCTGTGCTACTTAGAGGGGGTGTCGCCCCCCAGCCAACCATCTTCAGAGCTAGACATTGCGTTTCACATTATTTCCACTGCGTACGTACAGCCAGAGGCCTACCCGCCGCCTGCAAGGATGAAGGACTGGCATTGCGTTTACCTCAACACTGTGGGAGAGGACTAATCTATGTGGATAAAGTAACAGATCATTTAGATGCCGCTGCTGGGTATGGCTGAATCCAGTGAACGCTTTTTCTCAAAATGCACAAATGTGTTTATGAAGGAATAAATGCAAACGAAAGGCAAGTCCCTGTGCCTGTGCATTTTGTATTTATATCTTTTTCTGTGGCTGAAATGGAAAAACCACGGCTAACTGTACGTGCGTGATTTGTGTTGTATACAGTGTGCATTTTTCATATTCAGTTTTCTAAACGGGCTGCAAATATTGAATGTGTTCACTGGCAAACATCGGGATGGATGTTTGCTGCTGCTGCATTTCTTAGAGCTCATTCTCTCAGCTCAGAAGGGGCCTCTGATTCTGTTTTTTCCCCTCGGTTATCAGCCCCAGTGGTCCCCAGAGTGGACGAACACCTCCTCCCATCTAGGGCACATGGAGGGTGTACAGCATTAGGCTTTCCCTACGGGATGTTTTCAATAAGACCAAGGGCCACAGCTCCAGGCAGGATGGAGAAGCCCCTGGGCCACCAGCTGTTGGAAGGAAACGAGAAACCCATGACTCGTAGGCGGCGGTCCCATGAGCTCCCATAATAACCAGCAGCAGCAGGTCTTAGGCAATGTGATCTAAAAGCTCAGTGCTTCGCCGCACCAGCCTGCCCTTGGCCGACCCTCCTAGCTGCTCTGAACCCCTCGTCACTTCATTGTATAAAATTTACAGAGAGCAGAGATCGCTGTGCTGTGCCACCCCTCCTGGGAGGGTTCAATTCCTGGGTGAGCAAAGTCCTAAATGTGTGCTGTCAACATGGGCACGGCCACATCAAGAATCCCATAACCTCAGACTTCACGGGCAAATGGCAGTCTTTCCCACAGAGTGAGAGGCTCAGAAACAGGACAAAGCTTTCCTTCAATCCGTGTATGGTTGTCGATGGAATATGCAGAAAATGTCGGGGTAGCTTGCTACTCTGTGTTTACTGCTCCAAGAACGCTCCCCTACAGAGATAGCCCTGCACACATTTGATAAACTTCCCTCCTGACCCAGCTATCACAAGCCCCGCCTCCTTGGTTATCTGTAATAACCGGCTTCCTCGTTCAGCTGTGTGTAATGACTTCCCCGTCCCCACCTCTGTCCAACTGCCTAGAATAAACACATTAAGCTTCTGGGGTTCCTCAGTCTATCAGGGAGCCCAGAACATGTGACCCCAGTTTTTCCTTTCCATCTGTCTGCCCTCGTTCCCTCCATACCACAGTCAGATCCAGCCACGGTCCAGGGCTCAGCAGGAATGTCCGCCCAGCAATGAAGAAACAGCTACCCGATGGAGGCTGGTTATAAACCACAGAGGCTTGGACGCAAGAGAATCCTGTTGGCTTCCATGCATGGAACAACACACTGTGTCCTGATTGCTTCAGCTGTCAACTCGACACAGCCTAGCGTTGGCCCAAGGAGGGCCCAAGTCATATGGTCTTGTCTGTAAGGAATTGTCTTGATTGTTGGTGTGCAAAGAAGAGTCCAGCCCACTGGGCGTGGTGACATTGCTGAGTGTGTTGTCCAAGAAATCTAGCCGGGAGAAAGTCAGTCAGAGCCATTCCTATTTGGCTTTTACTTTAGCACCCGACCAGACTTCTCTCAAGGTTAGTTAGCTTATGACCTGGACCGGTATGCCAAAATAAAACTCTTCTTCCTATTTTAACTAGGCTTTCTGTTGCTGTGGTAAAACACCCTGACCAGAGGCAACTTGGGAAGGAAAAGGTTTATTTTACCTCCAATTCCACATCACAGTCCATCACTGAAGGAAGTCAGGACAGGAACTCAAACAGGTTAGGAACCTGGAGGTAGGAGCTGAAGCAGAGGCCATGGAGGTGAAAGACCCCCGGAGTGGGGAGACCCTCACTCAAGTCTCGGGATAACGAGACCCCCCAAGAACTCACACAAGACAGTCCTTGTTGTAATCACATGAGGTTTATCGATAGCAACCAGTGCACTGGGGTCGAGACTCGTATCCCACGCAGGGGCAGTGGAGTTCGACCCTGAGAGGCTGGGAGAAGAGGTATTTAAAGGGAGAAACCACAACCCGAGGGGGCAGGGATGGCGTCATTGAAAGGTGTGAAGAATAACAGTGAAAAATCACAAGGAAAAACTCTCTGTTTTTCAAGATTGTTTCCTAGGAGAAGCTGTCTCCTGCTTCTCAGATTGTTTAACTCCATGGTCCGCTAGTTCCTAGGAGAAGTTGTTTCCTGCTTCTCAAGATTGTTCTCTAAGATTTATGGTCAGCTAGTTTCTGGGAGAAAGCTGTTGAGCCGGCCAATGTAATTACCCATTCTATAGCCCTAGGAGAGGCTTCTTGGAACATACAATTCTGGGGCCTAATCTGTTTTTTTTTTTTTCTTCTGCTCTAAACTTTGTGTCTAGGGGGGCAACTTTAAAACTTTTACCTTTCAGAGGGGTGCTGCTTCCTGGGTTGCTCTCACAGTTCGCTCAGCCCGCTTTCTTGTAGACCACAGAACTGCCAGTCAGGGAAGGCACCACCCATAAAGAGGTGGGTCCTCCCACATCAGTCACTAATTAAGAAAATGCCCTACAGGCTTGCCTATAGCCTGGTCTCATGGAGACATTTCCTCAGTTGGGGTTCCTTCTCAGAAAACTCTAGCTTGTGTCAGGTTGATGTAAAAACCAGCCAGCACACCTCTTGTACTGGCTGGTTCTGTATGTCAACTTGACACAAGCTGGAGTTTTCACAGGGAAAGGGGCCTCGCTTGAGGAAATGCCTCCTTGAGACCCAACTGTAAGGCATTTTCTCAATTAGTGATCAATGGAGAGGGCCCAGCCCATTGTGGGTGGTGCTATCCCTGGGCTGGTGGTCTTGGGTTCTATAAGAAAGCAAGCTGAGCAAGCCAGGGGAAGCAAGCCAGTAAGTAACATCTCTCCATGGCCTCTGCATCAGCTCCTGCTTCCTGCCCTGCTTGAGTTCCAGTCCTGACTTCCTTTGGTGATGAACAGCAATGTGGAAGTGTAAGCTGAGTAAACCCTTTCCTCCCCTACTTGCTTCTTGGTCATGATGTTTGTGCAGGAATAGAAACCCTGACTAAGACACCTCTCAAGTTGCTTTTGGTCACAGTGTTCACCACAGCATCAGAGAGCAAAATAGAACAGATTGGTTTTGTTCTCCACTTGAGAAAAAAAAAAGTAAAGCCAAAATTATTTATCACTACTAATACTATTATTATTGTGAATTGCTCGATAAAGTATGCTGCCATTTTATCAAGATATTGCAAGCAAACATTACCGATGACCATGGTTGGTAGTATACTCTCACGGATACAACATTAACTCTGTCACAGATGTTACAAGGCTGTTCCAAGATGTGTAAAGACTCCTGCTCTAATGACAGCTGCCTAGCATTCCAGATGTGAGAAGACCTGTGTGAACTGAAGTTCCCAGAAAACACACACATGCACGAACCACACAGTACACACACCACACCACACACACACACACACACACACACACACACATCTCCACCTCACAATACACACACACACACCTCATAATACACACACACACACCTCCACCTCACAATACACACACACCTCCACCTCACAATACACACACACACACCTCCACCTCAAATACACACACATGCACACACACCTCCACCTCAAATACACACACACACACCTCCACCTCAAATACACACACATGCACACGCACACACGCACACACACACACACATGCACACACACCTCCACCTCACAATACATGCACACAAGCACAGGCACGCACACACGCACATGCACACCTGTATGATAGACTCCGTGAGAATGATCAATTGATTAGAACTGTATTGTTGTGGAGAGTTGAAAGGTCGCAACTCTGAGCCAATTATCTTGGTTTATCTTTAGTCCCTTCAATGACTGTTCATTGGACATCTAGGTGTCTGACCTGCATCCTTTAAGAACTATCAGGTAAAACTTTTGGAGTGCACTAACTTAGCAGTCCACTAGCTTCCACCAACCCAAACTCTAAAGTGTCTTTACGTAGCAACCGAGACTTAAAGCAGAGTTTCCCCAGCTTGTTTGAAACCCATCCACCTGACGTCCCCACAAAGGCATTTGGAAAGTACATTGAATTATGATTTTTGTTTTATAACATGTGACCACTTCCATGTTGGAGTGTGCTGTTTGGTACACTCTCACCCAGGTCCCTGGCCATGGCTACTTTAATTCGGCTGGAGATAAGCTGTCTTGCTCCCTTTGACAGCTGCGCTGGGCTCTGAAAGGGCCTCACGCCCGAGTCATCCTCTCCCCAGGGAAAGCCACCTACCGCCCAGCCATTGATTTCGAGGCTGGAAGGTAGGGGTTTTTCAGAGCACAGCACACTGCCATCCTGTAGAAGCAGTTCTCAGGCTTTGTTGAGTAGGTCAACCAGCAGGTAATAACTTTCTTCTGAAGATGAGCAGGTGTAGATCAAGCCACAGGCCCTAACTCTCAAGCACGGCGGGGGAGGTTGTTCACAGTTAGAAACAGCCTTAAAAGTCAGGACTCCTGTCTAAGCAGCCTCTCTCATCCCCCCACCCCCACTCACGACACCTCTCCTAGCGTATGCTCACACGCATATCCCTACACACAACCACAGACGCTCAGGGGTTTGGGAGGAAGTGTGTATCTGCCCACTGCCCATCCTGGGGGCCCATCGCCATGCTGGAGCTGAGCCAGGTGTCTCAGCTGTGGTCATGGACATGTTGCATTCACCGCTAGGGGCGTTCAGGGCATGTTCAGTGGCACCCCTGCCTTGCAGGATCCCTCACCCCAAAATGAGACCACCAGATATCTGTTCAGAAAACCAGCTGCCCCTGAGGAACAGAGTCGCTCTGCAGTCTCGGGGCTGGGCATCCGGGCACATAGCTTGGCAGCAGGGTGCCTGCCCATCATGTGTGAAGCTATGAATTCGATTCCAGTGCCCCTCCCGCAAGGGCATAAAAGAACAAAATGACCACATACACAGTTCTGCTGGATCCCAAGAAGGAATCCACTAAGGTTGGGTCACAGCAGAGTAGACTAGTAGAGTGCCACCACCCTGGGAAGTAGACATGAAGAGCACAGTCCTAACAAGACTAGACCCAGGCTGGTGACAGATTTACCTGTGGGAAGGTTTGGTCCTGGGAAAGAAGCCAGCCATCAGGGGATCTTACCCCATCTACAAACCTACTGACTCCCATGTCCTCCAGCCTCGCCAAGGAGGAAAGTCCATGCTTCATCTGGCACAGGCCTCTCTGCATGGCACCTAGTAATAAGCAAGCCCAAGGCCACCATCAGGCAGCTGGGGCGCAGTGCTTGGGTGGCCAGAGCAGGCTGGAGCATCTGCTCGTAGATGTCAGGAAAGAGATCCCAACACTCACCGGGATTCTGAAGAACAGGCTCCATGCAGGGCTGCTTCTCACGGGGGCATCCAGCCTTCCAGGCAAACATCTCACTCCCCATAGAGAGAGGCTCCTAATTCTACCCCACTCAGGCTGAGGGAGGGAGTGCGTGGGATGCTTCCTTCCTCATTCATTAAGTGCCTGTGGTGACATCCTGAGACAGAGCAGATTAGCTCGTTACCCTGTTTACAGGGAGGCTCCCACCTGCGGATGCAGACTGACTTCTTTGTGTCAACTGTGTGTGGGGGGACGTACGTGTGTGTGTGTGTGTGTGTGTGTGTGTGTGTGTGTGTACGTGCGTGTGTTTGTGTATGGTGTGTGTGTGTGCCTCTGTGTGTTTGTGTGAATATATATGTGTGTGTTTGTGTCTCTGTGTGTGTGTGTGTGTTTCTGTATGTGTCTGGTTTTTGTTTGTGTGTGTATGAGTGTGTATATGTGTGTATGTGTGTGTGTACGTGTATATGTTTGTGTATGGTGTGTGTGTGTGCCTCTGTGTGTTTGTGTGAATATATATGTGTGTGTTGGTGTGTGTGGGTATTCGTGTTTCTGTATGTGTCTGGTTTTTGTTTGTGTGTATGAGTGTGTATATGTGTGTATGTGTGTGTTTGCGTGCATATATGTGTATGTCTGTGTGTATGTGTGTGTAGGTGTATGTGTGTGTCTGTCTGTGTGTATCTGTGTGTGTTTGTATTGAAGGGTTAAAATTTCTAAAAGTTAGTCATGAACAAAGTCCAGACATGCCTGAGAGAATTTGAGATAGGGCTCACTGGCCCGACTATCAGCTCCCAAGGACACTGGCCATCTGGAGCCACCCCCTCCCCTTCCTTCACTCCCTGAGGATGGGTCATCCCTCTGCTGCAGTGAGATGAGTTGCCCTGCCCACATTGCTGAGATGCTAGATTACACGTATGCTTTGTTGATGTAACTCCGTGCCAATAGTAACTGTGCACCCTTTGTATTAGCCAATTATGTGTATCCACATGAAACCCCTGGTTTTCCCTATATAAGCTCCTGCCTAGAGAGGCTCGGGGCTGGACTCAATCTCCTGTGTGGGATATGTGTCAGCCCGAGATCTCGTAAATAAAACTGCCTCTTGCTGATTACATCAAGACCGGCGTCTCGTGTTTCCTGGGGGTACCCCAACCCGTGACTGGAGCGAGAGTCTCCCCAAAATCTGGGGGTCTTTCAGTATATGTGTATCTGTATGTTTTTGTGTATATCTGTGTGCATGATGTGTTTGTGTGTGTGTGTGTTTGCATATGCGTATGTGTCTGTGTATGTTTTTGTGCATGTGTTTGTATTTGTGTGTATCTGTGTATGTTTGTGTGTATATCTGTGTGCATGTGTGTGTTTGTGTGTGTATGTGTATGTTTGGGTATGTATGTGTCTGTGTATGTTTTTGTACATGTGTTTGTATTTGTGTGTGTTTGTGTGTGTTTATGTGTATATGTACATATGTGTGGTTTGTGTGGATTCCTGTGTGTATGTGTGTGTTAGGGCGTATGTGTGTTTTTGTGTATATCTGTGTGTATGTGTGCTTGTGTGCATATCTATGTGTATGTGTGTGTTTTGTGTATATATCTGTGTGTATGTGTGTGTTTTATGTGTATCTGTGTATGTGTGTGAGTGTGGAGTATGTGTGTGTGTTTGTGTGTATATCTCTGTGTGTGTTTGTGTGTATATCTCTGTGTGTATATCTGTGTGTGTGTATGTGTGTGTGTGTGTGATCCTCATTTTCTTTTTCCCTGTTAGAAGCGCCATATTTAGCCCCATTCACCTTCCGATCTTACGACCTTCATCACTGCAGTCACTGTTCCTTTTATCTTCAGGAAACTGTCGAATGTGGAAGTGGGGTGTGTTACCGAGAGCTGCCTCTGGTTGAGTCTGAGGGGCCTAGTAGACAAGGCCCTTCCATCCCTGTCTTCTTTCCTGCGTCATGCAGCCCCAGGGCTGTACCCATCATGCTCTCTTGAAGTCTGGAACACTTTTGTCCCTGCATTTGAGGGGCAACTGCTAGCACCTGCTGAGTGCAGGACCACAGAGGCCACTACTGCTTGCTCAGTAGGAAAGCAGGCTGGAAGATGAATGATGCTGCGTGCTCCATGAGGAGGCCGGGCCCCTCAGGAAGACCAAGCCCGTGAGCTATAGGAGCATGCAGGGATCACCACAGCTACAGTCTCAGGCCTGTGCTTCCAGGAGCCTGCTGGACTCCGGATTAGGATGTTGAGCCTGACTTGGGCCCGGCAGTCAGGGTCACGCTCATTTGAATCAGCTTCTGGGGAGACACACCACTGCTCCACACTGAAGCCTCCCTAGCTCTCAGAGCTTTCCCAGGAGAACGGCCTCGGTGGCTTTTCACAGCCCGTGTCTGTTGTATCACACTATAGTGCAGACTCTGGCTGCAGATCCACTGCACAGGGGTGGGCATGACCCTCTCGCTCCAAGTTTAGAAACCACCAATGTGAGTATTAGAGGGAGGATTGACCCTGACGAATCTAATCTGTTATAGTGTCATCATCCCAGGCCACGCGATGGGAGGAAGCACAGCCTTCAAGAGTAAAAGTGATCCAGGGGGTGCCCAGCTGTCAGGGTTTAAATCTCAGTCCATGCCCCACACTGAGCCAACATGGCTCCACGTGGAGAGGTTTAACGAGAGAAGAGTGGCGGAGAGGAAAAGAGGCCCACCATGGGCATGTAGAGGGAAGGGGGAGGGATGGGGAGAGAAGGGACAGGGAAAGAGGGGAAGAGAGAGCAAGAGGGGAGTAAGAGGGAGAGGAGGGGCAAGCAACTCTCTTTATAGTCAGGTCAAGCATGGCTGCCTGTTGCTAAGCAACCGTGGGGCGAAGCATACCTGGCTGTTCCCAGGTAGCTGTGGGGGTGGAGCTTAGACAGAATACCAACACCAGCTACTTTTTAAAAAAGTTATTAATTAATTAATATTAATTAATTTATTTATTTTTACCAGGCAGTGATGGTGCAGTCCCAGCACTCAAGAAGCAGAGCAAGCAAATCTCTGAGTTCAAGGCCAGCCTGGTCTAAAGAGTGAGTTCCAGGACAGCCAGGACTATACAGAGAAATCCTGCCTCAAGAACTGTTGTTGTTGTTGTTGTTGTTATTATTATTATTATTATCTTACATGTGTGCTCATACCCACACATGCCACAGGACATATGTGTAACTCAGAGAACAACTTGAGGCGGTTGGCTCTCTCCTTCCACCACACGGGCCCCAGGTTTGGCAGGCATCTGTGCCGTCTCACCTGGCCCCCAAACTACTCTTCGCCATGCGAACTGAGCCTTACCATTCAGTGAGGCTCTGAATTCCAGAGTTGTCTGTGGGCCAGGGCTGGTGGCAGCCAGTCACGGAGATGACAAAGAGCTGTTAGCACTGCGGTCAGCACCGAGGTCAGTGAGTAGGAAGGAGATAAGACCTCTTTGTCCCTGCTGGGAAAGGTTACCTCACCGCTGTCTGACTTCTCCGAATTGTGTACGGCTTCGTATTAGAACAGGCAAACGCCTTCAAGATCATGCGACCCTCCTCCCCCTTTGAGCGGCTCTACAGGAAATTTGCACACAGAACCGGGCGCCCGTGACTTCGTGGCGAGCGCTTCTGATTTGTTATCTGTTCCCTGTAGGTTTGGGATTCAGGGCATGTGTGAAAAGACACACAAACACATTCCCACTGAGACATCAGGGCTAGCCAGCCAGCAGAGTGGGCCCTTGACTGAGCTCCCTGTGCAGCCCACGGCCGGGAACAAACACCGCCACATGGCGTTCTGTGAGCAAAACCGACACATGGTGCAATCTGTAGTCGCCGATGCCAGCACTAATTGAACGGATGCTTTCCGAACACTTGTTCACGAGTCACAGATGCCACAGAAATACATTCCTTACGCTCAGGCAGTGTCTTCAGGAGGCCTGGGGGCGGGGTTGGGGGTCCTGAAGCTGAGAGCAGCCATTACGTCATCACCCCTTCGCCTGGCCTTTGTGATGTCAAACAGCCACGTGGGGTTTCCGTTTGATTTAGTCTTTGAATGAACCGCATTGGTTCCCTGGTGTGCTGGCTCTGCAGCATTGGTGTGTCTGGGGCTGCAGCTCCTCTAGGGTCTGGGTGAAGGGAGCTTCCTTTCCCGGTAAGGGGATCTCGCGGTAGATCGGTCTCCTTCTCTTGAGCACCTGCTCCCCAAGTGCCCCGATCCACACACCTCTCGTTATGTCATAAACAGTGGCTGCCCACATGGAGAGCTTCGAGGTGAAGACACACACACCAAGCCTACTGGGTGACCAGTGCCTCGGGCAGGGGTATCGATAAGTGGTTGCAGGCTGACTGTGCACATGGACCTGCCCTCCTGAAGAAGAGTAAAGGAGGCTTCCTCAAGGCCCTTGTCTCAGGGTAACATGAGGCCAGGCCTGAGCCCTTGGCCAGCCCTGACCTTGAGGCCCAGGCGGCTAGGCCTGTGGTAAGCAGGAAGCCATACCACGTTCTTGTTCCCCAGGTGTAAATCTGGACTGACTTTTCTGGAACACACCGTCATCTCCAGGGAAGTGGGGAGTCAGGAAGCAGCATCCTGGAGAGCGACCAGGATTCTTTAGAGTCTCTCCAGGGACAGGCTGACGGGGTTTATCCCGTCAGCCCACACTGTGGTGAGCTCTCAACCTAGAACCAGTCCTAGGAAGACGTTCATTTCATCACGTGCTATTCCAGTGTAGAGAACAAGGAGCCAGACAGCTCCAGGCTCTGTGTCCTGGGGCGGGACACTGGCCGGCTTATATCGTGTCAGCATTGGTCACAGAGTTCAAACTCCACTGGGCCGTCTGGGGTTAGAAGCCAAGAGCAATGGAAAAGTGAAATTATCAACACGGGAGAGGAGAGGCGCCTGCCTGTTCCCTCCCTGAGCAGACACCTGAGGACACTGACCTAGCTGGTGCCATGGGCTCAGGTCAGTGTGCTTAGGTGCTGTGAGCGTACACTCTAAATACACACACACAAACACACACACATGTACACACACACACACACGCACACACACTCTAAATACACACACACGTACACACACACAGAGACACATACACACACACACAGAGACACATACATACACAAACACACAAACGTACACACACACAGACACATACACACACACACACTCTAAATACACACACACACACTCTAAATACACACACACGCACATGCACACGCACACACACACATCACACACACTCTAAATACACACACACGTACACACATACACACACTCTAAATACACACACACACACGTACACACACACTCTAAATACACACACGTACACACACACACACACACACACACACACACGTATGTACGTTTGGGTGCAGATTCCAAGAACAATGTCCCACATTGGACTTTTTCCAAGCCAAAAATAAAAATAATAAAAGAGACTAAAGCAAGGAGACCAAGCTTGGATTTGCGGTCAACTTCAGTGGGCCAGGGTATGGGAGGTGGATGTTGGTGACCAGCGTGCACCAAGGTTTAGGAAGATGGAACCAGGACTTGAATTGTCTTTTGGGTCCTGGTCTCCCTGGGTGTCATGTGCCCTCCTGTGGTCAAGCCTTGCATCTATCAGAGACCACAGTGTCTGCGGCTCCCCTGAGAAGGAGACCCACCTGTGATGGCAAGTTTGGAGTTTAGGTTTCTTAAAAAAACACAAAACAAAACAAACAAACAAACAAAAAAAACAAACAAGAAAAACCAGAAATATTATAAGAACGTTTTCACTTTAACCCCAGGTGTGGGATACGGGGCTGCTTCAGACCGTCCACAGCAGCTGACTGATTTGCCTCGTGCTCTAGCAGGGGTGTGATTTGGCCAGCTGCAGACAGCTTCTACGATTGTGTGATGTTTGGAACCGTGGGACTTTTCAGAGGGTGTATACATGCTAGGGCCCCGAGAGGCACCGTGGGTTGTTGTTGGTTCACCGTTGGTCATGGTTTGTTAAGTAGTCACTTGCAAAGAAACAAGAAGAAATTAGATATCCTGACAGTGAAGATTAAACTTGCCTCAAGGAACTCAATGCCCTTCGCCAGTCCTCTCCTATCTAGTGTTAGGGGGCTTGAAAGGGTAGAAAAGGATGGTGGTGGTGGGGAGGAGAACCTACAAAGAAGTAAAAGACAGAAGCACCCACCTTCTTCTGCAGCTACAGACCAACAACCTGTAGTCATTCGTGTTTCCTAGCAGAATGCCCAGGTCCCATGGACTCCTAGATTAGTCCAGCTAGTCCTAGAGCTGGGACAGCCAGAGGCTCTGTGTCCCTGGGTCGGGGGAGGGGGTCTTGGGTATGAAAACAGATCCCCTGAATCCTACCTTGTGGCCTGTGTCCTAGGACCTAAGAGGTATACATGACGGGCGGCCTGTCTGATGGCTTTAGAAGCAGAGGAACAGAAGAGGCCACCCGATTTTGTGTTACTGGCCTTGTGGCTTAGTTGTTGATCAAAGACTAAAGAGTCCTCACCCTGTTCCTTCAGGATACTCTGTGCTAGCCCTAACGCCAACTGAGTCCTGAGGGAAATACAAACCCTCCATCTTACCTACTGATGATTCATTCCTGCACAGGTTTGAGAAGCCGTGCCTCATAACTAAACTCACCTTCTGTGAAGCACAGATTGACGCCTGAGGGAAAATATCTGTGGAGCCTAAGGTAAACCGAACCTCTCCGCTTTGCCTTGAGAGCTCCACTCCTGGGGTCATGTGCCACTCCTGACTGGAGAATGCAGTGACCTTAGTCCAGCCTGTACAATGATGCCGGTCCGAAGGCCGTAGTTTCTCTGTAGTCTGCCACAGAGAAGAGCACATCACTGTAATGGTTGACTGTGTCTTGCTAGATGTGGCAGTAATGGGGACAAGTGTCCTCAGCCCTGTATTCAGACTTCCAGGAGGACATCCACAGCTCCTCGCTGGCCTCCTTGAAGTTACCTATTTACTTCAGTTCTACGTCTCTTCCACTGGCTGACCTGTTGTTATAGCTTCTTTATATCCTTGAGGGCAACCAAAAGTGAAGTCCCGTGTGATCGAGAGGGAATAGCAACTTTCTCCTCATGGGGACATCCTGTGTCCCTGGACTCATGCTAACACAGCCTCTGATCCAGGGGTTGGGTAGTCTGCCTACAGAGAGCTTTTGTAGAGATGTTCAATGTCTAGCCACAAGCCAGGGTTCCCTCTCTGGCCCACCCTCACTGTACATTTAGTGAGGAGAGCAGTGACTTAACTCTGTGGTGCCACATGGCACACAGGTGGCATACTGTAGCCAACCGTGCCTACCTAGAGTCTGGTGTGACTGGACTCAGACCAGTCCCAGCTAGAGCTGACTGGAGATACCTGGCATGGGACGGCATTTGTCAATTGCTCATGAGAACTTAAGCTCCTGGTCAGTACTATGTGAGCTTTGAAGCTTTGGGTGGATAAACTTATTTCAGGGTCACTCATCCATCAAGTCGTCTGCCTCTCAAGGGCTGTGCTAACTGCCTGGTGACCTATAAAATACTGCACATGTGGTGCTTTGAATGAGAACAGTTCCCATAGGCTCCTATAGCTTATATATCTGAATGCTTAGTCTGGAGTTGGTGGAACTGTTTTGGAAGGATTAGGAGGTGTGTCCTTGTTGGAAGAGGTGCCACTGGGTATGATTTTTTGTGGAGGGGGGATGTAGAGGTCAACCATGTGAAGGAAAGAAGTGGGATGGAGAACGAGGTGCCATAGGCTCTTCGAAGAGGCCTGATCGGCCATGCATTAGATCTAAATCGGCTCTGAGCACACTGGTGAGACAGCAGAAGGGAATCCAGGCCAGGGAGGTGGCTGCTTCCCCCATTTTCACAGAAGTCCTCCCAGGTGATGATACTCCCTACACTCCTGAGTTACCTCATTAGGCAGGGCTTTCAATGTTGAGATAGGATTGGCCAAGGATTTAGGGACTGGGCAGTACACTCAGATCTGCACTCTGATGTCTCTGGGATACATCACATGACTCTGTCGCCTCTCCCTCCCCCCCCCCCCCCCCGGTCCTATCACCACAGGCTTTGAGGTTCTAAGAGACCCTGTTGTGAGCTCTCATTCTCTGCCTCATTCTTTGCCTCAGCTACTGTTCCGGCTCAACATCTGCTTGCTGCCTTGCTGCTCACCAAGATGGTTAGCCATGGGCCTTACCGCCCTCCGGAACCTTGAGCTCCAGTTAAATACTTTGTTGCTGCTGCTGTTGTTGCCTTGGAGATGGCCTCTCTTCACAGCAACTGAAAAGCAAAGGCGGAAATCCTTATAAACAGAAAATGGAGTTGCGCCCATTGTTCTGTGAGGCTCCTGGGGGCCACCTGAAGTCAGATCCTGAAAGCTGGGCGGTAGCTTTTCAGCTGGAGGAGGTTACCACATCTCAGTAGGTAATGACACACTTGGGAGTATGGACATACAAAGCTGGGTGCCACTTCAAGGGACCCACCAGGGTACTGGGAGAGAAGGATGGAATGAGACAGGAGGTCTTAGGCGATCTTATCCCTGCAGGAAGGGGACATGGAGCCACTGAGGGCTGACAGTGTGGTGTTAGTGACACAGAATTAACAAGGGTAGTGGGAGCAGGTAACATCTGAAATACAAGAGAGATAAGTCTTGCCTCATTAGGACCCCAGACTTACGGCCATTGGCATGTTCTCACTTTGGTTCCGGCCAGTTTGTGTCTGAAAACCTGGCTGGGGCAGTGAGGGAATGAAGAAAGGACAGACATGTATAGAAAAGCTGGGGTGGGGTGGGTTGTGCTCACTCTGATGGAAAGACCAACCACCACCACCACACAGGACCTCGGTGTGTTTGTTGGGAACAGCCCAGGAGGAGGGGTCTGTAGGTGAGCAGTCTCAAGCCGTAAGCACCCAGGAGGAAGACGCTGCAGCGGCTAATATTTGTACACACTCGTCAGTTGCTCGCCGGTCGACCCCAGAGGAAGGCTTGTTACCCCTGAGTCTCACCTGGGGAAGGCTTGGTCATTTGCATGGGACTGAGGCATTGGACTGTGCCCAAGTCAAAAGTATATATTCACACAGGACTTCACTCCCCAAGGGCCTCCTCTGCTCTGTTCTAGGGGTGCCTCATTTCCCGAACTTAGTGGACAGACCAATATTGCTGCTAATGTGCCCATTCTGCAGATTGGAATGTTGTGTGCTCAGTTTCACCCTAGTTCCTTTATTATTTTTTTTATTTATATGAGTACACTGTGGCTGTCTTCAGACACACAGAGGGCACCAGATCTCATTACAAATGGTTTTGAGCCACCATGTGGTTGCTGGGAATTGAACTCAGGACCTCTGGTAACAGGGTCAGTGTTCTTAATCACTGAGCCATCTCTCCAGCTCCTTAACCCTAGTTCCTGCAGAGACCCTTGAGTCATAGGCTGGGAGAAGATGGTCCTTTCAGGACTTCTGGTGTCTAGGGAGACGGAGGCAAAGACTCCATTACTGGAGAGGGGAAATAAACTAATTTGGCAGGAATGGGGTGGGTGAGCTCTGCTAAAGGAAGTACTACTTCTTCTCCCACTTGGCTCAGAGGTGGAGGTCACCTGGGTGTGGCTAACTCCCCAACATAACTAGACAAGCCCCAATGCTTAGGGTAGATCTGGGGTCCCAGGATAGCCTGCCGCCAAGGGTCTAGAGGCATTACCCAGGGACGCCGCCTGGATAGCAAGAGTCCTTCACGGAGGTTTGAGGCTCGTTTGCTGACCTTCAATGAGTCTCCACTTGCGTGGACGCTATTGTTCTAGTTCTGGGAAATGCAGAATGGATCCGTACAGTCTTTTCTTCTGATTGGACAGGCAGCTGGAAAGTCTCAGCCATCTGTGGTGGCGCAGAAGTGACAAGGCGTCAGCCACGGAGACAGCTGCTGTGGATGATCAAGGTGCGCCTTCCCGGGAACCGCTCTGAATAGAGACTGAAGTGGCAGCGTTCATTCCCACACTTTCCTCCTGCCTTGGGCTCGAGCTGCGAGTTATCACTTTGCTTTTCCTCGACTTTTAAGATATCTGACACTTTCTGGAGAACTGAGCCATTTAAAGAAAGCACCCGCGAACAGTTCCCGGCAGACACTATGGTAACCCCGAGGGGGTTTGCCTTTGCCCAGGTGGCCCACTTTGGTACCACGCATCCGGGAACCCCTTTCTGACTGCGGACCTTTCTTCCCCCGGGGCTCCGAGATTCCCTGTGAAGCCTCCCAGCCATGCCGGCTGTAGACATCCAGAGCCTCCCGGCTTCAAGTGCCCGCTGCCAGCTTCTCCTTTTCCATGGCAAAACATAAACCATGAATTTTTAGAAACTAGTAACAACCAAATGATCTCGGAGCTAAAACGCTGCCAGGGCCTGCAGAAGCTCGGGGGATGTGGGAGGAGCCACCCACCTAGGGGACGCGTAGGCTGAGATGACACACCCTCTGTTCTCAGCCATCTCTCAAAAAAGAAACGAATCTCAAGCGCACCATATATAATTTCATTTATATGGCTTTCTGGAAAAAAAAATCAAAACAATAAGAGACAGAAGCAGATGGTTACTAGGAGCTGGAAAATGAAAGACAAGAACTTTACTTAAACATCATCATTAAGAAAAAGAACTTAAAGTCTCTAGAATAAAACCACCGGCCATGTAACTACTTAACTGCTGTAGCTAAGGTTAAGTAAGATGGCCCATTGCGTTTCTCTGAGGGACAGGACATCTGTATCACCGTTAGCACAGAGTCATTGTACAGCCTGGTCTCTTAATGACCTCATCACCAAGTGTACCGTTCATACTGAGCAGAGTCATCCACTGCTCGCTCCCGTTCCCTCTCTGTCCTCCCGCTAGTCCTTAGCATGTTGTATGTAGGTGAGAGAAACAGGAAACAGGTGAGACCCGTCCACTCCACTCAGTGGGATGGTTTCCAGCTCCGTTTGTTTTCATTCTCATGTCAGTGACGTCATATTCTCTATTGTGAAACGGGGTCTATTGGGTATAACCGCCACGCTTTCTTTACCTTTCTATTTTTATTTTATTTTATTTTTTTTATTGGTACTTGGGATTGGATCTGGGGGCCATGCATCTGTGGACGGGTACCCAGGTTGACGGCAGTACGTTGGGGTTGTAAATAGCGCTGTAATGTGCATGGGTGTGCGTGAGTATCTCTTGTGGTGTGCCTCCATTTCTTTGGGAACACAGCCAGGCATGGGATAGCTGAACCATAGGATATTTAAGGGGGAGAGACCGACATAATGTCCATGGCTGCCACACTACTTTACCTTCGCCCCAACGATGGATTCGTGTGCCTTTTTTTTTTTTTTCTCCTCCACATGCTCTTCAACATTTGTTGTTTCCCTAGGCAAAACTCACTGAGGCACCATCTTGGAGCTTACCCACTCCCTTGTTGTTAGCCGTTCTGATTAAGGTGAGACCTGTGTTGTTTTCATGGGCGTCAGATGGCTCAAGACACTGGGCACTGCCTCTGCTTTTGAGAACTGGGCGTTCATTTTTATCTGTTCATGTATTGGACTGTTTCGTTAGAATTTATTTTGTCTGAGTTATTTTTTTGGGGGGGTAAGAACCTTTTTTTTCTGAGTTCTTTATATATTGTAGATACTAATCCTATCAGACATATGGGTGCCGAAGCTTTTCTTCCATTCTGTGGTCACTCTGATTTCTGCTGGTTGTCACTGGCTGTGCACAAGTTCTTACACTTCGTGCAGCCCCATTTGTCAACTCTTGTGAGTGTGATAAGGAGTGTGTGTGTGTGTGTGTGTGTGTGTGTGTGTGTGAAATTGTATATAGAGCCCAGAAATGGCATGGGATCGCTCAGAGCCAGAGTTGCAGGTGTTTGTGAAATGCCTGGTTTATTATGTGGGATTCAAACCAGTCCTCATGATTTTGTCAGGAAGCAGCTCTAACCACTGAACGATCTCTTGAGCCCCCTAGTCTTCTTGGGTTAATGGTATTGAGTCTTGTTTAATCTGTCCATTAGTCATGTGTGTGTGTGTGTGTGTGTGTGTGTGTGTGTGTCTATTATTTCATATACATTTCAAAAAAATACATTTTAAAAATGACTAGATCCATCAATTATATTTATATTGGATTGCCTTTTTTTTTTTAAAGATTTATTTATTTATTATATATAAGTACACTGTAGCTGTCTTCAGATACACCAGAAGAGGGCATCAGATCTCATTATAGGTGGTTGTGAGCCACCATGTGGTTGCTGGGAACTGAACTCATAACCTCTGGAAGAGCAGTCAGTGCTCTTAACCGCTGAGCCATCTCTCCAGCCCCCTTGGATTGCCTTTTTATAGTTGTTGTAAGACAGTTCACAAATTCTAGACACTATATTCTTATAAAAGATATGCCTTGCATTTCTCCTGTTCTATAGACTTCATTTTAATTTCTTCATGGTATATTTTGTACAAATCTTGTGGGTTTGATGAGGCCCCACTTAACCATTACTCTGTGGTTTCTGGTGCGATAGTAACCACACTTACGTCTTTGATGCAGTGCATGAAGGTTTATACCTATGTTTCTCTCACGTCTCGATGTTTCAGGTCTACATTTAGGCCTTTGTTCCATTTTGAGTGAGGGAGAGGTCTTCATCGCTTTCCATGTGCGGTCCAACTTTCCCAGTACCATTTGTTAAGACATTGTTCTCAGAGGGTCTGGCTTTGTCATCCAGGCTGCCCTTGAATTCATTACACGACCCAGATGGGCCTCAAGTATGCTCTTCAAGCCCAGTGCCTGAGTGTCGGGATTACAGGTGAGGGCCACCATGCCTCTCACAACTTGCTTTTCTATACTGATATTATATCCTGCAACCTGGCTGAACTTGCATCCATTTTAGGCTACTCAGAATTTTTCCTATATAAAAGTGTCACCTGGGAAGTGTGTGTGTGTGTGTGTGTGTGTGTGTGTGTGTGTGTGTGTGTGTGTGTATTAAGACTTGGTGGATGTTGTCCAGTCTGAATCGTCATGACCAGAGAAGAACACTTCTAAAGAGTTTCGCCTTCTCCACAGGATGCAGAAAGGCAGCAGGAGTGTCATGAAGACAAGGGTGGAGGGGTCAGGCAGAGGAAGCTCCCAATCCTGCCTGGGAGGAAGAGTGCTCATGGCCCTCCCATTAAGTGTAAGGAGAAAGGTCCTGGGATGTCCTCCCAGGACCTGGGGGCAGAGCACATGGAGAGGAAGATGTGAGACGTGACAGACAGTGGGAACTGAGCTGCTCCATCAAGGCCCAGGAAAACCCAGCTGAAGCAATGGCAAGGGCAATTTATGCTAAAAGGATTCATGTATGCAGGCTTGTTCTCAAACAAAAATCAGCACGAAGACGTTACATCCAAAGAAATCCTGAAGTAAAATTATAAAAACAATGCTAAAAATGTCCTAGATGATCTGAAACATCATCTTTCACAGTGATGGCACCCATGCTGCCTTGAGGCTGGACTGACGCTGGGCCAGTAGTCATTCTGATTTGAGAAGACCACAGTCATCTGTCTAGTCCACGGGGCTCGGAAGACAGACCAAACCAAAGGCATGCAGATGAAGTGGAATTCCTGTCCCAAGAATCACCAAGTTGTGGCCCACCGAAGAGTCTTCTCCGTGTGGGCAGAACTGTGAATCCTATGGTGGGGGCCACTGCTGAGCCCACCCTCCTCTGCCCCAGCACTGGCAAAGGTTCCTAAGTTTGTCTGTCGGAGACCGTGTCTTTCCAGAAGTCTATCCGAAGGTGGCACCACGTGCTTCCAGACTTCACACAGTTCCAGTGACTTTAAAGGATGATCTGGATTGGCACGGGGCAGTCTCATCCATTTGATTGCAAAGGCTTGCTCTTACCTAGTTTTATGAATTTAAAACTCATAGCCCGGAGGTGGTGGCACACGCCTTCAGTACTCGGGAGGTAGAGGTAGGAGGATCTCAGAGTTCGAGGCCAGCCTGGTCTACAGATCAAGTTCCAGGACAGCCTGGGCTACACCGAGAAATCCTGACTCACAGAACCAACCAACTCACATGGCTACTATCTTCTTCCTATGGATCATTTCAAATCCCAAGATAGACAGGATTTTTTGCCGTTCATGAACCAACTTTCAGAAGGCCAGCACTCTGCCTGCTCCTGCGTTGTGTTTTAATGCAAAATCAGACATTTTATCCATAGATGCCTCAATATTTAAAATAAAAACCCTTAAAGTACAGCTGTACCTAAAAGAAATGAACTCTTTTTTTTTTTTTTTTTTTTTTGGGGCTGGGGACCGAACCCAGGACCTTGCGCTTCCTAGGCAAGCGCTCTACCACTGAGCTAAATCCCCAACCCCAGAAATGAACTCTTTAATTAATCAAATACCCACCTGCTTAAAATTCTGTTAGTGTGACATCACACTGTATCTTTCCTTAGACATTTTACACACACACACACACACACACACACACACACACACACACGCACGAACGCACAATTACATCTGGTCTAATCCCCTAGAAAACCCAGGAGGAAGATACACTGCTAGAAGCGAGTGATAAAAACCAGACCTCTTCAAAGGTAGTATGTATGTGTGTTTATATATATGTAATATTATGTGTATGTATATGTATATGTATAAGTCCATATTTAAAATATTAGAATGGCCTACAGGCTGTGGTCTGGCCAGTTCTAGCAATAGCTGTTCATGGGAAGGCCAAGAACCTGGCCGTTGTTCCATCCACGAGGCTGGTTGTCTCAGCTGGGCTCCCAGAGAAGTCATGACCTTGCTAGGGAGCATGAGGGCAAGCTGGCAGAAGGCATGACCTAGATTTAGGGAAGACCGTCTTCCCTCTTCAGATGATCCAGTCAAGAAGAACCCCTAGCAGGTGTATGCAGTGTGTGGTTTTCAGTTGACTCCAGGTGCAGTCATTGACAACCAAACTTAGGGATCGCAGGCAATGCGGCCTTGCCGGGCTGCTTACCAGAGTTGATTGTTTACTGGCAGAGGGCATGGGACCTTAATCAGATCAGATTCATCTTGTGATTTTCCACTAGGAGGGACACACCATGTGTTTTTGCTGAAGCTTGGTGCCCAGACTCCCACAACCTGAAGGTGGTCAAGAAAGTCTTCCGACTTGGCCAGCAGTTACACTCCCAAGATAAGATGAGAAATGTCTTAGTTTTCAAAATAGATTGTTAACCCATGTACTGAGGGTCCATTCCACCGCACAGGGAAGGTGTGGTAGCCAGAGCGGCTCCAGCTCCCTGGGTAGGAGTGGGGGTGAACCGGTCACATTGCATTAGCAGTGAGGGGGCTGAGAGATGATTTTGGTCAGTTAGCTTTATTCCTCTTTTGTTCAGTCTAAGACCCCAGCCCATATTCAGGGTGGCTCTGTTCTCTGTAGTTAAACCTTTCTTAGGAAAAAAATCCCTCCCCAGGACACTAACAAAGAAGTACCTCCTAGGTAAATTCAGTCTCGTTGAGAATGAAGATTAACTGTGACAGTAGCATTCCCTAAAGGTGAGCAATTTGGTTTATAAGAAAACCACTTCAGAGAGCTGAGTCTCAGGAGAAAATTAGGCTCAAAACCTCCACTTGTGACTCTGAATGCTCCTTAGAGTGTAAAGGTATGGTTGATGTGATAATTTCAACTCCACTTAGACAACCTGGTGGGAATTGTGTGTGTATTGGGGGGTGGGTGTGGGATTCAGTGGCAGAGTACTTGCCTATCATGTACAAAGCTCTGGGTTTGGTCCTATTACTGAAATGCAACAACAGAACGACGTGGGATTTAGTGTTTTCAGGTGTGACACATTCCATGCCCTTGAGGCAAGGTCTCCTTCATGCAATGTGAACTCGAACCTGGCCTGGCAAGTTGGATGTTAAGGTGGAAAGCTCACCGTGAAGACACAATGAAGTGCAAGGGACTGTGACCGACAGGAAGATCTCCAAACCACTGCTGGGACACGGAGTGGTTTCCCAGCATCAAAACTAAGTCCTTGAAAACCAGAAAAGCAATGCTGAACAATTGTACAGAATACACACGCGCGTGCGCGAGCGCGCGCATGCACGCGCGCACACACACGCACGCACGCACGCACAGACACACCTGGCTTGGTGCCAGGCTTTTATTGTTATTTGACCACAAGTGTGCGGCCAGCTCTAGCTTGGTCTCCAAGACGATTGCAGATCAGGGGACTGGTGGGCAGTGGGACCTACCAGAGGACATGCCTAGTTCTGACAGGTGGGAGTCAGTATGGAATTCTTAAAAACCTTGTGGAAACCACTTTTGTGCTTGGTCCAGTCATGGCATTTAGCTGCGAAGGCAGCTAAAACTGAAATGGGCCGAGTTTAAGCGCCTCCAGTCCGTCAGTGTGTGTTGCCTTGGTGTTAGGCCCCACCTCCAATAGGACAGTGGAGCCATGGGTGTAGCTATACAAACGGTGGTGGTGGGCTGAGTCAGCTGTGCCCGGGCTCATCACCTGCGGCAGGTCCATGCTCCTCAGCTTCAGACAAAGCCTAGCCCCCTGCTACAGCAGTTTTCCTACTCACTTTCCTGGGCCAGGAGGGGTTGGGGCCATGTTAAAGGGGTTTTGGTCATCTGGTACATGCTGGGAATGGGTGAAATTATATGCATAGTTAATGTCAACATTTATATATCAAAGGCCCTGGCTTCCGTTTTCAGCTCTAGATTCCTGACGACAACCAGTGGTTGATAGCCAGGACATGGCCTGGGGGGAGAAGTTAACAGTAGCTGACAGCCCAGCTAGGCCCACCAGCTAGACAGAAAGATACTATGTGTATCAACATGGCACAGAAAGCCAGGAGAGCTGGTCTGGCATGTGCCAAGATGATCTTAATGGCTTGTCCTCACCTCCATCCCAGTGTCCGTCTACCAACGAGGCTTCCTGCCCCATTTACTGTTTCCTAGGAGACACTGACTGGAAGACACAAGAGGTTTTGGTACTGCTGTGGGAGTAAACGAAGGCACCCAGTGAGCAGGGCAGGAGGCTCTGGCGAGGGTGAGGCCCACTTCCTTGTCCACATCACTCAGGGTAGAGCATGGCCATCTTAGCGGGGGAATGGGGAAGCCTAGCAGAGTGGAAGCTAAACCAGAGGGAGCTCCAGTGTGTGACGCTGCCTGGAGCTTGCAGCTTGCACCCTGCTCTACAGAGACTAAGAGCCTCTCACGGCTGCAGTCGGCTGTGGTTCCCGTGGTTCCTGCGTGGTAGGCAGTTGTCTTCTTGGAGCAAACGGTCCACTGTCTGGAGCATCCACGTGACCTCACGGACACAATGTGCATCTGGCCTTCTTCCCCGAGCACAGCTTAGCAGGACAGGCTGTGAAGAGACGACCGCGGCTCTTCTGCTCAGACAGCTTTGAGGACAGGGGCCACCGTGTTCTACCAACTCTGACAAGCTCAGGCTTGGTAAACCAAGCCAACACGGCATTCAGCTGCTGAGAGAGAACCTGAAGAGAGGGCCGCTGCTCACTGCTGTCACACACCAGACAACACAACTTACAAAAAGGATTTTATTAAATGGAAGAAGAATCTGGTGGGCGGAATATGAAATATACAAAAACTTTACATCAGACCTCTTTCAGGGCGGTACAGACCAGCTCTTATCACACTGCCCGCACTGGCAGGCTATGGATGGCCCAGGCAGCCCAGGCTGCAGACAAGGACGAGCCAGGACCTCCAGGCCATCTGCGGAGCCGCTGAGGGACTGAAGGGGGCTGGGGCTCTCAGGCCTGCCTGTGAGTCTCGGTGTTCTGTACACACATATGTACACTGCTGCTTTACTTAAAAATCCTTCAAAATTCTGACAGCATCAGCTGTGAAAAAGGCCCAAGGTGCCAGGTTTTGCTCTATTGCTCTTTAAATCTTCCTGGGTTCCCAGTCCTCACACTAAATATGCTTAGTATTCAAAGGGAAGCCCCCAAGGCCCTCACCACACGACCAGACATCACATATCCATGCTTGCGTGGGAGGCCCTGTTGAGCTCTTTGGCATCGCACACCAACTCCTCAGAACACTTTGTCACTTAAAAAAGTAGATTTTCCTATAGTAAAACTTCTTACAAACACTTATTTCTGCAAAATAATGTGTTTCTGTATGTGGAGCTCTGCAAAATATATGTTTTTCTGGAGAAAAAGGACCCAAGCCAAGGGCTGGTATGGGGCGGGTCCAAGTCACATGAGGTCATTAAGCTCCGCCTCCAGAGCAGCGGCCATCTCGTCTGCTTCCGAACTGCTGCCCTCCTCATCATCGTTGCTGGACTCCCCACTGGACTCGCTGGCCGCGTCTTCCTCATTCAGTTTTCTCTTGTGGCCTCTGAAGAGAGAAGAGAAGCAGCACTGTGAGGCACTGGCAAGTGTGCAGCCCTTAATCACCGCAGCACAAACCGACGCCATGGCCACTGCCTCGGGCAGGGCATGCTATGAGGACACACTGCACTTGGCTACATCTCGAGGGGAGGGAATGAACTGGGGAACACATCTCCATCCTCAGGAACATGCACGGATGCATGAAGCTACGACGCTGACAGGAATTCTGCAGGTGACGGCTCTGGAACAGCAGAGACCACAGCGAGGAGAGTAGGCCAGACCTACATACGCAGCTGCCTCTAACCCAACCAGCCAGAAGGGCTGGGTGGCTCCCACACTACAGGGGAAGAGCACGATGCTTATGAGCATGGAGAGCTGGAACAAACCACACAGTGACAAGGGATGACACTGTGGTGCCATGCCACGTTCTACAAAGACTGAGTCACAGAAACGGCCAACGCTGTCAGTCGGCGGCCTTGTGATATGTGTAAGATCCACAGAGGAACAACCAGATAAAGGCTCAAAGCCGGATTCTTTTACCACAACCACTCAAGGCGAAGCCACTGAAAAGGAATCCAAAGTCACTCCAGGCAACCAAGTGCAGCCTGAGCCTTGTTTTAAAACCCATTTCCTCAGGCAGTCACTCAAGCCAGTGACTTCACTAAACAGTCACCCACACCTTGTATGACCATCCAACAGCAGCGCATTCGTTTCCAAGCCCTGAGCCCTGTTCCCAGGGAGTCTGCAGACCAGAACTAGCGTGCGACTGCGCCCTCAGCAGGCTGCTTTCCTTAGCCTGAGACAGGGTGACCCAATCTCTGAGGTTCACCTCTGTATAGCCTATATACAGATCTCATATTTATATATATGAGAGAGACAGACAGACAGACAGACAGGTGACTATGAATACACACACACAGGGACCCTAACTGGTCTGACCCTGTCAAAGGAAACTGAGCGACATCAGCCCCCAGTGCCATCCCTGGGAGGAAGAGAAAATACGCTGTACTCGTGGCCACAGAACAAGTTTCTTTGAACATCCACACGTGTATGTAGCACATCTCTAACATGTACAGTGGCAGCAAACACACCTAGAGTGCAGCATGTGACCTTCCTGATGCTAGTGTTAGGGGAGTGTGTAGTTTTCCTGTGAGGCAGGTACAGTGAGATGGTGAGTGAAAGGAGGCATTAGACAAGACCGTCCTTGACTGTGTCTAAATACAGAGCCCATCCCAGCTGGCTCACAGAATCTGTGTTACAGTGACTTCTACACTAACAACCATGACACTTCAGTCAACCGTAAACCTCCATGAGACTCTTGACTTATCCAAGATCATCTGCCAGTTCAGCTGCACCCTGCACCTCTGGTCCCATGCAGCCATGCTGACTGAGTGACAGAGAAGCCTGCTGTGTGGGCAGGACACCTTGGCAGGGTGGGGTGGGGCCTATGGAGACAAGGGTGTCGGCCCTGCAGACGCCTAGCTGTGTTCCACACATGGGGTACAGCCCAAGAACACAGAGCACTCACTCGCAGGCTCAGGCCTTCGCGGTCACACAGCATGCTCTCAGGTGGTTTCCATGCAGCAGACACAGGAACACAGAGCTGCCATGCACACCTCAAACTCTGCCCACCCGTGGGAGCTGCCTCATGCTCCCTACAAAACCCACCAATCCACTTCCATTGTGGCTGGGGCGTACAGCTTGGTTTCTGTCTCTGCTATTCTAACCAGTGTGTACCAAGTCTCACAGTGGCTTTCCTGTACCCAGTGACTATGGCTGCATTTCCCACCTCTGCGGATATTAGGCTGTGCACAGGTTCTCAGTGCTTGGGTCTGGGGACCCACCTTGTTGGCAGACTGGAGGCTCTCAGGTCTGCATCCCTGTAACTGTCCATCCGGAGCTAGCCACCTTCTTGGTTTCTTACAGTTCCTTTTTACAAACAAAGGTTACCCAGTGATTTATGGCCAGTACTTTCTATGTAGCTGCCAAAGTCTCAGGGTGTAACACATGGCTACAAAGGCTGCCTCCTGAAAGCTCCAGTCCTCTTTAGGTCTGTTCTACTCTGAGTTACTTTTTCCTGTCAGGAGTAAGGTATGAGCTGGGATTTCTTTCTTTGGCAGTTGCAGAGCTCACGGCACAGCACCATTTGTGAAGTCTGAGGGACGATCAGGACCCACTGTTCAAAAAGAAACCTTTTGAAGCACAAGAAGAAACCTCCTCAACGCTGTATTTAGCTGTAGGAAAGTGAGTATTTGTTTAACCAAACACATCACAAAGTTGCAAACACTGGATTTACAAGACAGATGGCGCACACTTGGCCATGTATGTGACACTAAAAACGGCAGGACAACAATTAAGCCAGAGGACAAACACTACAAGTGAACAAAGCCACCAAAATTCAAAGCAGCAGCAAGCAGCAGTTGTTGAGAAATGTAAATCAGAGCAACTTAGGCACAGACACCTCACTCCCCGTGTAGGAGGCCCCTCCTCAAGCTGGGTGGAGAGCTCAATGCCAACAGGCCCAGCGGCATGCTGACACACAACTGCTTTGACCCACGTCTGCTCTGTCCCACGTCTGCAGGACATCCTGTGATGGAAATGTTGGTCTAGGATGAACGCCTAGGAGGCTGCAGGACAGGACAGGTCAGCGAGTAAAGTGCAGAAGGAGGACCTGAGTTTGGACCCCTAGGTGTAGTGTAAAGTTTGTCACAATGGCGCACATCTATAATCCCAGCCAGGGGTGGGCTGGGGAGGAGGACAGGGGATCCTGGGGACATGCTTGCCCACGAGCCTGGCTGAAATCAGTGTAGTGTTGACCACATGTGCAGACACAGGCTAACAGCGGGCATGTGTACACACACATGAAGACAAGCCAGAGGGGAGGTCACTCAGCCTTGTGGCAATAGAGAAGGAGGTACAGAGCCCATGATACTGAAGTTCAAAGCCGGCAGAAGTTGGCACAACTTTCACCAGATTCTGAAATACATTTTAAACTTGTTCTTGCCATCCATGCTCAAAAAGCTTTAAATAATTTCTATTCACCTTCACAAGTGTCTTGTTCTTTTCATGCTCCTTGTCCCAACAGCATCTTCAGATGAAGCAAGCACAAGGATGGGCAGCCCCAGCTGTGCCTGGCTGTGCTCTGGAGTACACGAGAGCGTACAAGTCCACTGGTAAGACCCTTACTCTGCTAATGTCATCGGCAGTAAAACTGACAGCTCAGCGCACACTGTCTGCAGCTCAGAGCCTAGAGGGTCCTGACTGTGTTGTCTATGCTCAGCCCAGGGACTGGCACGATTAGAAGGTGTGGCTGTGCTGGAGGAGGTGTGACACTGTGACACTGTGACACTGTGGGCATGTACTCCCTCACCCTAGCTGTCCGAGAGCCAGTGTTCTGCTAGCAGCCTTCAGATGAAGATGTAGAACTCTTAGCTCAGCCTGTACCATGCCTGCCTGGATGTCGCCATGTTCCCACATCGATGATAATGGACTGAACCTGTGACCCTAGAAGCCAGCCCCAAATATATGCTGTTCTTTAGAAGACTTGCCTTGGTCATGGTGTCTGTTCATAGCAGTAAAACCCTAACTAAGACACTGAGTAAATGTGAGGGGGAGAGGTCCCTGGTAGGATCCAGGAAGGATCAGGAGAAATAAGGTCAGAGAAATACAGCAAAAGACACAAGAACAGGTCCTTACAACATCTTTCTAAAGCCAGGCAGAGATAGCCTCGCGGCAGGCAAGCATTCTAGTGGTGGCCCACAGAGCACTCAGGAGAACACAGAATGGTCAATACCTCAACATGGCAACTTCAGTGAATCTAACAGACCCAGTAACGTCTTGACAGTAGGTACATTCAAAAAACCAGGAATGGGACAAAGTCTACAGTAAAAAGCTGATGGCCCAACCCTCAGGTGTTAGAACCTAAGACTGCAAAGTGCCTTAGAGGCCACTGCACAGGCTGAAGCCCCAGCTCACAAGCTACGTCAGGCTCTTTTGGAGACACCGCTTCCAGCAAACAACGCTGATGCTTAACCAGAAGCCGTCACAATACACTTACATGGAAAGACATTTTACTACCTAAAACTAAAGACAGAAACATCAGAGATGCGCACGTGAAGCACCCATGCCTTTAATCCTAACACTGGGAGACAGACAGACAGATCTCTGAGTGCAGGCAGTGAAGGCTACACAGTGAGACTCGACTCCAGAACAAAACCCGAACCCAAAATGAGAACACCACAGAAACCCACGTCAAAGACAGTGACAAAGTGATCTAAAGGCTAAAAATGTGGAAGGTACCTGAGCCTGTTTCCAGTCTTACTGTCCACGTCCTGGAGACCACACAGGGGAGCACAGCAGCACCACATGTGCCTCCGCTGGGTGCCTGCTACAGTGAGGGGGAGACTGCGGGAGGCGGGCAACACTGACGGAAGGAGGACCTTCTCTGTGAGTAAAGCTCACACACACAGAGATGGCTACTGTCAATGCTGGTGCCATCTGGTGACTTTCCTCTGTCAAGCAGCAACACACACTTCATGACGCCTGGACGGCCATCAGTCACAAGTGTAGTTCTGTATGGGAACTGACTCCCAGTGAGTTCAAGGGTCAGCACTGCTGGGCCTCCTCCTTTCTCTAGTGCCAACCCCTACTCCCCAGCCCACCCCCCAGAAGGCAGGGAAATTTGGTTTATACTTTGGAAAATTTTCCCACTTCCTCCTGGAATTTGCTGCACAGACCTCAGCCACACAGCCTGGTTTTGCTTGGAGAGTTTATTCCCTTAAGCACTTTTTTTTTTTTTTAATACAAACTTCTTCATGGGGAGAGGTCATGAGATAGGATATCAAGTAGCCAAGGGTGCTCTGGGGCTCTCAGTCCTCTGGCCTTTGCCTCCCTGGAATTACTCCTATGCCACCACATTAAGCTTAACTCTGAAACAGTAGGCAGAGTATAAACACCACTTTTTTCTGTTCTTTAGAAAATCCTGTGAAGATCAAATTGTTTTTTAAATTTTTTACTGTTTTAACTGGTTTTAAAAGTTATACATATAAGTAAAAGGAATGTAAAGGTGGAGTACTGTTTCTGACCAAAAGCCAAAAGATGAACTAATTTCAATTTTAAATGAGAAAGGATAGACACTGGAGGCCATCTGTAAACAGGCTTCTTCTCACTTGCAGGGCACTGGCTTGACAGACTCTTTCCACACAGCCTCTGGGCAGCCTAGGGCGGCCTAAGCTGTAGCACCCACACCACTGGCCCCACACCACTGGCCCCACGAGAGTCACCGCTCAGCTCTAGTGGGCGCTATCTCCTGTAATGCCCACAGGAAGCACACTGGTGGGTGCTGTTTTATTTGTCTGAATCTCAAGGAGTTGACTCTCATGGGCTCTAAGCACAGGGGCAGTGTCTGACCCATGGTGACAGATCAGAGGGACTGCATTACCTTTAGAATAAGTGACTCTTCCTGAAACACAGGGACAGGCAGCACACGAGGACATGTGTCTGGGATGTGACTCCATGGACACAAAGCAGCAGAGCACATGCCTTCCCCAGAGATGGTAAGACCAGAAGAGGACAGATAGATTGAACCAACAAGACCACAAGGAAAACAGACAGGCCCATGGGAGGAGGAGACAGACAGATGGCGAGCAGGTCCACAGTGAGGATTCCTAGCATGGACAGCGGACTAGGCCAGCATGAGAGACCCAGGCAGAGCTTCATAGGAAGTGAAGCGCAGGCTCCACTCGGCTAAAGCAATGTTTGCAGCACTACAGTTTAAAATACACCACAAGAAAATTTAGGTTAATTAAAAATTACCTCAAAAATTAGAAACAGACAGCTGCAGGCCACAGCAATAAATGCCTACAACTGATAAGTTTCGCTTCCTCTTAGTGTAACATCCAATATTTATATTTTGTTCTTACAACCAGCTGCACAATTCCATAGAGAAATATTAGCAGATTTAATTCTGGAACATCTGAAAGCTTGAAAACAGCATATCAAATTCAATGTGGTAGAAGGATATAAATATGAATAATAGATGTAAATTTCCTCCCCAATATTTCAGCTTTCTGGATTCACTGTTGTCACAGCATACATGGACCAGTGCCAAGGTTTATTATTCAAAAAGATGCAGAACTATTTTAATAAACACAGTGCTGCTTTACAGCACGTCGAATGCTTTAAGAGTCACTGGCATCTCAAGTGTGCACTGATGACGCCCTGATCACACCTTGTGTGGTTTCTTTGGCAGACAGAGAGCAGAGGTCGGCAGTAGTCCATGGTGGTGTGTATTAGCCAGTTTACTCCTGTCTTCACTGAGTAGGGATGGGTCTGGGTCTGCTGCACAAGCAGATGCAAGGGTTTCTAACACAAATCAAAAGATTGGTTCCTGTGGCTATGCACGCACGAAAGTGTGTGACTTGGCGCACAGATAAAACTTTGTAGAGAACAAATGTTGTGCCTTCTCTTACACACACATTCACACACACTTTGAGAGGTGCGTCCTAGCATGTGGAGGTCCAGTTCTGAACAGGTAGAGCACAGAAACTGCTGTCGGGAAGCACGGTATGGTTCGCGTGTTTTATAAGACATTTGCCTTTCAGCTTTGGAGAGCCTGGACGCTCACACACGAGCGCAGGGGATACAGGTCTCCTTGAGTAGAAGCGCTTCTGAGTGGTTCTTGCCCCTCCTCCCTGCTAGCCCAGATACTCTGACTCAGGCCAGACTTCTCCATACACAGCAGTCCAAAGACCCGGAGCTTCCTTCCGCCCTCCCCCACAGGGGGAGCAACGTGGGTAAGCCAGCATCACACGTGAGGCTACAGCTACGAGCTCGTAACTGCTGGTCCCCACCCACCTCCTCTACGGCATGCAGCACTTCAGTGTGCCGTAGGCCCGAGGGTACACCTGTGTGCACAGGTAACTGCCAGGGAGAAGGAAGAACTGTACAGCACTCTGACCACGGCTGCCATGTACTTCCTTCTGCCTGAGGGTTTATGATACTGTTGGAGAAGTACGCTCTTGGTCTAAAGGGCCAGGGCTTCCTGCTGGCAAGGAAGTCTTCCCCTGCCTGAAAGCACCTTTACCTCACTGGAGAGCTTCTGGCCATCCTTTCCTGCCTTAAGTTTCCTCCAAATCTTCCATGTTCATACTTTTGCTGTGCTGTGTCTGTGTGGGTTTCTTATCTTACATGGGGCACGTTGAACTTTTGGGTCATATTAATCAGTGCCGGCAAGTCTGGGGAAGTCGTTAGACATTTATTCCAGACAATCTTCTTCTGCCGAAACTAGTTCTGTGTGAGTATCTCCGCAGCAGTGCTTACTGAGGTCCATCTAAATGTGAGAGTTGGGGCTAACGGAAGCCTCCAGAGAAAGGAAGGGATGGGGGAGGCTTGGTCAGCTGTCTTGGCCATGGTAACCACATGCTCTCAATGAGGAAGACAAGACCAGGAGAGGGAACTTGTATATGGAATTATTCCTTTATAAGGTAGGGCTATATTCTGTGTTCGCTCTGTCTGTGCTGTCATTCCTAGGGCAGTGGCAGATAAGAAGCAGGGCCTGCCCGGGGCTTTGTGTCCATTTGGCACATCCCAGGCTGCTTCCAGGTCCTCAGAGCCAGCATGTGTGGAGCACCAACAGAGAAGCCACCTTGAGATCAACATGCCCTAGACTCTATCACCCAAGGGTTACGTGTGGTCTGCAAAGCTGCTGTGGGCTTTGCCTTCACTTCCCCAGGACCTCCAGGAACAGACTATGGTCACGCTGCACTTCAAACCTGACAGCTGATGGCCATGGACCCTCACACACCCCCAAAAACGCTCCTGCTGGAAGGGAAGAGAGCCATGAGGGGCCACACCTGAGAGGTCATGAGAGGTCATGGTGCACTGCGTGATCGCCCTACTGGGTGGCAGACACCTAGCAAGCTCATGCTGGATCTCTCACCTAGGGAATGTGTACAGAGAGTGCAAGTGCCCTGCCTGCTGTGAGATGGGAAGGAGCACTTCTCGGTAGACAGGAACATAATATGGCCTCCTTCCTCTGCTAGTCATCTTCAAGTTCAAATGGTGCTGATTCTGAACAGCGTGGCTGCATGAGTCTGACAGGAAGTGCTGCCAAGCTGGGAACCACATGACATACCAAACCTGCATCTCGGCTGCAAGGCTTCATCACACACAGGAGCAGAAGTATTAGGACACTGGCAGAGATGTGAGACCCCTAAGCTGATGGGAGCTGGACCCGTCCAGAGTGCCGCCTTCCTGTCCAGTTTCTAAGAGGCTGGGCTGGCTCTGTTGGCCACCATATCTATCAGAGGCAGCTCGTGCATGATGGTATCAAAGGGAACTTGCAGCGCTCCCTGCAAGACCTGCTGTGGATGACATGGGTCTTGGGGGTGAGGAATGAGCAGAGGAGGTGAGGGGTGTCCTGTGTGTTTGCTAGCAGGCTCTCCTTCAGACTGTGGGCTATTTGTTCTTCTGCCCCCTCTAAGTTCCAAAATAATTAGTCACAACCAGAGTAGCAATGACAGAAACAGGAGCTCTTACCCAAGGAGCTAGTGAGTTGACAGGCCTGTTCCCTAGCGATCACATGAGCATATACCAGCCTAGTCCATCTTGAATGCTGCACCACAGGCCAGCTACACCCAAATGCCTTTTCCTAAATCAGGTGGGTTTTGCTTAGAGGACTCATCCTGACCCTGGCCAGCCTGGGTTCATTGAATAATGTTAAAATGGGGGTGTAGAGTAGATAAAATACAGGCAGGGATGTGCCCAAGAGCCCAGTGAGCAAGGGACAGAGCAGGGGCCAGAACCTTGCCCACCCCACTCCCCCGGGAAACATTCTGTGGTTCTCTTCAGCTTAAGAGGAGAGCGTCCCCTATACCCAAGACTGAGAATCTAGAGCTTCCTTAATTCCAGATCCACACAGAATTAAGACTAGAGATGCAGCTTGGATGTGACCTCTCTAACCAGAGGTGGCAACCATGGGCAGGACAAGTAGGGGAGAGCACGGCTCCAGCAGGTCTATGGAAACAGCTCCATGTCTTTCTGTCTAGACTGAAAGTCCAGCAGAGACTGTTAGAACATGTAGCCCACTTACATTCAGGCTCACCTGGGGGCAAGGGGTCTAATCCTAAGAGCAGACTAATCCGCTATGATTCCCTCCCCACGGCTGGCCCCAACATTCCCTAGGACCCTACTGTCTTCCCAGACACGAAGACATATCTACCAAAACACATGACTCCTGCTCAAAGACCTAGTACAGAACCTGCTCGTCTCTCTGAGTGTGACGTGACTGCAGCATTTCAGTGAGTCCAGAAAGTTCTCCTTCCTAACTACACAGCCAACCCTGAATCCTGCTCAGCCGCGATCCCAGCTATCCCAAGCCACTAACTATGGGGCTAGGACTAGCCCTCTGCAAGCCACCCCATCTCCAGTTGCTGCTGGTAACTGGACCTCAGTCACAGCATTCTGAGTGCTGCACTCACTACAGAATGGTCAAAGGGCAGGCCAGATGAGAGCGCACCGATGTAAACACCACTACTGCTACTCTCACTCAGCTTTCTCACGCCGAAGCCAGGAGGCTCACATCAGTTTCCACACCACACAGCCGCTGGAAACAGCACCACACACTGAGCTCTAGATGAGAGCCTGAGGATGTATCTCGCTTGCATTTCTTTGTGAACGGAGGCTCTGCCAGACTGCTGAGCTCGGTACTTCTCTCAGATGAGCTGGTTTATGGACAAAGCATGCTGGTGAGGTGGTACAGCCAGAAGCACACTCTGGGCTGTGAGGACCACACAAAGGACAATGCTAGGGATAAGACAAGACCCTGAGAGAGGGGATAGGGCAAGGCATCTGGGTCGAAGGGCCTACTGTAATGGAATTCTTGGACAAGGACACAGGACAGCACGATATTCTTTGCCAGAAAGCAGCTGTACTCATGTGGGCTTAGTGGATTCACATCCAAGGGCTGAGCGCCGAGTGCAGTGGGGCTTAGTCCCTTTGTCCCCTAATATGGTAGCATGCACTTTCACTGGGTATTTTATGGCCATGGGGCTACGTCACCAAGGCTACATGGATGCAGTAGGTCACGTGACATCAAGGCCACAGGAATGCCATATGGCTGTGTATGTATACACCGACACTGAGGAAGCCATGTTTTTGTTTTTTTCTATTTTTTCTAAAAGGGCCCTTAGCACATTGTTACTGAGCTCTGCCTCCCACCCAAAGCTGTGAGAGGACAACAGACACGTGTGCCTTTGTTCTCAGCTGTTCTTTGCACAGGCAGGCACACACGCTAAGCAAACACAAGTGAGAGAATTATCAGGCCAAGAAGAGACCAGAGGTGGTTATGGAATGATTTAGGTCAGAATAAATGCTGCATAGTCCCATAATTTAACCCTGAAATGTCTACACTGGCAGGACTGAGCAAGGAAACGGTTAAAGCACAGTCTTTCTCTCTTAACAGTGAAAATGTAACTCAGGAGTTAGAGAATGTCAACAGGGCAAGGTCAGGGCTGGGACACTTGACTTGGTTATCTTCTAGTCCATACCTTGTAGTGTTTTTCTGAGTTTTACATAAATCCACGTCAATCTGCTAAAGCACACTTTAAAGGCTGGCTAACGCGCTGAGGATGTGTCCTACCACCACCCAGTAACAGCATACGAGGCTCAACAGAGCAGACCAGGAAGCCCACCACATATCCAGAGACTCACTTCAAATTAGTGGCGAATAAGGGACCTCCCATTAGTAGGTCCCTCATTTGTTTACTAAAATAGGTGAACTTTTACACTGTGACGCCAGGAACCCAGCTCCCTCCACAGCTATGCACGAGGGCTATTTAGCAGCTGTGCAGTGGAACATCGAGGTAAAACCAGGTGATAGGCTAAAGAAACACATCGCAGAGATGAGACCATTTTGTCAACTGAAAAAGCACCAACGAGTCACTAAGAGGAGGGTGAAAAGACACGCATGGCTCCCAAACCCGTGACCAAGTACCACATGCTATTCTGACAGCAGCAGATGGAGCCGCTCGAGTCTTGCTCCACCACTAGACTGCCCACTAGTGACAGACACCCACTGCCCAGCGGAACTCGGCATCACGATGACCCCTAGATTTAGGAAGCGTTCCCCCCGGCAGGAGCACCTCATGTGTGTTTACACTTGTACACAGGAGACGGAGGACAAGGTAGCTCCCCCATGGGCTCAAGAGTGGACTCTTGGAACATAAGGACCATGCTCCTACAAGCAAGGCCAAGGGTGCACTTCAGGCCACTCCTTCATCCTGAGGTGGGGCAGCCAGAACTCTCAGTGCAGAACTGAGAACCTAGTCCCCATGGATGTCTGACAATTTGACAGTGATGAGGATGCCAACACAGGTGAGGTTTCTTTTCTCCCTTCCACTGTTGTGACAGTGACCTACATGATGTGATGTGTGGTACTGCCTGCTGTTTGCCTTCCCTTGAGCTTCCATGGTCTCTCCACTTGGACCCCTACTTCCCCACTCACCCTCCTTACCTGGGCCCACGCATGCCAGTGGTGCTCCTCTCGCCAGATGAGGGCAACCCTACAGGCTGCTCTCTTCGGATGCCTGGGGCCCTGGGCTTCCTGGGCTTTGGTGTTCTCTCCTGTTCATTGTCTTGGTCTTCTGGCTTCTTCTTCTCGCTGTCGCTGTCATCACTGCCTTCTCCAAGGATGTCGTCGACCTAAGGTGGAGAGTCAGTGAGTGAGCTGTTTTGCAAGTTAGCTTTCTGCAGGGGTCATGTGACCCACAGCTGCCCAGGAAGAACTGACAGATTCACACTGTCTTCATGCAAGAGCAGACACTCTGCAGTGCCACTCTGCAGGGGTTGGATATTCACTTCTGCTTTCTACTTGAATGCTGGGGACGGAAACTAAGCTTAAACGACAGCGGGGGAGCAGAGGAGCACTGAGACGTACCCCGGATGCCCACGGAGCCTGCACACTTGAGTCCTCAGAAGGGGTGCAGCTTCCATCCACAGGCCCACCCTCTCACATAGCGCTAGGACTTCTGTAAGTCACCTTCTCACATAGTGCTAGGACTTCTGTAAGTCACCCTCTCACATAGCGCTAGGACTTCTGTAAGTCACCTTCTCACATAGTGCTACGACTTCTGTAAGTCACCTTCTCACATAGCGCTAGGACTTCTGTAAGTCACCTTCTCACTTAGCACTACGACTTCTGTAAGTCACCTTCTCACATAGTGCTACGACTTCTGTAAGTCACCCTCTCACATAGTGCTAGGACTTCTGTAAGTCACCTTCTCACATAGTGCTAGGACTTCTGTAAGTCACCTTCTCACATAGTGCTAGGACTTCTGTAAGTCACCCTCTCACATAGCGCTAGGACTTCTGTAAGTCACCTTCTCACATAGTGCTACGACTTCTGTAAGTCACCTTCTCACATAGCGCTAGGACTTCTGTAAGTCACCTTCTCACTTAGCACTACGACTTCTGTAAGTCACCTTCTCACATAGTGCTACGACTTCTGTAAGTCACCCTCTCACATAGTGCTAGGACTTCTGTAAGTCACCTTCTCACATAGTGCTAGGACTTCTGTAAGTCACCTTCTCACATAGTGCTAGGACTTCTGTAAGTCACCTTCTCACATAGTGCTAGGACTTCTGTAAGTTGCCGGTCCTTTCCTAGATCAGTGAGACCCACAGCCTGAACATGGGCTTCCCAGCAGGAAGTAGCTCTGAGATACTGGCATTTGGAGTGCAATTGTGTTCAGGATGGTTGAGCTGGCTTTTCTCCCTTTCCCACCTACCTCAAGCTGGGGACCTGACATGAGGTTGATGGGTAGGAGGAACTGGCCGGCCTGCTGGTCTATGTGCCTGGGATTCTTGCTGATATTTGAGGGCAGGCAGAGGAAAGTGAGGTGTCATGGTCAGAGAACTTGGGGATGGGGGGAACGACAGTAAATAAAAGCCAGATGACAAGCAGGCATTTGGGGAACCTCACTTGGGTCCAACACTACAGTGAACTACCTTGTACCTCAGTACCAGAGAGGAGAGGCTGGTGTTACTCTGTTGTGCACATGGGAGCCGATGCTATGTAGAAAAGGCCCAGAGCAAGCACCTGACTTTGGCATTCTGGCCCCAGCTCTTAGCTCTTCTCCTGCACGGAAGAGATGGGCAAAGGAAAACCTCAGCGTAGAATGGGTCTGCGTCCCACTGTACCAGGGAAATGCTTACTGAATTTTAGCAATGATAATGTACTAGAATCCTGCCCATCAGTCCTGGGGAGTAGCTCCACTGTGGGCTTCTACCCACGGCATAGCTTTGCTGGGCAACCTGGGCGAGATACATGGCCACCAGTCTTTGTGTGGTCGATTGCATCTATATCCCAATCAGAAAGGCATTGTAAACATCTATGCCAGCATTCCTGTGTGGCAGACAGCTAACCTGAGCATTCATTAACTCGGCTGGCTGTCCAAAGACCTAGAAACACCTACCTTAAAAGCCAAACCACGGGGTTGGGGATTTAGCTCAGTGGTAGAGCGCTTGCCTAGGAAGCACGAGGCCCTGGGTTCGGTCCCCAGCTCCGAAAAAAAGAACCAAAAAAAAAAAAAAAAAAAAAGCCAAACCACAACTGTGGGCCTACACTGAGTCTGGCCTCATTTCAATCAAGTTTCTGTTTGGGAATGACATGAATTTTCCAAAGACATTCTTTTACAAATGTGTCAACTGCCCTTTGAAAGCTATTTGTGATAAACTGAACTTAAAATATGCAACAGAAAAGTTGTTTTAAATGTTAAGGCAAAACTTATGAGACATGGAAAGAAATCAATATATACCCCATTGAGTTCTCAAATGTACAAAAAATGGCAGCACAGCACATCACTTGTGTTGTCCTCAGCACACAGCCTCATGTGGCTCTCAGCTCTCTGAGAATCTGCCTTTTCACAACGTTGCAGCCAAAGGGTGTGGTGGGAGGGCAAGAGTACAAGGTAGACAGTGACACCCGAACATAAGGGACAGGAGACAGCAGCCAGTCCACAGCACAGAGGCCTGGTGGCCCTTCCTCCTCTGCAGAGATGGACAGAGAGCCTCTTCCTAGCCTGGTACAGAAGCCAGAGGGCAAGCATGCAGAGCCGACGTCCCGGAGAGCGGCTCCACACCAGTTTCACCACACAGGGCTAGGGCTGCCTTAAAGGTGCCACCATTCACAAGACTGTCCAGGAGATGGCCTCCAAGGAACATGTTTCTATTAACCTTAAACCTTATCAATGGATAAGGTTTTGGAACCCACATATATATTTATTTCTTTGTTCCAAAGAAATGATATTCAGAGTGGTAGAACTTTCTGACAGAAAGACTGAATGCATTATAGATGCAGGAAGTCACTCTTTTCTGGAAGTTTCTTGATGATGTTACAAAGGATAGAGGGGACTCCACACACATTTTTTTCCTGTTGGACAAGGCCTTGTATTTTACAGAGATGGCGCTGGAAGCTCCTCAGTGTTGGGCACTTGAAGGTCAGCAGGGACCAAGCACTCCACTGAGAGCAGGAATCTGTAGCTCACTACTGAGGACACTGTCAGACAAGGCTGCTTTGGCCACCTAGAAGAGACCCTCCCACGTGGTCCAGTAGCCTAGTGGTCATACCAAGTAGAGTGTCAGCCCAGCCCTCTGGACTGCACTCCTACAGCAGTAAGAATTAACCTGTACCAGCAGAAGCAGGGAGACACTGAGCTTGTTGGCTGACAAGAATGCTCTGAGGCCCTTGCACTTGACTCCTGACCCCGTGAACATGCAGGAGAGGAAGAGAGTGGCTCCTTTAAGCTTCTGCATCTGCAATCCTTGTTATGCACCACAGAGAACTAATACAGTGGTAGGATGTATTTTAAGGGGAATGATGTCAACCGAGAAGCTATTTTTATGAACAGAAAATACTTTGAAGGCCAAAGAGAAACTTTAATGACATGTGAAAACCCCAAACTTGGAAAACAAACTCGCGGCATTCTGAAACTGCTTGAGAGGATTAAAAACTGTCACACAACGATGGCCTACGGCAGCACATATGTTCTGAAAGTGACTTATGCAAATTACACTCCAAACTCCCAGAAAGTTCTTTACCCCAGAGCAAGGAAAACAAACAATAACCCTGAGTCTCTCTCACAGATAAAGAAGCCATCTTCTCACTGAAACTGCAGGGACCAACAGGGAACTCTAGGGAAACAGAGGGCCAAAGACACAAGATCATTCTTTCAAACATTTATCAACATAAAAAAAACAAAAACAAAAAACCGAGCACAAACGCCCGATGATGACCTTTTAAATCACCATACCATCAAAGAACATCTGTGTAGGACAGCTTTGCTTAACTAGGATAACTGTCTATGATCCAGTCACAAGTTGACGAGAGGTGGCTACTGTTTAATAACAGAATATCCACAAACACTGCCTTGACATGTCTGCTGTGCATCCTGACACTAATCGTCAGATGTGTACACAGTACATGGCCACGGCTGAGGTGTTCCCCAGTGTTCCAGACAGTGTCTAATTCAGTGTGAATTACTACTGTTGTTGATCTTAGCCAAAGGCTAATTGATTATATGTAAATCAAATATAGACATAAACAGTAGTAATTACTGTTATGCTGAGAATGGGAGCAGACCTGAGCAGATGAGTGCTGAGAATGGGAGCAGACCTGAGCAGATGAGTGCTGAGTTCTCCGGAACACACCCACTCTCACGGCGTCAGCTGTTAATTAGGGTGCAAACACTGGTGATCGGGATGCTGTTTTCAACATACCCTGTTGCAACAACACACAACCCAGCCTTCACCTGGCAAGCACCAGCCACAGTGCTTAGATTCTCTACCTAGGAGGAGCAAACCTTGGGGGCTGGGGATGGCCTGAAGGCAGGCAGTCTGCCAAGGAGAGCGGTGACAAGTGTGGCACTTGGCTGCTGGCCACTCTGCTCTTCTCCCCGGCCGGCCACTGAAGGCACTGAAGGCCTTGCTTCCTCTGCTGAGGGTCTTCCCCAGGAGCAGGCAGGCCCAGAGATGATAGCGCTCCAGTCGCCCATAGTGCCCTCTACCATCTCTTCAGCTCTCAACTCCGCCTGCTGGGTTTTTAAGTTATTATTTATTAATATCTGAAGAGAAACAGCTGTCCACAACAGTAACGCAGAAAGATGAAATCACAGACACAGAATTCTCTAGCACTGATCTGAGTCTCCTGGTCTCATGGCTGACCAAACACATTCTGTCCAAGAGAGTATATAACACAGGGGGACCATGAGACAGAAGACAGGAACTGTCACAAGATAAACTCACAAACCAGCAAACAGGTTGAGAATAACACACAAGAATTTACATTTTGATCTGCACAACATCTCTCCTGGTCCATAGGAGTCCATGGGGTCACAGACAGTCATAGACAGGAGTCCACGGGGTCAGTCAGGCCTTGGATAACCCCCTCCTCTCTCTCCACACCACATTAAGGAGAGAGTCTACACAAGTCTAGCTAGTGACCATGCGACAAGGGATCCCCCACCTCATGTGCACAAGCAAACACATCGAGCCATGGTCTCTCTGACCCCAGCAGAAGGTACTGGAATGTCTGAAGCTGAAGCAGACACAGTGTGGATTTAACTCGACTGCCTCCACGCCCGGCCAGACCAATCTGTACAGAGAGGCTGCCTCCTCCTCCTCCTCCGTTCTGATACTCCAGCCGCCATTTCTTCTAGAATTGTCCTGCTCCAGCCCCCTTCCTCAGTCAGATTCCCTGTGAGCACTACTCCGAGGTTCCTGTACTTCTGTGTGTTCCCTTCCACGGTTCTTAGGTGGTCTTCAGGATGAATCACTCCTGAGATTATGTCTTGCAGGATCCATGTCATTTCCCTGTCACCTTGCCCACGATGGTTCCACTGGTGGGTTTCACTGGCTCTGCCGCACTTCCTGCAGTGCTGCTTCTGGTTCTTTAGTGTAGTTTCTACTTCTGCAGTCACCGAGGGACAGCTCACCTTCAGTGGCCACATCGGGGGGCACTGACGTTTCTGTTTGACCGTTTCACTGCCACAGTCCTGCCTCTCAGTCTAGGACTGACTTAGCAGATGACTTTGCCTTCTGTGCCTTCAAAGCCTGGAGACCCTGTAATGCTATACACGGCCTCAGGCCCTGGGGGGTGGGCTCAGGTATCTCCTTCCCCTGCACTCTATCAGTTCTAAAAGCCGCTGGTCCCTGTCCCTTTCCTGTTGACCCTGTGACAGGCTTGGGCTCATAACCTGCACAGAGGATTCCTTCCCAGGTCCCCCTCTGAAACTGACCCTCAACCCCACTCTGCACTGGGCAGTAAGTAACATGAAGAGTTTTGGGACCACAGCTGCCCTTAACAGTGATGAGAGTCATAAGCAATGGCACACTACACCCCACCCCACCCCACCAAACCCTCAAACCACAGGGCTGGTTTTGATGAAAACACTGACATTTTACTGGGACCACCGATGTCCAATGGCAAAGAAGAAGCTCGGCATCCCTGCCTTACCGCAGCCATCCCCTTACCGTAGCCATCCCCTTACCACAGCCATTCCTTCCCTGGGGAGCTGGGTGAGCTCTGCACGTAGACACGCATGACTCCAGGAGTGCCTGTGCAAACTGGAAACCCTCCTTGGAGACCGACAGTCCTCAGATACACATAAAGAGATATTTTCAAGATTTATAAGGACATCGAAAGAAATGGGACTGTCAACGGTCACTGTTCTACAACCCACATCCTTGGTGTGGCAGGACAAAGGCTGTCTGTCTGTCTGTCCTGCCTACTCTGCCCAGAAAGCTTCACACCGCTTTTCCATCAGCTCAGTGCTCCTGGAATGGGGGATGGTATGGCTCCACACTGTCAGTGCAAACGAGACCAGCAGAGGTCTCAAGAGAGTGTGCTCTTAGCTGCTTCCCGCCCTCATGTACAAAGTGGCCTGACTTTTACAAAGTGAAGGCACGGTAGAGCGGCTCAGGCGTGAGATGATGCCAAGGATGGGAGGTTCTACTAGCAATGCTCACTACACTGTGAGGGCTTGCATCTGTGCCCTGTCCCCGGGGACAGTTACAGCTCCCCAAGAAAAATCTTAACTCTTGCAGGGCAATGGAAAAGAACCAGTTTCCCTCAGAAAATACTAAGTGCTGGACAATTTGCCCCCAGCAGAGGACATGTCTCATGCAGCCGGCATGTGACACGGTACCCAGCAGGAGCGGGGAAAGCGTGATGTGCAGCAGCACAGCCCCACACTGACAACAGCCACCACCACCAAAGGGACAAAGTGCCATGTCACATGATACCTGCCACTGCTAGGTTCCCCAGAGCTGCAGGTGCCTAGACGGGGACTGTGCAGAGCAGTCTGTACAGAACAGTTTGCAGGCTCACTCTGGGGTCTCTGTAGGACCCAGCAGTCACTCCCCTAAATAAGCTCAAAACAAAGAGGCTTTAGACAACCAGGTAATAATGAAGATGCCTCAGGGTTTCCATTGTCTCCAATCACCTTTAACTCATAAGCATGAACCGAGCACACAACCATTAAGCTTACAGCTTGTACACATCCTAACCAAGTGTATAAACGTTCAACAGAAACTAACCTCCAAGACCAGCATAGGACTCAGCTGTAAAGGTGTTTGCTGTCACACCCGACAACCTGAGTCCTGTCCCCTGGCCCACATGGTAGGAGAAAACCCACTCCTGCTACTTCTCCTCTGGTCTTCAGTACGCATGCTGTGACATGCTCCCTGCCCCCAAACAAAAACCAGTAACAAAACAACACAAAACAAGATGACCTTCAGACTACAACCTTGCACTGGGGTGGCTCAGTAGTGGAGCTTATGCTCGATCCCCACCCACTTAACAAGGAACTCAATCTTTGAGAGAAGGTGCTATACACTGGGAGTGGGAGTGGCTAACAGTGCAGCCATAATGCACACAGGCTGTGACTGAGGGCAGCCTGACCAGAGCTGCTGGCTCCACAGAACTGACCTGTATCAACGCCTCCTGCACGGATGCTCACCCACACACACAACTCACACACATGGTGCTCACCTTCCACCCAACCACATCTACGTCCACATGCACTAGTGCCTGTCTTCCATTTGCAGATGCTCAGCATATACAGGACAAAAGCCAACACTCACAACCCTCACTGGATCTGCTTATATTTTAACTCTCTCAACAAAGAGCTGAGACTGTTTTCTAGAACTTCTGACTCTGCTGAAGGCAATGGAGTGTTCAGGTGCTGCCCACATGGCAGGGCACCGGTCAGGCCCAGCAAAGGACCAGGCCAGATGGGAAGCCATGGGAGCCATGTTAACAGTGACCCCTCGGCAGTATTCAGAGAGGCACTGGGAGGCACGGGGTGGCGAGCTGCTGGGAACCACCTTGAAGACCACAACTCAGAACATGCTCAGGGACATAGCCTGCCTTCAGAATTCCTCTGTGGGGCCACAGCACACACGAGTGACTCACTGTCCCAGGTATTCTAGGATCCCCGGGGACTTCCAGGTGGAAGGCGGAGAGCTGCAGAGACAGCAGGAGTGAATGAGCAGTGGAGCCTCACAGACCTTTAGTTCAAGAAACTATAAGCCATATTTAAAGTACTGTTACTGGCAAAACCAAACCAAACCAAACCAAAACACCCACCAAAGAACTGGGGGGTTATCTTTTAATGGAACAAAAACCTGCTGATAAGACAAGACAGAATCCACATCCTGGCAATGAGCTATGTCACCAGAAGAGGAAGAGGTAAGTGACTCTCATCTTTGTTATGGATGACAGCTGTTGTATCTGAGCAGGGACTCCGGTCTTCCTCCCACGCACCAGTAAGCCGGGGCGCTGTACTGTGCTGAGCGACCTTCAGTCGTTCTGTGCTTCACAGGAGATGAGTCACAGGACAGGAGTCACTGCAGTCAAGACTTAAGAGATTCAGGCAGCTTAGGGTTATGAAGTGCTGTTGCACCTGCACCAAGCTCGACTGTCCCTGCATGATGTGACAGGGGATTGTGCATCTCCATGCTTAAAAGGACACAGGCATCTTCCATGAGAAACACATCTTTTAAATAATTCGATAGTGTCTGCGAAGGCTAGAGGAACCATGACCTGCAATCCAAGAGACGACAGTGGGCCTTCGTGAGAGACCTAACTTAGCGAGAGCCTTGCTGCATGTGCTAGGGGAGCCATAGGAGAAAAGGCAACTATGTGCTGGGTATGGGTCCTCCCTCTGACTGCCTGTAAGGGAGGTACTGGGCTCAGGCCCATCATGTAGAACCTCTGGGACGGAGGAGGGACTGGTGGCCTCCTGTGGCTCTATAGGTTTCTCTGAACTACTTGGCTAGGCCTGGGATGCACGGGCACTTGGCCTCAATTGTTAGCCATGGCCATGGGTGGTCAGGGTTGTTGGTAGCACGCTAACAATTACATCACAGGAGTGTGGACTGCCAGCACCCCTCTCAAGGGTGGAGATCTTGCCCATCAGGTCAGCTAGAAAGGCCATGGCTGGGTTCTGCTCAAGGGAGGAGTGTGACTGCTTCACTGTTATGATGTGCCTCTTCTCTCCAGCATGGACTCAGGAGGCTGAGGCCATATATTGGTGCCTAGACTGTTCTCATTTTTCCTTGTGGCTGGCAAACTGAATAAATTAGGAGTGTAAATTAGAGTGTAAATTCTGACCATAAGCCGGACTGACTGAGGTAGTCTCTGCCTCCAAGAGGTCTGTCAGACTAGCTGCAAAACTCTTGGTTCTGATAAACACTCAGGCGGTCAAGTTCGTGCTGTTCTGAGACAGCTGAGAAGTCCCTTTGACAGCGTCTTGGTAATGTAATGCGTATTACGTTGGTAAACTGGCATGTGTTATTTAAGCTCACTGAGAAGCTGGCTCAGACCCACACACGTTGTTCCAAAGTGTCCTCCAAGACTTCCTATCTAAGGATTAGCTAGCCCACCTCAACTCTTGACAGGGAGCGAAGAGAACAACAAGCAGCTCGAGAGTTAAGTGTCATGTCCTCGGGAACACCTAGGAGCCTTTCTATCCGTGGTAGTGTTACTTAGTCTACGGTAGAGCAGTGCCTACAGCGGGATGCGAAATGAAGTTCAGCCTAGGAAGCTCTTCCACAGAGAGAACAATCAAGAACCCCAGCCGACTGCTTCAACTTAACATGCATTGCTGCTGGGTGAGTCACAGTGCCTGGTCCCATGACAGTCTATGTGCTGTTTGCTGAATGCTCTTTCCCATGGAATCGTTATCCAAGGGGACCCTGTGCTCTGCCCGAAACCTGGATTGGTAATTCTACTTACGCCCCCACGGGGCTTCCAGTTGATTTCTGGGCATGTTTGTAAGCACCTGACTGGTGATGCTACTTTCTGTTTGCTCTCGTAATTGGGCCACTCCAGTCATCTCTGCTAGATGTTTTAAGTACTTGATTTGATGGTTATCTACTGACACTTCTATCTGCTATTCATTTTTCTACATTTGCTTGCTGTGTACTCAATAAATTCACCCACTCAAAACCAGGACAGCTACCAAAGACCATGGTCTGGACTGTACAGAGCAAGTAACTATTAGAGTAGTTAATTAGTGATTAAGGTCTGGGCAGTCTAATTAGTCTGGTGACTTACCCAGTGCTACTAGTGATGCAGCAGCCCACATCCTGCAAGCCTGCTTGTTCTGACACAGAAAAGCAGCCTGCAGGTAGCCCTGCCCCCTCTTCATGCTGGTCCTACCTTGGGGGCTACACTGGATTATCAAGAACCTTTGGCTTCTACATGTTCCTAGAAATACACACAGGATTAAAGCAGCTAAGAGAAAGCACAGTGTTGGCTTTTATTAGCTTTGCACATTTCTGCCGTATCTTTTTTTGCCCATCCCAATCTCTAACTTGCTTTCTAGGGTTGTGGTTCTCTGTGGTTCTGGACGGAGAACGCCACCCTCAGTGCAGTGCTTGGAAGAGCACTGGCTCTGTCCCAGCTCACAGTGGTGGCAGCGGAGGTTCCATTAGGTGTTTGGACTCGGGGCAATACATCTTCACCAAAACCTCTGTAAATCGAGTCAGGAGTGAGGGGTGACATGGGGAATCCTGCCTACCAGGTCAGGGAGAACGGACACAGTGGGGAGAAATGGAAAGGGTTAGGGTTAGGGTTAGGGTTAGGGTTAGGGTCCTGAGTCTCCTTTTTCTGTAAGCAGGCCCTCCCTCACCACAGGTACAGTCACAAGCACCATGCCTCAGCCATTCACCATGGCTCCCTTACTCTTGTGTCTTTCATGCCTTCAAAACCAGTATGATGTGGACAATACTCATACATTGCTAGGTTCTGCTGGAAGCACAAGATGTAGCCTGACCCCCTTGGCAGCCACCTGTCTGCTGACCCAGAGGAAACATGTTCCTCTTGTCCCAGTGAAGCCTAGAACATTTCACCTCAGTGGTGCTCAGCTCTGACAATCAGACGCTTCTCAGCCCCAGGCACACAAATTTGCAGCAAAAACATCCACAAATAACCCCAATCCAGTTAAGGGCAAAAATCCTGGTACCTCTCTGAAACATTTCTCCATTGTTTGCATTATTCTTACCATACTTATCTTCCAAGCTCCTACCAAAAGGCCACTAAACAATTAGCACTCATAAGCTTTTTTGGCCCAAAGTTCCAAAATCTCCCACAATCTGCCAATAAAACAGTCCACAGCACCAGAAGGCACGTGGTCAGGTTCTCTAGTAACAATCCTGTTGCTACGATAAACACCTCAACCAAAGCAGGCCTGAGGGGAAGAGAGGGCTTACTTGGTTCTGATTCTAGGCCAGTCCATCACTGAGGAAAAACCACGGTGCCAGGACAAAACAGCTAATCACAGCACACCCAGCGAAGGTGGAGACAAGTGATTTCACCAGGGCTCGCCTGCTTGCCACCATGCTGGGCAGACTTTCTTCACTCTTAGACAGTTTAGGGCTCTGTCTGTGAATTGGTGCTGCCCACATTCAGGGTGGGCCTTCTTGACTCAATTAGCAATCTAGAAAATACCCCATAGACATACCCACAGGCAACCTGATCAAGGTCATTCCTTGCTAAGATTCACTTTCTGGGTTATGTCAAGTTGACAGTTAAAACTAACTAACAGAGTTATGGACAGACGTGTACATTTTGTACCCTGCCATTACACACAGTGCCAGTGGATGCTGTCTGAAATGCCTTGGCTCAGAGTGGAGGCTGATGTCTGTCATGAACTGCAGTGCTGTTCATACAAGACTGTCTGCTCTTAAAGAAACACAACAGTATAGAAAACAATGAATATTTTCCTATCATTAGGAAACAAATATGAAATTAGTGTATTGCTTTCATGTGTATTGTATTAAAATGCTGATTTTTAAATTGCTGTTTTGAGTTGCTGATTTGAATTACATTTAAAAAAAATCATCAAATGAACATTGGTTGGGATTAACACATAATTTCCCAACAATTTTTGAAATGGCTCTGAGCATATTACTGCTATCTTCTATGATTTTTATTTTTTATAAAATGGTACCATCAGAATTGATGATTACAAAAGCAAAATATCAACTAAAATGAAAAACGCTGAGAAGTTCCATGTTCTGCAGTATCAAATATTTAATCGAGATTTAATGTTTTAGAAGGAAAATCATCTTTTCCTTAAAAAAGAAGAAGTTCTGAATTAAATCCCTAGAACTTACTCAAAGAGCCAGGCACAGTGGTACACATTATAAGCCTAGCTCTGTAGGCAGACAGGTGAACCACTGGGCTTACTGGCCTGGCCAGTCAGCCTAGCCTAGCTGGTGAGTTCTAAACTGGTGAGACCCTCCCTTTCTCAAAAACCAAGGTGGACAGCACTGTAGGAACAATGTCCAAGGCTGTCCTCTGGCATTCACATGCATGACAACATGTATTTATAAACACTTACTGAATAAGCATATTATTAGAATACAAGTTTGCTTTGACTGTTAATAAGCGACAAGGTTATTGGTATACCAAAGAATTCTTTTAAAATAAATTTCTTCATGATTCATTACAAGTAACTGTGTGGTTTGCACACCTAGTCTATAAACCAGGTTAAAATATCTCAGGAAAACCCCACTCCAGCTCACCCAAGGAAGCACCTGGGCAGCAACATGGATGGAGGGGACTGTGTGCTTCTCGTCAAGCTCCCGGGAGACCGATCACGCAGGTTGATGCCTCTCCCCATCCCAAGGTCCTGCACCGGTCCTCGTGTCTATGGTTTTATTGGAGATCAGGGTCTCTGTAGATGTGACAGGCCCCTGAGTAATGACCACTGTCTGCTGGAAGCGGGACAGACACCGATACAGAAGACAGTTAGCGCACCCACGTGGCTTATCACTACCTAACGGATGTGGACGTGTCATGAGGATCCTAAGTGGACAGAGGCTAATGCTTTCTGAGACTACCTGCAGCCCACTTTGTCCCCAAGAAAACTGGACAAATAGTCCAAGGTGACCCGGGGCCCATGAACTCAGAAGGCATCTCCCTTATGCCCACACGGAAAGCCTGGCTCTGGCTCTGTTGAAGGCCAAGGATGCTTTAGTTTATGGTCTTAGGACACAGGAAGGATCAAAGCCCATGTAGGAATGTGAAGCTGCCAATCTTCTCCCCGCGGCTTAGCAAGATCAGCAAGCCAGAGCTGCAGCTCCTCCCCAGGAGGAGGAGCTTCTGTAGGCCTGAGGTTAGGCAGGGGTAAAGGCTGGCTTCTACGGCTAAAAGCATAAGATTTCAGAGTAAGTAAAATTTGCTGTTTCACAGCACAATTTGAGGTCTTAGGATATGAAGGGAATAAAAGCCAACAATAAGGCCAAGTAGTGTCAAATGGACTGCAAGGGAATTCCTGTGAAGCCAGAAGGGAAGCAGCAACATGGCAGGCCCCAGGGTGGGGAGAGCCAAGTGTGCTCACAGGAGCCAGCACTGCTCTCAGATCCAAGACAGCTGGGACTGAGGACAGGGAAGCAGTGGCCGAGCAAACACTCACGAAATGACAACAGTTAGGTCAAAACCCACAGAACATGGTAGACAGTTCAGAAAAGAAGCTACCATCTGAGAGAGAATCTGAGTTACTGATGAGAGTTCATCTTAAAAATAAATGTATTTTCTTGCTTTTGCTAAAAGCATAGATAAGAGCCATGGTTTCTTCTTCCTTGAGCACTCTGCTGCATGGTCAATAGCGAGGAAGCCTTTCTGTCCTCACAGCAGAGCAGTGTCAGGTGGATGCACTCACCCGCAGCTGTAGGAGGCGTGCAGAGGGCAGCTCCTGTCCCCGTGACCTGAAGCCCATCTCTAGAGTGCACTTGGCTCTCCCCACCCTGGGGCCCGCCATGTTGCTGTTTCCTCTCAAAGCAGTCTGCAGAGCAAATGACTGCACAGACCACACCACAAAAACCCCTGGAGCAAAAGCCCAGAGGAAGATGTGTAAGGCCAAGGGACACAAGAATAGCCTGGTCTAAGCTGGTATAAGAACATGAGTCTAGAATACAGACAATACTGACCTGTGGCACAGCTTTGCTTTTAGCTCTAAGGGATAACCTGCCCCATTCCATATCAATTAGGCTGTAATTAAAACACATCTGTAGTCAGGGTATTCAATTCTCCATACTGAGCATTTGAAAAAACTAACTTCACATTATGAACTTAAACATGGTGGTGTAAAAATGACAGAAGAAACTGGTCTTAATTTATCTGAATTCATGTATTTAAAAAAAACTGTGACTGAATGCAAGCTAATTAAGCCTTTCTTCTCTCGACTCCTCTCAGCTTTCTGTCTGGACGGCTCCCTCAGCAGGGTACCCTAAAAACTCATGTGGCTCCTGTCCCTCAAAATGCCAGAAGCGCCCTCTTTTTACGCCAACTTGGAACACCTGCAGATACGACCACGCACCCTGGGAGTGGCGGCTGTGTGCTCTTGTTGCCAAACACACGGGCACGTCATTTCACATGGTTACAAATCCTTCGGAATAGGAAACCGGGAGCTGGCTCACCATACCTGCGCCTACCCTGCATGGAAGGAAGCCCAGCTTCCGGGGTCTGGGATGTGCTTGTGCACAGCAGCCTCTGGAGACTGGGGCCTGCAGCACGTTCTCACCTCTTTGTCCATACTCTCTAAGTCCTCCTTACAGAGAGTGTACAGCGGCATTGTCTCTGACATACTGGGCTGTCGCTTTCTTCTAGCAGGGCCAGGCTGCTCTCCATCTTGGGATTCTGGCAGCTCTTCACCAAACATTTGCTGCTGATGTGGCTGAACAGCTCTGTAAGGAATGTTACAGTCCCGCGTGAGGAAGGCAGTTCCACAGTACCTTTCCAGCTCGGTAGCAGACACCTGACTCTTGGATGGGTGAGACACACAGACAACATTTGGAGGGAAGTCAAGGCAGCCCGTCCATGCTACCCACTTGCTATCTCTGCTTGTGTAGCAGACCCAGCATCTCCTCCTGGGACATGTCCTGACCCTTGAGGACACCCACACTCACCTCCTTACAGAGAAACCACCTGTCTACAGGCCATCACCTGACAAACTGCTCGAAATCATCAGGGAGTGCCATTTACCCTTGAGTAAAGCTAAGAATCATTAAAAACCAAAAAGAAGCAAAAGTGGCGTTTACGTTCTATTCAGAGCACAGAACAGAAGCCAAACAGGAATGGGGAGTTAAGAGGTGGATCTCAGTGGGGTGGAATTAATCTGCCTACGAAGGAAGAAACATTAGATTGCGGGTGCACAGCTTCATTGAGTACTACAGTAACCAATCAGCTGCCAGGATCAAAGTCAAGACACTTCCAACCTGGACACCTAAGATGCTAATGTTAAACTCGTATTCTTACCAGCAAAACTGCAGCTCTGTTGAAAAAGTTTCTATCTGCAATGTGCATCTACGTGTGCCAAACCTCACTGAATATATTTTATTCATGTTTAAATTGGTGTCAAAGTTTAAGGTACACCAGGCAAAGTGGCTCCCATGCACAATTCTAGGACTTAGAAGGCTGAAGCAGGAACACTGTTGTGAGTTTGAGGCCAGCCTGTGCTAGAGAGTAAAACAGTTGTTTCTAGAACAAGTCCTTCCTGAGGTGAGGAGTGAAACGAGAAGCTGAGCACCACTGGCCACGGGATCCCAGGCTGGCCATTACAGACACTGTGCATAAGGTGACAAGCCCTCACTACCTCAAGGAGAAGTGTGGCACCTGGCAAGCCAGTGCAGCTGACAAAGGCACTCGCGGGCAGGCCGGACCACCTGGATCGGCTCCCCAGGATCCACAAGGTGGAAACAAAGAACTGACGCCCACAAGTTCCCTGACCTCCACAAGGATGTGATACCATATGCACGCACACACACACACTCTCACAAACACACACACACACACACACACACACACACATATACACACACACTTAAAATGTAATAACAAAGAATAATGGGGCATTAATTCTAAGTCACAAAATTAAAAAGAAATTATATTAGGTTAACTGAATGTTATTTATTGAGGGCAAAAGATTTTCTACCCAGAAATCTAAAAAGTGCATTCTCTGCTTTTCCAAAGGTAAGACTCCATGTTCCTAGCTTTGGAACTCAGTGTGACCTCAGACAGACAGCTCAGCGGAAAGCAGGAAGAGGATGTGTGTAGCCAAGGCCCAGCACTGCCCTATAAGACAGATGAGGACTTGAACAGTGAGATACCAGGATTACTGGTAAATGTGCTACAGTGAAACCCTCATGCTATTTTTTGTAAATAAATTTGTAAGGGATTTGGGGATGAGGCAAGTAGACCCTCACGGGTAGCTGTCGGACTCTCTGTTGCTTGGTTACCTTAAATAGTCAGCTGAGCTATCTCTACACAATACTGGCCATCCCTGAACACTCCACAGACACTGTAGGAAAGCTACAGGGCAACCTCAGCTGCTTGCCCAGAGCTGTTCAAACCCTCTGTAGCCATATTTTGATATCATGAGACAAGCCTAAGTAAGTTCTAGATGACCCAAAACAATTTCCCAGTAGACTCAAGGGACAACACTTCCTCTGGTGGCCTACCATAGACTCTACCGACTGGTAGGTACCAAAGGGCAGTGCTTTGAGTGCTGTGAAAGCCCCTCCTCTGGCTATCACAGAGCAGCCCGACCGATGGTTCTCTTGGTGAGCTAAAGGGCGACGCTCTCCTAAGAGGCAACATTAGGCTTCTCTTTAATCTTTATTTGCTTATTGCTAGTAGAGTGGGCTAAGAGACTGCAGTCCAGCCACGCTGGAGGCAGCAGAGACTGCTGAGTGTCAGCAGAGCTGTCCAAGTGCCAAGGCTTCAGTGCCAGCTCAAGAGGGAGCTCGAGAAGGGAAACCAGGGGCCGTGGTGGCTGGAAGACTTTCACGAGTACTGCTAGCCCTTGGAGTCCGAGCCATCTCAGGCTTGGACGCTGTGACACTAGCTATAGTCAAGAGGTAGGGAATCCTCCAATGCCAACTCCTGCCAGCATCTTAAGGAATTCCAAATCTCCTAGGCTTGCAGGGAGCTGTTCTCTTGTAGAACCTTTATAAACACTTAGAGATGGAAGGGCCTGGGCATTTGAGGCTTGCAGGAGAACTGTAACACCAGAGGGTGCCACCTCCTGCCACTGTTGCTCCTGTCCAGTGCTGAGTAACAAGCCCTGGAAGGAGCCTCTCCCTCCTTACGCTTTCTAACCATGTTCAGCAACAGGATCTGAAACATCTGACTGACCATGTTTACAACTGCTCAAAGTACCACCCTTTGCTCCTGCCAACAGCCACAGAAAACAGGGAAAAGGCTCATGCAAGTTTTCCTTTCACTAAAAATAATACTATAGTTCTCTTTAAGGTTGTCTAAAGGTTTCAACCAAATCTGAAGTGGAAGAACAAGACCTCTCTACCAAGAGCTTAAGGTTAATCTTTAAAGGTCAGCACTGCCAAGGCTATGCCGAGTTCATAGCCACCCTGGTCTGACAGCGCCAGGAGAGTTCTATAAAGGGTGACAGGCTTGAGGTGCATGAAAAATGCAAAACCACTTTCTTTGACCTGTAAGACATTACAGATCAGTCACTACACGGAAGCTCTCAGGTACCTTCTGAAACACCTGTGGCCCCTGCTCTTCCAGGGCTGTCCTGGTGCAAGGTCAGTTACTCTAAGAACTACCTACCACCAAGAGAGAAAGTCTGACAGAGCCATAAAAATGGAAAGCACTCTCATTCTACTCCTTCTCAATTTGAAGAAGTAAATAAATGAAATGAAACGTGTATTAACAATGATTCATATGCTAAATGAGTGGATAAAACAACACTGAGACGATTCCAATTCTACTATAACCAAACAAAGCAAAGACCCAGCTTGCCTAGCTTGTGCCATCCCAGTGCCAGCAGGGAGGAGACGGTAGAAAGCCTAGAGTCTAACAGTGCTGTCTTTGCAGGCAGACCACTCCATGATGGGCACCAGAAGCAGCCAGGAGAGATGAGGCGTGGTTCATGTCCCAGTTACTTGCCGCCCCTCCCCCACCTCAATATCAGTTGTCAGTTAAGACAGAGGATGCTCCAGAGCCAGATTCTTAACACGATGGGAAACAGCCAAGCTTCTGTCGGATTTACTTGTGCAAGAACAGGACAACCTCTACTGGAAAGGACAACAGCAGAGGGCTGTTAATTCCAAGGTGACAGTTTATCTTACAAAGATTTTAGACCATCCATGACGAAAAAACTTTAATCATCAATTACAAATATATCCTTCACTCCAGTCTCAAAATCCACAGCAGCACACAGTGATAGATCTTGCAATTAAAGACCAAAGCAGACAAACAAAAGAACATCATGGAAGCGGTGTGAGGAAAGATGCCTCCCTACTCCTGTAGGAGAAAGAAAGCCAGCAGAGAGCCTGCCTGTCAAATTCAGAGACCAGGAGGAATCCGATGCATTCAAGGTATGGAAATGGAGCTATTAGGGCACAGAGTCCACCACAGGTCTTTCTTAGGGAAAGGAATGGAGTCTGAAGTACACACAACAGACGCCTGCTCGAACCCTCCCCAGGAAGGACACGGCAGGTAAGGGCACTGGGTCTGAGGGAGACTCTCAACTGCACGACCACACACCATCTAGGCTGGCCTGAGGATGACAGTGAACTTTTGATCTTCTTGCCTCTGCTTCCCAAGTGTAAGTAACCGGATTTTAGAAGAGATCTCCAGCAGAACTGTAGGTTCTGCAAAAAAAGAGAGAAGACTCATGGTGTCAGGGTCAGTCAGAATCAGGGACATCCAGACACTCCAAAGTATGGCACCAGCTCTCTACAGGCTCAGTGAAGGAAGGAGAGAGGACAGGACACTACTCACGCCATCCTGTGAAGAAAGCCACATTGGGCATGTGACAGTGCACAGAGTGGGAAAGAGATCACAGACTCATGGCGACTGTGCCTGCCGACATAACACAAGCCAATAGCAACAGCTCCACTCCAAGAGTTCAACCATGTTGTTTTGTTTTAAACCAACCAACGGGGCAGGGAGACGCTCTGAGTAAAGGTGCCAGCTGCCAAACTTGCTGTCCTGAGCCCTGAGTTTGGACTTACATGGTGGGAGGAGAAAAATACGCCTGGAAGTTGTCCTCTGCCCTTCCTAATCACTCTGGCATACCTCGCAAGTCCACACGCCTTCCCTCCAAAAAAGTGAGTACATAAATGTAATAAAATCCAAACAAGGTGACTACCCATGTAGAAGCAGGTTCAAGGAGAAGATTGTTTATAAGAGTTTATAATACATGCAACCACTGAAAACACCCAGTCACCAGTAACAAAACTTCACATATGAGGGAGGGAGGAGGGACGGTCTCCAGTGTGACAAGGAAAATGCCACAAACTCCACAAGCTCCCCAGAGACAGTATTTCACTCAAGACTGAAGGAAAGGTGCCACTCAAGTCCTCTGGTCAGTGCAACTGACAGAGCCAGGAACCAGATCCAGAAAAATGTACTTGCTTGACTTGAAACAAGCGCCATCAAAGTCCAGGGTCTCTGAGGAGCAAGGAGAGGTTCACAATGCAGTGACACACGCCTGTGACCCAGCAGGGGGAAGCTGCGGCAGGAGGACTGCAGGCTTCATCCCACACGGGCTAAATAGAGACTGTCTCAAATTGCTAACCAACCCATCCCTGTCCGCATGCCCCTCTGTGGTAGGACAGGGCTGAAAAAGACCTCAGTAAACTATCATGGATGCTGGGATTGGGATCCTTAGATCCCTGTAAAAGCCTGGTGTGGCCACACATGCTCCTTTCATCCCGGTGCAGGAAGGCAAACAGGCACATCCTGTGGAATTCAGTGAGCAGCCTGCTTGCTTACTAAGTTGGTCAGCTCCGACTCTGTCTTAAACTATAAAGTTATGAGCACATGAGGCTGCCAGGGGCACACTAACCTTGGCTGGTCTGTCTCCACATGCACATGCACATGTGTGTGCATACACCCACACACCTCTTCATATCACCCTCCTCCCAGAAACAAATGACAGCAAACAGACCGCATGTAAGCCTATGTAAACGTGAGGAAGAGAGCATGCGCAGAGAAACAGTGAAACAAACGGTGAGACACTGGAAGGTGAGGGTGTCGGTAACAACTCAACATGAAAACACAGCTCACAACAAAAACACTGCTAAGTAGAACTCCACAAAACTCATGGAGTAAAAACTTACTATCCTATCAAAGGCCAGTTAGGAGGTAAACAGACAAACTACAGTAAACTGAGAAAATGCTTGTTTCGGTGGAAAACACACAAAGACAAGTTAGCAGTAATAACCAAAAAGTTCAATTAGAGAATGGGCAAAACCACAGTTATTTCACCAGAGTAACCATCTCCAATGGATGCTCCGTGCTCAGTGAACCCCTAAGAGGGCCGTGTTTGGCTCTCTGGCTCTACCTTCCACATGGACCTCCATCATCTTAAGTTCAGTCAGCCCCTGAATTCACCTGGCCAGGGGAACCTGTATCTCACCCTGCTTCAGGCACCAAGAGTGGGATCAGATGACATCACCCACCAACTGGACACAGTCGGCTCTCAAGCCACACATTTACTGAGCCTGAGTCTCATTAAGTAGCCTGCATATTTCCCTGACTTCACTTATTGACAAGTCTAGGGGACTCCACTGTACTTCTAGCCCCCAAGTACAAAGCAAAACTTACAACTTCACAGCCAGGGCGACAATGCTCACCCAGGATGATGCCTGGTGCTGTTGCCAAGCACCCTGTCACAATGGGTCTGCAGAGTTCCAGGCCCAGCATGGGCTGGCTGTCACTCTCATAGAGCTACAAGGCTGAGCTCCCAGAAGTATAGCAGGCATGGGAGCCCTGGGACAGGCAAAGCAGGAGCCACACGAGTTGTAGGATGGCTGGAAGAGTGGTCCCTGCCACTATGCTAGGGGTCTGGCATGGGCCGAGGATTCTCTACTGTTTTCCAAGGCCACTGTGAATGGCTGCACCTGTGGTGGGTATGAGTACAGACGAGGAAGCCACCAGTGCCAAGCATGGAGCACTGAAGCAGAGCACATGAGACTCAGCAGAAAGGAAGAAGTCTCTAGTTTAAATCAAAAGGGAGTATTCCACATGGTGGTAGTCTTAGAAAAAACACTCTAGTTTCCTCACCCAGCAAAGAAGGGCTTCTGGCAGGGTAGTCTGACCAAGGTGGGATAACAGTTCTCAGCTACATTCCTTGGGTGTCCACAGACACGGACAAGGAGTATATTCCTCAGCATGTGATGCGCCTGGCTCCCCAGACACAGTTCTCTGCACTCAGACATAGGCAGTGAGAAGGGAGGGGTGGGGCCCCACTTTTCCCTATGTAGACGGGTCAGTTCATCAGCTGTGGAATCAGGGTCATGACTCAGTAGTTCTCACACTGGCGACCTTGCAGCGTTTCTAAGGCTCCTGTGCATTCCAGCAAGGTAGCAGAGTACGGTTTCCTGACACGGTCCCTGGCAGCCTCCAAAGTGAACTAGGCTAAGGTGACATGTTGGTGTCCATTGTCAAGTGTATACAGCGACAGAGTGATGACTGCCATCCTCTTATGTACCAAGACAGGTCGGCAACCTGGATGCACCAGATACTTGCAGGTCTAAAAGAAAACATCGCCTCCCCAGAAAGCACCACCAGAAACTGGCTCCTGCAGCTGCATGAGGCAGCGCCCGCCACATTTCAGATATGGCTTCCTCTGCTGCCGTATTAAAAGCTTTATTGAGCTCAGCCTGCCAGATGCAAATTATTTTCAGACAACACTTACTTTTCACTCGTCTTGGAAATCCCTAGTCTACTGACACACGCTTAAACAAAGTGGAATAATTACAGAAAGATCGTACCTAACGCTGTACTCACCTTAGGACAAGGTGCCTTTGCTTTTTATTTAAGGAAAAATAAGTGGGAGGCTGGGTTGGCTCCGCAGCGTGGAAGGCAGACTGCGCAGGTGTTACGCAGGTGCACACCAGCACATACTGACTTTGCGGCTGCTTTAAACTCTGGAGGCACTGCTGTCCAACTGCAATTTAGAAACTGAATTTCAGAGATAGCCTTCAACGCACAGCTCCTTCTATTCTAACCCTTAGCAGGTCATAACGACACTGCAGAACAGCCAGCGACAGAAACGTGAACCCCTTCACCACTGGGACTGTGTGCTCAAAGGGGAAATCTTAGGGTGCTGCTTGTTCCTGACACTAAAGTCAAAACCTTGCTGTCTCCATCACGTGTGAGATGGCTTCATAACAGGGTTGCTTCTTACAAAGACCCAGACCTGAACTTCAAAACCCAACCTCTGACCTCCAGAAAGCCAATCACTTAGAAGCAGGGATTTAACCTAGTACGCCCATGTGAAGGGACCTCCACAAACCCCAGAGTCGGTTCACAGAGATTTAGAGTGTGTCCCAACTTCATAGGTGCTGAGGCTCTTCTGACAGTCTCCACTATCCCAGAAAGGCCCAGACCTTCCCCGACTCCTGCGTGAGTTCTCCATTGTTTCACCCTTTTCCCATATCTGCCTCTCTGGCTGACCAAAGCACACCCCTCCACAGCTACTACTGGCTGGGACGATGTGGAAGGACTCCACATCCAGAATAAAAAGGAAGTCTGTAGTCACCAGGCTCCTTGCTCCTCCCCTCTCTTGGTTTTGATTCTCAAATCCTGGATGCTGTGGTGGCCTCAACTCCCCCTGTGTCACTCGAGATGAGAAGAATACAGCCTGTATGGCCTCCTAGCACACCAGCCCAAAGAATACCACTTGGGTCCCAACACGGTCCGTTCCTGTTACACGTGACGGCTTTCTGACCATGTTCAGCAAGAAAGAAACAGAGAGTTTCACATCTTGCATCTCACTCCACTGCCCTCAGACTACTGCTAGGTCACACCTCCTAAAGCAAAACCTGGGTAACAGAGCCTGCACTCTCAGTAAACACTGCCAGGGATCAACCAATGCTCAACCCACCAGACCTTCCTCAGCAAAACCCAAGCACACATCGCCTCGGAATGAACAGGCGGCCCTAGAATGAAGCCTTTGTACTTAGTGATGTGTGGAGCTAGTGTTCGTCACACCCCAATACCTACAGCCTGAACACTTCTTCTCTCTCCACTGCCAGTCTCCTCCTGAGATCACCTAGTATCATGCATGACATGGGCCCCAGGTATCTAGCTCAGTCCCAAGACCACACTTGCCGACCTCCATATGTGCCTTCGTCCCACATGAAGGAGGTGTAGACTTACGGCCTCACCTGGTTCTGAGCTCTTTGGTACCACGTGTTTGACTTCTGGTACGCACTTTGCTCTGTGGCTTTCCTAGAAGACTTCAGAACATTCCCACTCCACCTTTCCACGTTGCCCTACACCTGTGCCTCTGGCTTTCATGTGCCAGAGAAGCAGAGATAACAGAGGTGACAGAGCAGAGGCCTCGGCACTGCTGCCCATCTCTTCGTTACAATGTATGTAGCATGAACATGTCCATACGAGTTATGTGCAAGGCAGGCCTGAGGCTGCCATCCTGTGACTTCTCAAGCACCCTCCACCTTCTATGTCTCAGGCAGGGCATCTCTCCCTGATTCAGGCAGCTGCCGCTCACTGATTTCACCATCCGCCTGGCTCCACCCGCCCTGGCACCAGTGAGACTGCACATGCCCTCCACTGTGGCCGACATCCATGTGCACTCTAGGTGCACCACCCACCCACCCCACCTCACTCGTGTCCCCACACACTCCTCCTCTCTATTTGCAAACCAAGACCTCAGAGATGAGGACAGCGTTACCATGGTAAAAGACACGTTGGCAAAAAGGTAAATGTTTACCTGAGATATTTGATGATAGTAAAATAAATCCAGTGCTCTGAACCAAACTCAAGATTTCTCATACTGTGACACGAGTGTGACTGTTACCTCACACCTGCTCCGACTAGGTTTCTCATACTGTGACACGAGTGTGACTGTTACCTCACACCTGCTCCGACTAGGTTTCTCATACTGTGACACGAGTGTGACTGTTACCTCACACCTGCTCTGACTAGGTTTCTCATACTGTAACACTGAGTATGACTGTTACCTCACACCTGCTCTGACTAGGTTTCTCATACTGTGACACTGAGTGTGACTGTTACCTCACACCTGCTCTGACTAGGCTTCTCATACTGTAACACTGAGTGTGACTGTTACCTCACACCTGCTGACTAGGCTTCTCATACTGTGACACTGAGTGTGACTGTTACCTCACACCTGCTCTGACTAGGCTTCTCATACTGTAACACTGAGTGTGACATACTGTTGCACTGAGTGTGACTGTTACCTCACACCTGCTCTGACTAGGCTTCTCATACTGTGACACGAGTGTGACTGTTACCTCACACCTGCTCTGACTAGGTTTCTCATACTGTGACACTGAGTGTGACTGTTACCTCACACCTGCTCTGACTAGGTTTCTCATACTGTAACACTGAGTGTGACTGTTACCTCACACCTGCTCTGACTAGGTTTCTCATACTGTGACACTGAGTGTGACTGTTACCTCACACCTGCTCTGACTAGGTTTCTCATACTGTATGTAACACCGAGTGTGACTGTTACCTCACACCTGCTCTGACTAGGCTTCTCATACTGTGACACTGAGTGTGACTGTTACCTCACACCTGCTGACTAGGCTTCTCATACTGTATGAAACACGAGGGTGACTGTTACCTCACACCTGCTCTGACTAGGTTTCTCATACTATATGTAACACCGAGTGTGACTGTTACCTCACACCTGCTCTGACTAGGTTTCTCATACTGTGACACGAGTGTGACTGTTACCTCACACCTGCTCTGACTAGGCTTCTCATACTGTGACACTGAGTGTGACTGTTACCTCACACCTGCTCTGACTAGGCTTCTCATACTGTAACACTGAGTGTGACTGTTACCTCACACCTGCTGACTAGGCTTCTCATACTGTGACACTGAGTGTGACTGTTACCTCACACCTGCTCTGACTAGGCTTCTCATACTGTAACACTGAGTGTGACTGTTACCTCACACCTGCTCTGACTAGGTTTCTCATACTGTGACACTGAGTGTGACTGTTACCTCACACCTGCTCTGACTAGGTTTCTCATACTGTAACACTGAGTGTGACTGTTACCTCACACCTGCTCTGACTAGGCTTCTCATACTGTAACACTGAGTGTGACTGTTACCTCACACCTGCTCTGACTAGGTTTCTCATACTGTAACACTGAGTGTGACTGTTACCTCACACCTGCTCTGACTAGGTTTCTCATACTGTGACACTGAGTGTGACTGTTACCTCACACCTGCTCTGACTAGGTTTCTCATACTGTAACACTGAGTGTGACTGTTACCTCACACCTGCTCTGACTAGGTTTCTCATACTGTATGTAACACGAGTGTGACTGTTACCTCACACCTGCTCTGACTAGGTTTCTCATACTGTGACACTGAGTGTGACTGTTACCTCACACCTGCTGACTAGGCTTCTCATACTGTAACACTGAGTGTGACTGTTACCTCACACCTGCTCTGACTAGGTTTCTCATACTGTGACACGAGTGTGACTGTTACCTCACACCTGCTCTGACTAGGTTTCTCATACTGTAACACTGAGTGTGACTGTTACCTCACACCTGCTCTGACTAGGTTTCTCATACTGTGACACTGAGTGTGACTGTTACCTCACACCTGCTCTGACTAGGTTTCTCATACTGTAACACTGAGTGTGACTGTTACCTCACACCTGCTCTGACTAGGTTTCTCATACTGTGACAGAGTGTGACTGTTACCTCACACCTGCTCTGACTAGGTTTCTCATACTGTAGCACTGAGTGTGACTGTTACCTCACACCTGCTCTGACTAGGTTTCTCATACTGTATGTAACACGAGTGTGACTGTTACCTCACACCTGCTCTGACTAGATTTCTCATACTATATGTAACACCGAGTGTGACTGTTACCTCACACCTGCTCTGACTAGGCTTCTCATACTGTAACACTGAGTGTGACTGTTACCTCACACCTGCTCTGACTAGGCTTCTCATACTGTAACACTGAGTGTGACTGTTACCTCACACCTGCTCTGACTAGGCTTCTCATACTGTAACACTGAGTGTGACTGTTACCTCACACCTGCTCTGACTAGGCTTCTCATACTGTGACACTGAGTGTGACTGTTACCTCACACCTGCTCTGACTAGGTTTCTCATACTGTGACACGAGTGTGACTGTTACCTCACACCTGCTCTGACTAGGCTTCTCATACTGTGACACGAGTGTGACTGTTACCTCACACCTGCTCTGACTAGGTTTCTCATACTGTGACACGAGTGTGACTGTTACCTCACACCTGCTCTGACTAGGCTTCTCATACTGTGACACGAGTGTGACTGTTACCTCACACCTGCTCCGACTAGGCTTCTCATACTGTGACAGAAAGTGTGACTGTTACCTCACACCTGCTCTGACTAGGTTTCTCATACTGTGACACTGAGTGTGACTGTTACCTCACCCCTGCTGACTAGGCTTCTCATACTGTGACACGAGTGTGACTGTTACCTCACACCTGCTCCGACTAGGTTTCTCATACTGTGACACGAGTGTGACTGTTACCTCACACCTGCTCCGACTAGGTTTCTCATACTGTGACACGAGTGTGACTGTTACCTCACACCTGCTCTGACTAGGTTTCTCATACTGTGACACTGAGTGTGACTGTTACCTCACACCTGCTCTGACTAGGTTTCTCATACTGTGACACTGAGTGTGACTGTTACCTCACACCTGCTCTGACTAGGTTTCTCATACTGTGACACTGAGTGTGACTGTTACCTCACACCTGCTCTGACTAGGTTTCTCATACTGTAACACTGAGTGTGACTGTTACCTCACACCTGCTCTGACTAGGCTTCTCATACTGTAACACTGAGTGTGACTGTTTCCTCACACCTGCTCTGACTAGGCTCTGCATAGCAGCCAAAATTGGCTGTGGCTAAGGCAGGAGGTGCCAAAACTTCTGTCCTTGTGTTCTGGGATCAGGTTACACTTGATAAGAGTATAGAATTTGCCAAATAGTATTGATCACAATAGAATCTGAAAGGAGGCTCAGTCTGAATTGTGAATAATTTCCTGAAAAAAAGAGAGTGAATTTATACTGCATGTAATTTTATAGACACTGAATGAATGAATGTCTAGCACAGGTACCTGCTGCAGAGGAAAGAGCTAGTACTCCATACCACTGGGAACTGAGGATAGATACACACAGCCAGGGAAAGCTCTGGCAGCATGGTGTGCGCCAAGGCATCTCCTGTAAGCACGCAGGCGGGCAGGCTGCACTGTACTTTTTTACGACCCCTCCCCAGAGAAGAACCCAGCAGAGAAGGAGCAGAAGTGAAGAGGCATTTGCTGCAGTGACTAACAGTGAGCCACACAGCCAGAGGCTGCCTTCACAAACCCATTAGCTTCCCAGGACCAGCACACAGGTCACCAAGAACACAGGTCTACTCTTCTGGGCGTCTGGGCAGATGCAGCATGGTTTGTCAGAGTGGCTGCTATGCTGTACCACAGTTAAAAGCAGTCACAGCCATCAACTCAGTGACTTGGTGACGTGACGGTCCAGGCTAAAGCAGCAGCACGTGGACACACTCCAGCACATAGTGGCTACCGGGAAGAAACCCAGCTGCAGTAATGATGACCTTTCCCTTTCACATGCGAAGCAGCGGGTGCATTCCAAGGGGCATCGGGGAAGCAGAGCCACTTCAGACCAGTCCTGAACGAACATCCGGGCTGTCCGTGCTGATCCTGCTTCCCGCTGCCTGTGTGTCACTGAGCTGGGCACAGGTGTGGACACAGGACTAAGCTCTTGCTTAGCTCTAAAATACTCTGCTGAAAACATGCAAACCGCTCAGGCCTGCCAAAGAGCACTTGCAGTCGGAGCAGAACCAGCAGCTCTACAGCTCTGGGTGGCTGACCCCCAGGGTGACCCCCGGGGTGTGTTGGTGCTTGTGGAAGAGCAGAGGTTGGGCAGTGGCTGTGTGCTGACTGCAAGTTGAACACGGTATCTACCGCCCCAAATCTCTAAGCTCTGTTTAAACAAACAGGACGTGCATTGGCTCCAGAAGGGTGGTCTGAGGGTTCAAAGGAGTGCTGGACTAAGACTGCACAGTAGGGACTGATAAGGGTCTGTCACCTGTGGGGCATCACTAAACCCACCATCGGATGACTTTTGATCTACTCCACTGTGCTCATATACCTGTCTGACAAAACATCTCTTCTCAGTGAATGGAAGAGTCCAGGTGGCTAAGACCGAGTGCCTGTGAGCAGAGACCTAGGAGGGCAGTAAGAGTGCCCTGGACCTCCTCTGCGAGGCACCCCAGGACTCTCTTGGGTACTCTATGAGCACTGAGCATCCTGTACGCACGGCTCATGGAGGTGTCCTATGCACTGGAAATCACCATTGTCAGGCAGGCAGCCCAGCACCAACTCAGGACCGACGAGAACCTCAGCTATCACTTGTCTATACGGTAGCCCAATAAAACCATCTTAACAGGTTCAGAAAGCTAATGTTCAACACTTTAGACACCCGTTTTCTCAGCAAAGGAGGCTTCCATGTGCTCTAACATACCTGAAGGAGGAGGGCTCTCCATGGATAAGTGGGGCACTGGAAAGAGCTGGTGCAGGACCCTGGGTGCCCATCCGGATGAGCTTGCCTGTGTTAGAGTCATAGATCCGAACCTCAGGACCAGGATGGGCCTTGGAATGGATGGGTGTTGGGTGGAACAAGGCTGTGGGAAGCATACTGTGTCTGTCTGGAAAGACTGCAGGGCTGTTATCCCTGTGGGATGAGAGCAAGGGACATGAATTATTAGTTATTAGTAACACATGGCCCAGGGACACAGGATCAAAGGGAGGCACAGCAATGTGAATGGCATGGATTGAGGAATGGGCACAATGAATCAGGGACAACAGACACCACAGGCTAGGCACCGAATGAGATGCTCTTTCAAATCCTTCACTGATGCTTCTGACGAAGATTGGCAACTCTGAGTTGTAGAACACAATGACGTGTAAAAATAGCATCATACTTAACCACCGCACCACCAGTGGGCCCTGCCTAGAGGAGCCCTCTGCCTTGGCAGGGCAACCTTTGTACTTTGTGGCTTTGTGATCTCTACTTGAACTGAAGATGACCACAGCTCCCCTCAGAAACTAGCATTTGTACTGACTGCCACTTGTCCCCAACAACCAAGTTTCTCACAAATACACAAAAGATGAGAGATTCCATTTTCCAATATGCCTCCCTTTGAGTAATCTTGTATTCCGGTGCCATAGCCTCTATCCCACACCGTTTCTTCGGTTCTGAGATCTAAACCAGCCTTTCTATGTGTGATATTATCAACCCTGAAGAAACACACGCAAGCTAGAACTTACTACTGAGTACCGCCACTGAGTCTTACTATGAGAAACCCCAGTTCTAACGCTTCTCTGGCTGTTACCAGTCACTCGTCTCGGACACAGAGGAACTGCAGCATCACTCTGCAAAGGCCAAGACCAGGGTGGACAGAGCTGACCCCCTCTCAGGCTCTGCAGCCTTGGGAGTCGGGTAGCATTTGTAATGGTTAATACAAGGCTCTGGCCGTGCCTGTGAGGATTATTCTGATTAAATTTATTAAAGGAAGACATCCTAGAAGTAGGTGGGGGTACCATTCTCTGGGCCTGGGGAGGACGGGGGTGTCCTGACACTACCCAAAGGAGAGCTGAGCACCAGTATTAATCATTCCCTCTTCCTAAATCCTGCTACAATGTGACTAGCTACCTCAAGCTCCTGTCACCATAACTTTCTACCAGATAGAAAATAAACCCCTTCCTCCTTTCAATTGTTGTCAGGGCATTGTGTCACAGCACCAGGACAAGTAGCTGACACGTGACGGGTCCTGGACGGACGCCTCAGCTATAAGGTTCTCAGCACTGTACCCAGCTGGAACTCAAGCTGTCCTGCTGACAGCACCGCTGGACACAAGAACAACTGAGGTTACAGAAGCTCCCGGCCCAGCTCGGGAAGATCACGGGGAAGGGGGTGGGGCCCAGGGAGGGGAGAGTGCATCAGATGTCTAGTTGTGGCTGGGTACTTCAGGGAACTGGAAGGAGAGAGGCAGTGTGGGACAGGATAGATGGGAGGGACCTACCTATGTGTCCGGGTATCCTCATCCACGAGCGGGAAGAGCTGCTCCTCTACCTTGTCCCAGCGCTCCAGGCAGCTCCACAGCCATTCAGGGCTGACCACATGCAGGTGTTTGCACTCCTGTGCCTGGCGCACCTTCTCTGTGCCTGCAGAGACAACATGTCAGCCTGCAACCATGAAGTACAGAGTGGGGCCTTCTGTTCCTCTTAGGAAGGAGCCCCACACCAGGCTTACAGACAAGCATCCTCCTCACCACTGGGGCAGAACTTCTTGTCAACACGGTTTCTGTTCACCTACTTCCTAATCCTTGAGCCTTCCCTGCAGACAGCCTGAGGTCTGCCTTCCACCTGCCGATCAAGATGGGCTCTGGTACCAGCCACGGCAAGAGATCCCTCAGGAGTCCCTGCTGACTCTCCCTGCATGGAGGCACACCATCTAACTTCTGAACTCGGGGCTTCCTTAACCAGTTTGGCACCTGGCCTGGTCTTGTCCCCTGCCTCACAATCTTCTCTTTTTGTCCTTCTGGGTCCTAAGGGCCCCTGGAAGGCTACTGACTCCCCACTGAGTGGCTCCTCACCCCTCTTCAGCTGATCCTGCCCTGTCCCAGTGTCTTATAGCCATTTTATACCCCATGCTGTAGGATGACCAACCGAGTCCCAGACCAGCCGAGTTTTCAAGGAAGTCACTCTCTTCAAAGGAAAAGGTAAAATGAGAACACGTCTCACATCTCAGAGCATCCCTAAGGCTGTAGTGTCCACAGAGAAAAAGCTTCACAACCAGGCAAAATAGACATGGACACTAGTTACTACAACAGTCTCTATGACAGAGACTATATAACACCTGCATGACAAGCACTTCGTCCACTGATTCATTTCCCTAGTAAGGCAGCCTGTTTGTAAACCGTCGTGCCTATAAAGACGCACAGCACTGTGACCTAGCCTGGAAGAGAGGGACGGAGCTGAAGCACTCCTGGCTGCACGTCCCTACCCACAGGAGCAGGGATGGTGGCACATACCGGCCCGCGCTGCAATGAGGTGAGTGGCCCTGTCTGGAGCGTCAGGGCTCAGCACCAGCTGGGTGAGGACCTTGGCTCCCAGAGCTGTGGCATGATAGTGCTCACGAGTCTTCTCCACAGGAAAGTTTGTTGGGTGCAGCCCACTGAAAATGACGGCCACATCTGCTAGCACCTTGCTCTTGAGCTCTGGCACAATTTTCCGTATATCTGGAGCTTCCTCAAGCTCCTTGTTGAGGTATCTGTCATACTTTGTGTAATAGTCAGTGTGTACTCGCACTAGGATCTCCTCGAGGTGTATCAAGTGGTCATCGTCATCTGTGTCCTCTTCCTCTTCCTCCCCAACACTCTGGTCTAGGGACTCGCCTGCAGTGACACCTGACTGTTCACTGTTCTGTGACTCTGTTTCAGCCTCCTTCCGGTCCACACTGCCGTTGCCCAGGCCACAGAGGCTGTCTCGCTCACCCTCCTCCTGAGTATCTGGGTCGGACACTTTGTCGTGTGGGTGGAGAGGCCCAGACTCTCCCGGGGGGCTTGCTGCAGATCTCCCCCCACTCGTGTCAGGGGGCCCACTGTGCTGTGGAACTTTTGTTCTATCCTGGGTGGCTGGAGACTTCTTTCTGCGTCTCCTCTCCTCATTCTCCCCGTCGGAAGCAGAGGAGAAGGACTTCTGGCCTTCTGACCTGCTGCTCTCGCTGCTCTCGCTGTCGCTGGACAGGTCAAAGTCCAAATCCTGGGTGGCATCTCCCTGAGTAGGTTGCGCTCCTGGTGCTGTCCGACTGTCCCACTCACAAGACACAGGGAGCTCTGGGGCTTCTGTCAGCTCTCGGCCACCAGAGCTGCTGGCAGGAGAGGCCCGGGTGAGGGACCAGGTTTCCTTCTCATCTGTTTTACTGGAAAAAACTCCTGGCACAGCCTCACCACCATTGAGCTCCCGGGAGGCCTTCCCAAGGCCATTGCTCTGTTCCACCCCAGGAGGTTTGCCTTCCTCAGGGTCCTTGACTGGCAGAGCTTGTTCCAAGATGTCCGCTCCTTTGGAAGAATGATTTACTAAATATACATACAAAAGGAAAAGTTCCCGTTATTTAATGGTAAATAACTTTTGAACCTAAACCTCACCCTTCTCCAGGACAGTCTGAACTGTCTGTCCTCTCTGGCTCAGGCCTAGGGAAATTTCTGATCTAAGAGCTGACAATAACCAGCTCATGTCTGTGGCCATGAACAGACCTTCTGCCTTTACAGCCTATGTGGGCGGGTGTTCCGGGGCAATGTCCTCATCTACGAAAAGTTTACCCTCGTTGTCTACTTCAGTGTCTACAGAAGCAATACATGCCTCTAAACATTCTATTTCAGTTCACCATAAAAACTTAAAACCAAAACTTGCAAACTGAACTTGGTGGTGCACACCTGTACCCCCATAGTTGGGAGGCCGAAGGAAGGGCCCGTGCTACATAGACAGACTACGTCTTAAAAGCTCCATAGAGAGAAATGTAATTTCCTTCAGATGACCTCTGGCTTCTGTGTGCCTCAGACTCGATTCCCTGCAGTTTTCACGCAGGCAACATAGACTGAGTCCCGGCTGTTTTCTAAGAATCTGCTGGTTCTTACAGGGGAACCACTGCACCTCACCTGTACCTCACACACACCTTCCTCCCTCCCTCTATGAGTGTACAATCCCAACTCCTGGGATGGAATGCAGCGGCATCACACTCAGACCAGTGTGACATCTCCCACCACTCCCCACCCTTCCCCTCCAGCACCAGGGACTGATCGTGGTAGACACAGACAGCACCAGCCCCGATATGATTTTTAAATATCCTACTTCTCATTATGGAAACCCAACTGCTTCAGGAAAGTTGAAATACAAATAAGAAGCAAAACAGAATGAAGTGAATATTCCATTACAGAGATTAAAAATAAAAGATAGACATTTACCAAAATGCTATTTTCACCCACCTTTTCTCCTTGTCTGAGATTCCCGGGCCCCAGGGGGTGCGTTCACATCACCTGTGCCTGGGAAATAGACATACTTCTTCACAGTTATGAGGTTAGGGGCGAACTTCCACACATCCTCTCGGTCATCAATGATGCAAACCATTGAATCTCCACAGGGAAAGAGATTTCTATGAGCAAACACATACGGTTTACACAGAAAGTGGTTTGCCAGTTACAATAATCTTTTATTCTGCTAAAAAGAACAATCGAGGACTTTCAGCTATCTATGAAGAGCAGAGAGCAGAGTCTGTAAAAGGAAGCATGCTATAACAGGGGGCTTTCATATGTTTGTAATTTATTGTTTTCCAGAGAAAGTAAAATTAAAATATTTTTCTCCATTGCTTGATTCTCCTTAACAAAACTTTAAAAAATGGGTAAATATTTCAGTCACAGGTCAGAACACAGCCCTGAAAACTCAGTTTTTGTAAACAATTGGGGCAGACCACATTAATAAACATAATAATAAACAGCGCAAAGGCCAAGTGTTCACCAGGCACCCTTACAGTGGACCTCAGCTGTCCCTGAGCACAGGACAGGGCCAGTCTATTCCTGCCCAGCGCTTCCATTAGACTCTATCACCCACCCCTTCAGACAGCTTTGGACTCCGAAGAAGCACCAATGCTACCTCCTGCTACCTCCTGCTTTGCTTTGCCCCCAGTTTGCTCCCTCTATACTATCTAGCAATAGTATTCTTCTAGTTAATAATAACGTGCACAATTTTCAAATCTCCATGGATCTCTTAATCTAAAAATGAAACTTCAAAGGAAGATGTCTGTATATCCACACCCCGTTCACTGCCATACAGAACTGCTATGGTCCAGCTCTTAAGAGAAACACACTATAGAAACAAATGACACTTGACAATGAGAACGGTGGGCACAGCTCTCTACTGGTAGGAATGGGACACATCTTATGCAAAATGACAAATTTCAGACATAGGGCTGCTTCCCAAGCAGGACTGAGGAAGAGCAAGCCCGGTCACAGAGCTTAGAGAAAGACAGAAAACAGACAGATGACAAAAAAGGAAGATGGGAAACAGCAAAGATAAAGCAAGTTTGGCTGTTTATTGGGTGTTATTCACTAGAGGAATGTACACCAGGCAAATTCCTAGGACACTGTAACTCTGAGAGGCTGGCACTGGTGTCCTCATCTTTCAACCCAGAAAGTCGTGTGGAACAAAAACGGGACCTTCTGGCAGCTGCTGTGCCCACAATGCTGTGTGCATCCTACAGGCCCCGCACCTTCTCTGGCCTGCGCCTTCCTTCTCTAGGCTACTTTGCCTTCTCAGCCCTAACCCTTCACCTGTGTGGTCAGTGCTTCACCTCTGCAGCAGTGAGCTCTACCCTGAGGCCTAATCTCTGAGGCCAGCTGGTAAAGGGCGACATGGAAGGCAATGACTGAGGTGAAGAGAAGCTAACACCCAGCATGTGTGGGGCAAGATGACCATCGCGCCTCTTCTGAACCACACAAAGGTAGTTTCAGAACGATATGGCCTGGAATAGGAAACAGGACAGGAGGACACAGAAAGAGTTGGGTTCTCTCAGGGCCTGTGATGCTCTGAACGAGAATGGACCCCATAGGCTCACATTTCCATATGCTCCCTACAATGACAGACTCACACTCTGAAACTGTGAGCAAGCCCCTAATTAAATGCTTTCTTTTGTAAGTTGTTTCCGTCATGGTGTCTTATTACAGCGACAGAACATTAGCAGAGGCAGGGCCCAAGCACCCAGAACAGGAACAGGACCCACGTGGGAGGAATGCAATGCAGGGTCTAATCTAGAAACGACCTGTCTGAGTACTCTACGGGTTACGCTGAAAGTTGGAGGTTACATTCCTAGAAAATGTTAATCACAGAACTATTACGCTACTTCTCAAAATTCCATTTTTAAAGAGGAAAGTGAGTAGTAAGTTGTCTCCATGGAAATTCAGCCAAGTACTTACCTAAGGTTTCCTGTTTTAGAAAACGGGTCAATACATTCATCTCTAGACAATATTCGATGAGAAAAAAGCTTCTTCTCAGGGTCCAAAAAGCCTGTAGAAAGATGGGACAGAGGTCATGCTGTGCACACAGCACCCCACACCATGCCTTGTGCAGTTTGGGTCTGTTCTTCTTGACCCACGGATCTAGAAGTTTCAGTCCACGGTTATCTGACCCTCTGTTTGAGGCCTTTAACAACATAGTACATCAAAGCTGGAACACGAACTTTGGGGAAACTGCCCACTCCACAGCAATTTAAACAGGAGGGGCATAGCCCCAATATTCCCTTTAAGGACACTGCCCTAACTTCCTCCCACTAGACCCTACTTCCTCTTCCTAAAGGCTGAACTAATTCCTACTCCCAGTAGTGTCCACAGTCACTGTGCTGTGTCCCGTGAAGCAGCACACGTAGGACTTAGTTCTTTGGGTGTGACTAGCACTGGATTTCACACCTTGTCCACAGCTGTCCCCAGGCCTGCCTGGGAGAATTTATACTCATGTTCTTGAAGGTACGTCTGGAGCTCTAGTGGATACTGCGTCCCACTCTGTCCAACACTCTCTGGATGAACTAGATACTAGACGTTTCCACAAAGCCACAGCTAGAAACGGAGTAGGTGCCTAAGGCCTTGAGTGCTTGACTCGCCCAGGAAGACACAGCAGCAGGACTTGCTTTTGGCAGCCCCACAAAGCCAGGGCTGTTAGCAGACTCTTGTGGCGTGGCCCTGCCGATGACATCATCAGCATAGACACTATGAAAGCAGCAGGCAACAACATGCTCTCTCATGCTTCAGGTCTGAAAGCAGACTGGCACCCTTCCCTTTCCTCTTACTTTACCCTTCTCACTGGGGCCTCTCTGACAAGAACTGAGTGTCAAAAGGACTAATGATGGTCTGACCTACAACAAACTCAGGGATGTGGCCTCTTACTCAGTACTGACGCAGTCTCCAAGCCTCCTTCATGCTGGACCTTGTTGTGTTCATGAGGTCACATCAACAGAACAGTTTCTACAAGGAAGAGTGAGTGACTCTAGAGCAGTGGTTCTCACCCTTCCTAATGCTGTGACCTTTAATGCTATGCTTCATGTTGAGGCTCTGGACCATAAAACTATTCTTGTGGCTACTGTAATTTTGCTACTGTTATAAATCATAATGTAAACATTTGATATTTATAATATCTGATATGCAACCCCTGTAAAGGGCTCTTCAGCCCACAGGTTGAGACCTCCTGCTTTAGGATGTGTCCAGCGACTGTCTCAAATACCTATGGTCAAGATGATCTGAAAGACCCAAATAAGACATACTGGCATTGCCACTAGATGGACAGGATGTTCGACCAGAATCCAAATCAAGACGTCTATTCATGCTTAATCTCAGTGGGTGTTTATCTTGTGATGAAAGAGGAGAATGGGCACAACTGTTCAAAAGGAAATCGCTCCGTTGTAGTTTTGTGACACAGATCTATTAATGACTACGATGATATACAAATCCTATATGACAAGAACTCTGCATGGATGTGCACGGACACAGACAAGCTATGCAGACTATGCAAACAAACACACTCAGCACGAGGAGAGGGAACACGTGCACGTGACAAGAGGAGGGAGTACACATGCACGTGACAGCACAGAGTATTTTCTAATTTTTAATGTTTCTGATACCTTTAACTGAAAGTATCAAAGCACTCATTTAACTGGGATGTTTTCTTCATTAGACTCTGCTGGTGCCTCTCCCAGTCACCTGCCTAAAGCTTGCCCCATTACCACTATTAGCCTGCGTCACTAATCAGCACCCAGAGAGGCGAGGTTTCAATGGGAAAGCCACAGCCCGGGTGTGGATCTGCCGTTTAATAGAGAGGCCTCAGCTGTTGGAGCTGGTAATTTACCACCCACAGGGAGCTACTCATCACCGCTCTGCAGGCTGTAAGCCCAAGATGAAGGCATCAGCAGCTTCCCTGACAGGTGGTGGCTGTTCTGCTGAGGGTACCTCCCAAGGTCACCTCCTAATAGTCACCTTGCTGATTAAAGGTTAGCATATTAAGTCAGTGCACAGAGCTCTTCTTTATTGGTCTGAGATGCCTTACCTTTCCATTATACAATTACACACCTTCAAATCCTTCGTCCCACCCAGATACACACGAGTGACAAACCTAAACCCTGAAACTCAGACAAAGGGAGTCAACTTTAACACATGGCCTCGATGTTCACGACAAACACTGTCAGCGTAGGCTGACAAACTATAAAAAGTACACATTCTGGTGGGAGCCACTGACAGTGGGGAGGCAGGCAGCACTGTGTGGGGTGTGCACAGCAGGCCAGAGTATAAGGAGGGAAGAGTGTATACGGGAAACCTCTGTAATTCTGCTGTGACCCTAAAGCTGTCCTAAAACACAAAGACTGTTTTAAAAACATAGGCTGTAGAGATTCTAAACTACCAACTGCACCAGATTTCTTCCTCTATCACCTTTGGCATTGCTTCTTTTGTTGTTTTCTGGTTTTGGGTTTTTTTTGAAACAGGTTATTTGATCTCACTGATTCAGAAATTGGCTGGCCATTTTGATTTTTAGTGGGTACTAGGGATCTGGGGATCTGAACTCTGGTCCTCACGCTTGCACAGGAGGGGCTGTGCTCATCGACCTTTGAATTTTAAACTGCTCAGATGACCAAGTTCTGCACCTGCTATTCAGGTGCCGCAGCCTGCTGGGCTGCAATGTGTCCCCCTTATTCAGGCAGCGACTGGAACGTACTCAGAGGTAATTTCCCATCTGGCTGCAGCCAGCACTAATTCCCCAGCCAGTGCTGCCACCAGGTGGCCACTGCACACAAAGCACATGGAAGGGATTGCCAGTGTAGCAGTTCATGTCCACCCAAGACAAGCACGAGTCACTCGGTCTTAAGGACTCACTGTGGCTGTTAAAGTGTTTGGCACAAACACACGCGAACCACAGAGCACCAAGGCCATCTTTAGTCAGCTAAAGGAGCCACCTTTGAAAACACCACATAAGTTTTCTTTCCATCTATCTATGGTCCCAGACACTGTTCCCTCTGCAGCTGTCAGTCTTAAGCCCGGGTTCCATTCTGCACCACCCCTCAGACTGTGCCAGACTGACCTGCGATGGTGTGGGCATACAGACGGCTGCCGAAAGTGAAAACATGCAGCTCATACAGCTTGGCGATTTTCTCCAGGAAGTCCTTGCAGTGAGGCCTCAGGCGGGTGTGCAGCATGGGCTCCCCTCGGCCCAGCTGGAAGTGGAAGATGCCCTGTGGACAAGAGTCGAGTGTGAGGAGAGGATGAGGGACAAGTGCCCAGCCAGCACCTGAGCTGTGGGCCCAGCAAGGGTTGGCAGATGCAGTCAGATGTGGAACCACAGGACACATTAGCTCCACATAGTGCATGAGTAAAGCACGGGAGGGTCCATGATGATGGATGCACTAACTACCTTGACTATGCCGACCAGCCTCGTAAGAACAGGCTGCAGTAGCTACCTCTCATAAGTACAACTGTCCATGACGCCACTTCCTATAAACTGCCCGGTAACCACCAATCACTATAACCCGTCACTACTCAGGACCAACCACCTCAATAACTGTCTGTGATAACCACAACCAAGATAACCCAATAATGGCTGTAGTGACATCTCAGGACAGTGGGTGGTGTCTTGGGATCAGTGCTGTTATCTTGGTGACATCACTGTTCTGAGCATCCCCATGGTGACTGCTGGGCTTCTAATGAGGGTAACAATCACTAATGGTGAGGCAGCTTCATTCAGTACACGAGTGCAGAAACAGTGCTCTAGGTCACCTTGCAGGCTGGTGACACCGGTTTTACTCCCATTATTAATTTTCAGCTAGAGATGCTTGTTTCTCATAGGAAACTAAGCTGTCATCCTTCTATTTCCCATTATTTTCTCAGCAAAAAATACTGATTTCTTTAACAATTAAAAAGATTAATGACTTAGGCCAGATGTTTATAAGCTCTAAAAACAAAACACCCAAAACCCAAAAAACCAACCAACCAACCCAACCAGCAGGATGCTGAACCTGAGCCATCCGAGTTAGACAGGAAACTCTAGGGTTGGCTTTCCTCTTCTCAACAGTGGAGTCCAACAGCCGTCATGTCCACTTCCACAATGGTTCAGGCATGGATGATGCTCAGAGCAAGAACTAAATACCCTTCCCTAGGTGTCCAGACACCAGGAACTCAACCCAGAGGCTGAGCCCCCAGGCCTGCAATTATGTTTCATGGCGGCCCAAGCCCAGGCCAAAGGTATCCTCAGACACTGACTAGAGGCTTCCTAGCAGCACTGATATTAGTAGAGGAAGGGTCCTACGTAAATCATCCCACACCAGTGCTTCTCAGCCTTCCTAACGCTAACGCTGTGACCCTTTAACACAGTCCCTCGTGGTGTGCTGACCCGACCATAGGTTATTCTTCTCGATACTCATCAGTTTGCTACTGTCATGAGTCATGATGTAAATCTGTGTTTCCTATCGTCTAGGTGGCCCCTGTGAGGAGGTTGAGAACCACTCACTGCCCTGTACTGATGGGGAGACACTAGCTCCCTGGATCCTTTACAAGTGACAACTGTTCCCAACTGTCTCACTGAACTAATTTAAAACGCGCAGCTCCAACAGAAACAAATAAGGCTCACACACTGAGTGCAGAACCTCTTCCACCTATGTGCCCTCCAAGGGGCTGTCTCTGGGCAGGCTGTGACTGAAAGAATAGAATGTTTGGAAGAGCTGACCCCAAATGGAGTGGACGGCTCTGTTGGACCCCACGACACAGAGACACCTAACATAAGTGTATCAGCTGTGCCGTGCATGGAGTCCCAGCTCTAGCCATGTTAGGGTGCTCTTCACAAGTCTACCAGCACAGGTCATCACCCATATCACCATCACAGCCACAGTGGCTCACTCAAAGCAAAGGCATTTGGCTCTGTGGTAAACCCTACCCTAGGCTGTGATCAGCTTCTAGCATCTTCCTGTCCCTACACCTGGGCACAGCAGGACACATGAGACCTGTAGTGGTACCCAAAGTCTGAAATAGTCTGTGGGTAATTTGCTCAACAGCTAGCATTTAAAAACATGGCAACGTGACAGCATCCAGGCCTTCCTTGTTAGTGGTCTCTGTCACCACAGGGTTTAGGCCACCTTCCTCTAATAGGCACTGAACGCTTTCTGCTCCTGAACCTCGACTCCCAGTGTGTGGTTCGTCTCCCATTCAGGCTTAACTTGCATGGGACTCTACACTTGGCCACGTCCATGTCACCCTGGAGAATTCAAGTCCTTCATGGTGACTCCCAGGTTCTCTTTAACACAGACCCAGATATCTTCTTGTTCCAGACATCTAACTACAAGGCACTACCTCTTCCCAGGACCATGTTCCCAGCAGCGTTCCTTGTGCTCCCGGTTGCTGTCTTTACAGGCCTCTGAACTCTTCTATCTAGTATGACCCTAGCAAGTGTGAACCTCACACAAAAGCTCAATGCCAACATAAGAGAGCACGTCTACCACCTGGACCAGCACAAACAGCTATGTGCGATCATGCCCACAGCAGCTGACTGACCTGTTCCCCACATCTAGGTGGTCACAGGAACCCACTTACCACACGATCGTGTACTTTGGAATGGAGTCATGGGGTCTAACACTGCTGTGAGAGCTACCAAGGGACAAGCTGGAGTCACTCACTTTGTTGGACATCTGGGGACAATGCTGCTCAGTCGTATGAATCAGGGTCTGGTCCAAGTCTACCATGAGAACCAGCTTTCTGTTTCGATGTAGTCGCTGCTGATCTTCTCTTCCTAGTTTTTCAGCTTGCTAAAGTCAAAAAGTAAAAGAGAAAAATGACAAAGTATGTAATTTGGATTCAGAATGAAATTCAACTTTATTAAGAAAAAAGAGCACAGACGAGTCCTAGCCACACCACTGCTTCCACGATAGGAGCCCATCACAGCATCTCTAAGGGAGGTCTGGCTCGTGCGGAGCTCAGGCCACCCTGCTGCCGGATTGGCAGTGCCAAGAAGGTGGCTGATATACAAAACTAAGAGCTGTGGGGCCTCAAAGCATCCATGGAGAGAGCAGAAGAAAGGACAATGGCGGCCAGTGGAGCCCCATCTTAGAAAGCCGTCCTGCAGATGGGGGCTGCCCATACACCTGCCTGCTAACCCACGCCATGTTCCCACAGAGCCCAGGAGTGCTATCTTCTCACCTCAGAGCTCACCATCAACTCCGGCACACTGTGCACCATGGAAACAGTCGCTGTAGAAAGTGGTACCTGCTGCTTTCCGTTTTTACTCTGCAACCTGTAAGTGTGGAGAGTGTTTGGTTAACTGTGTGTGGAAAGGCACATCTGTCTAACTGTAAATGGAGTGGTATGATTTCAGCAAGTGGTTACCAACGCTGCTCTCTTAGCACACAACTCTCTTGTGCAGACAGCTACGTGAATGCTGTCTTTTCTTTAAAAAAAAAAAAAAAAAGGAAGAAAGAAAATATGAGAATCTGGGCTCTAGGTCACACCTGCAGTCAGATATGGCAGTCAGTACAAGAGTCAATTCTCCATGCAAACCGACTGCAGTAAGGTGGGGACAGTTACAAGTAGAGTCAGTTCTCCATGTAAACCGACTGCAGTGAGGTGGGAACAGTTACAAGTAGAGTCAGTTCTCCATGTAAACCGACTGCAGTGAGGTGGGGACAGTTACAAGTAGAGTCAGTTCTCCATGTAAACCGACTGCAGTGAGGTGGGAACAGTTACAAGTAGAGTCAATTCTCCATGTAAACCGACTGCAGTGAGGTGGGGACAGTTACAAGTAGAGTCAGTTCTCCATGTAAACCGACTGCAGTGAGGTGGGAACAGTTACAAGTAGAGTCAATTCTCCATGTAAACCGACTGCAGTAAGGTGGGGACAGTTACAAGTAGCAGCAGCTACCCACCACCTACACTGAGGAAGGAACAGAGGTCTTTGAAGATCAGTGTCATCTACACAGAGCATTAGAAACAGGCTCACTGTCAACGCGGCAGGGGATTTGCTATCTTCACAGTGAAGACAGAAAGCACCATGTCCTCCAGAGATACTGGGGAAGAAACTCAGCCTAATCTAGGGTGTGAGGAAATGACAGCCCGAAAGCAAAGGGCTCTTTCCTTGGAAACTGCTCAATCCTGCCCAAGGCAAAGGCAGCAGGACCCTGGGTCATGCCTCAGAGTCCACAGCTCAACCACCGAGAGCCAGACACAGCCTCATCCCAGGTACTCACTGGGTCAGGTCCTGGCCACACTCAGCACACAGGCCCTTCATGACAACAGGGTGGCTACATCCTTCCAACCGCACCAGAAGTGCCCTGCAAAAACAAAAGCAAACATTAAAATCTCTCCATGGGCCACATGGTATGAGAAAGGGCACCCAAACGGGAACAGAGTCCCAAACGAGCCTTCAGGCTGGCTCTATCTGACTCTCAAATCACTCTGGCCGGGACAGCCATGCACTGCATAGGATAATGAAAGAAGTGCAGATGTCTGCACAGATGTCTCCACGAGTATGTGCACACGATTCGCACACTTCTGATAAGAACACACCAAAGCCAAAGTTCCCCCACAAGTACTGTAAGCACATGCTGGTGTAACTCCAATACACTTCTGTCCCCTCCCACAGATGCTTCCCAGTCTAGACTGGCTCATATTCATCCATGTTTTTCTGACAGAACTACCATAATTTCCCTAGTTGTTTGTTTTACCCTTTAAAACAATACTTGACCATGTAGCCCACGTTGACCTTGAACCCTCTGCCCTCAGCCTCTCAAGTACTGGGTTCACAGGTGTGTGCCACCATGCCCACTTTCTAGTTTTTAAATCAGCAGAAACTATTTTTCTTGTTATGGCCACAAAACTCAATGCCTTAAGGATTTATTATATATCAATCAAGATCATAAAATAGAGGCTGTCGCCTGCCCCCAGCAGAAGCTCCCTCCCAGAGGCCTCTCCTATCATTCTGTAATCCAGAGCACTCGCTCTCCCAGGGACCTGGCTAGAGGAGACTTCCATTGCTCCCCTCATGCACTTGGAAAGAGAAGAAGGGAAGCAGGAAGAAGATTGGACCAAAGCACAGCCTGGCAGGCACAACAGAGGGCACTTCCCTGGTATGTCACAGAACTAGAAGGCGGAGACCTAGGACTCATGCACACAGCCTGTGTCCAGCATCAGCTGACAGGGTCTTGAGTTCAGGGTGCTCTGGCTTGTACCCGCCTCCTCCCTTGTTGTTGTGCATGAGGTTTCAAAGAGGGACTCACCTGACCTGAGCATATGCCCAAGGGTCTACACTGCAATCCAGTAAAGCCAGGAGAGACTTGTACTAATGCTGTGAGATACCACAGCCAAGAAAAAGCACCACAAAAGGACATTTAAAGGCTCACACCTTAGACAAAACCTGACTTAGAACAGGTAACAACTAAACATAAAAGCAGTGCTAGGTACCTACAGGACCTCTGAGTTTTTAGTCAGGGAGGCTCCATGACAGTCCTAACAAAAAGATACCACTGAGCATGAAGAGATCTCATACCTCAACAGTAAAAATGGATGAGGTCTTGATTGTTGTAGCTCTAAAATAAGTCTAAACCAGTTAATACAAGCTCAAAGCTATTCTTTTTTCCAAGTGGCTGTTCTAGGTTTCCTGTATTTTTGTACAAACATCAGGACCAGACTGACATTTTGCACAAGCACAGCTGCTAAGCTCTGCTGGAGTAGCAAGTCAGCATCTTCCACACACCCAGTGGCCACACCGACCACAAGGCTGACAAGGAAGCATGTGCTGTGCAACCTCCTCCCCACCCACCAGCAGTGGTCACCCAAGTCCTACCTTACTGAGGTTAAGTCAGACACACCACAAGCTCCTTTAAGTACCCCGCCCAGCAGCCTGTGTGGACTCAGCCGGGCTTTCTACTTCCTGTCCCAGTCTAGAAACCTTGTGCCATTTTACAAGGTAGCACTGAGCTGCCATCAAGGACCTGGGTAAGATTATGAAGGAAGTGTGCTGTAAGGGCAGAGCTAGTAACAAAACCAACTGTCTCGGGGGGTTACCTGCCCAGTTGGGTCTTCCCTGGAGCGTGGGCCTAATATCAGTTTTGCCATAGGCAAAAATTCCTCTGAGAGTAGCCTCAGCTTCATAAACAGGAAAGCACGACCATGATCCAAGCAGTGGGCTACACAGCCTTGCTCTCAAAGCCTTGATGAAAAGGAAAGCTCAGTCAAACTCCCATGAATTAAATGACAACATGAAGCACCGGAAGCAAGAATTCCTCCAGCACAGATGGTGAATTCTCGGCAGTACAGAGGCTGTGAGAGGGAGTGAGGACAGCCATGCAGTAGTCTGACCTCTGCACTTTGGACACTATGAACTCAATTATGTTTTTGTACTAGATTCAATTCTACAAGCAGATTTTGCCCTGGAACATGTGACTATGCTTACAGACACTCTAGATGTCGCTCAGTCATCCCACAGTGAAGGAGAGGTGCAGCACAGTCACCCGACCCAGAGTGTCCCTGTGCTGAGACTGGAAACCGAGGCAGAGACAGGAGAGCAAGGGCACAGCCGAGCGTTCACTACTGGGCTCACCTAGTTTACGATGCTCTCAGCTCTAGAGACGCCATCCCTGATGAACAGCTGCCAGCCGATACGCTCATCTACATGGAGGGCTATCTGTGACCGCTTACATCACCAGAATGACCTGGGACCATACACAGGTGACACTTATCTTTGCATCCCTCATAGCATGCCCTGGATTTAAAAATCTCAGTGGGCAAAGGGCAGAGCTCATTGGTAGAGCACTTGGCTGCCATATACACCAGCCTGCGTTCCATCTCCAGAACTGCAAAAAACCCAACCCTAAACCTCATCTGTGGAGTTCTGACATTGACTTTCCTTTTTCTAAAGAGGTAATACGCAAATTATATTCATTAAAAATATTAAAAGTTCCCAAATTCAAATTTGATCTCCCCAACTCCAAGTGACTTTAAGAACTCTTGTTCTTTGCCATCTGATGTCTTGAGGATTTATGAGAAAAAGCCATACTTAGACACTAAGACGTAGGCAGGAAGTGCCTCCTCCCCTCTGAACTCATGGCTGACGGCACCTCAGAGAGTAGGAAAATGCGAGGCACAAAGCACGAAGTTATGATCCAGCAAGGTGACCACTAATCTAAAGTCCACTCTGAGGCATATCTGGAGCCCTACCATAGGACAAAAAGATTGCTCATGCCACAGGTGCCAGTTTAAGAAAAAAAGTGACCCCTCAACAGAGCAGGAGACCCCGGTTCTTTGCAAGCCGCTGAGGTCTGGACAATGTCAGCTAAAGCTAAGCAAATCCCACATGGCGTCTCCTGCCACACTCTTGTTGCCTGTGTCCACTTGATGAACCCCAACCCTTTCTGTTTCTGGAACCTGGAAGACGCAGGTGTTTGGGGCTGGGCCTGTGGTCCATAAACACATGGCCAGGTAAAACATACCATGATGAGAGCACACCTGCACGCACTTCCAAGAACCTCAGCACTGCAGCAAAGGCTTAAATGCGTGCGGCTGGGTAAGGCCGAGCTGCTCCTTAAGCCCCAAAGCTGCGGGGTGCACCTACAGCCTGACGGCAGGCACAAGACCCTATCCCCACCTCACAAGCACACACACTTGCACACAGTGCATAAGTGGATGAAATTCACATCATTCACACTTTCATGTGCCACAGGAAAACTGAGACTTTTACAAAACTACTATGAAACAAAATATTTAATAAAATTAAAAATAAGTCAAGTTTTTAAAGTTAAATCGATTAAGATCTTGGTTTTTAAACTTTAAGATGTATATCTTTATTTTCTAAACATTTTGAAATTTATTTGTTCTATTTTCTCTTCCCCAATATCAAATGTTTTTCTCCTGAGACAATACACATTTTCACTTCTTATATGTTGAAATAACATCAATTTATGGGTGACTTAAGAAATACAAATGAAATTAACTTATCCATTCCTCCACATCAATATGAGTATTTCTTTTGATCTTTTTTAAAAAAGGATTTACGGGATGTGTTTGGGCATTTTGCTTGCATGTATGTCTGTGTACCACATATTCCTGCTGCTGGCAGAGGCCAGAGAGGGTGCTGGGTCCCCTGGCACTGGAGTTACAGATGCCTGTGAGCCACCCCGAAGAGCAGCCAGCGCTCTCGACCTCTGAACCCTCTCTGCAGCCCCCTCATTTAATCTCTTTGAAGATGAAATAAAGGAAACATGAAGGGAAAGAAACGTTTTATAACCACATACCCTTCTTATGGCTTAAATGCTGTTCCTAAGCAGACACAGGTCAAAGCCCTACCTCAGAGGCTTTTTAAAAGCTACTTAAGTCTACACACGTACAATAAATAAATAAATAAATATAAATAAATAAAGAAAATAAATAGATTTTCCTAAATCTAGCTTTAGGGAAAAACCCCTCAACACACAGAACTCAGGAACCAAAAAGGCCTGATGAGTTCTTCCAAACTAGGAGCACAGCACAGTATGGCCCAACGCCATCTAAGACAGATCACCTGACTCCGCCGCTTACAATTCTCTTAAGCTTCAGGAAAGACCGTCTTCTAACCAAGTAATCATTTAGATAGGGCAGATAGATGCCAACAATGAGTGCTTGGCCAAAGAACATTCATTCACAAAAATTCTGGGCACCGGAGTGTAAAGAAATCTAATTCCTAAAGCCAAACTGTGGACAACAGCTTCTGTGGCACCTGTGATGGGCGTCTGTGACTCTGAGCCTCCCTCCCCATCTAACTTCCAACCCTCCCCTTCCAACACTGAAAGGGGAGGAAGGCACAGGAGCCACTGAGTTAGTTTGTTACAGACTTTCTAAGATGGTTTCGTCCTCTAGGCCCTGCTTTTTAGCAGGGAGCTCCTGCCACAGCTGGCTAAGCAAATGCTCTTCTCCCAGTGAGCCACAGGGGCTGAATGTCCTCCACACACAGGTCTGCCTCTACTGACTCATGGTGTTTGTCTTATAGATTACATACTTAAAAATTACTTCTTTAACATTTTTTAAGATTATAATATATTGTTTCTCCCTTCCAAACCTTCCTGGTTACCCTTCCTTCTCAAAAACTGTTGCTACACACATACATATATTTGCCTAATTATGTAAGTACAACCGGGTCAATCTGTATGATGTTACTCACATGTATGTCTCCAGGGTTCACCATTGGGTACTGGATAATCAAATGGTGAGCTCTCCCCCGTGGAAGACTATTTCTGCCACTGTCCACATTCTTAAGTTGCCTGTAGTTTTTTTAAGGACTCCCTTATCTAGTACTGTTATTTTATAAGTGTGTTGCAGTTTTCCTCTATCCCAGCTAGTGCCCAAATAATTGAATCTGGACTATTATATTTATTTAACAAGCTTTAAGGGCACAATGACCGAGCAGTATTACTCTGTATTAATCCTCCAAACTAATCTGGCAACCTCTCAGTGATATCTGCATTTTAGTACTGATCTGGCTCTCTGGGCTCCAGACGTTTTCTCACGGTGTCTCCTGGATTCTCTCTTCCAGTGGCTAATCCTCACTTCCTCCTCCGTCCCTGTCCCTCCCCCCCCCTCTGGCAGACAGGAAGTCCAGTCCTATTCTCTCCTCTGCTCAGTCACTGCTGATCAGCTACTGTATTGACCGATTATGGGATAACTGAGGAGCAATGTTTATATGACATTGAGACAGGAGAGTAAGGACTATAACCAGATGCAGGGCATAGAAACCAGCATCTGAATACAAGGCTAAGCTTTACTCAGGGTACAAGAACACTCACTCATGCTCCTATGCTTACTGTTGTCCTTGCTCCACTCAAACTTAGGCGTCAAGGTCTTAGGACAACCTTGCAGCAAACTCCTGCTCTTACTCCACCCTACTCCCCCTTCCACAATGGCCCTGAACCTTAGTACTGTACTGTAAATGTATCCATTTGGACTGTGCTCCACAACTCTGCACTTTGACTGGTTGCAGCTTTCTGTAATGGTCTCTACTGCAAAGTGAAGTCTCCTTGATGTGGGGTGAGCTTCTCTACTGGTTCTTATTACCTCCTTCCACCCTACTCTCCCAGTAATTACATGTTCAACCCGCTCTGGGAACTGAAATCCATGCAGATGATCAGGGTCATATGACAAACCAATTCATGGGTTTGTTTCTAACAGATGGTGAATGACCAGTGTTTTTAACCTCAGGAACTGTAAACTGAACACTACAAAAAGGCCAAGCCACCAACACACACTATCACCCTCCCTATAAACTGGTAAGGAGTATCACTCTCCTGGTTTGCTACTGAGCTCTAGCTTTATGATAGGCTTAAAGAGCACACTAGGTGGCACTGGCAACACCTTATACTCCACAGCCTACCACGCAGCGCGCCACACGTGTGCACCTTCTGCTCCCCACAGAGTTCCTTCTCTCATCCAAGAGGATGAAGTGCAGTGGAAACAGCCTTGCACAGCTCAAAATCACTTTATTCCAGCTTCAACCTCACACAGATCTTTGGGAACAAACACAGATGAGGCAAGACTGGATGGTGCTAATGACCAAGACAACAGTGACAACTACAACCACAGGGTCTCATTTTTGTTAGCACACAAGCCACCAACTCTGCTCAGCTTCATGGTCTCAGCAAAACAAGTTAGCGTCAAGCAACCTGTCAATGCGGTCTGCTGTCTACCACCAAGTGTGCACTCTGGGCTCAGCTGTGCCACAGCACCCAGGCCTGGAAGATCACCCTTCAAAATATGGTGCAGCCAACACTGGGAGGGATCAGGAGGAATGACAAAGGGAAGGGAAACCAAAGATTTACAAGTGGCCTGATCAGCCTCAGAAGAGATATCACTGAAGACCAAGTAGTGTGGCACACATATGAAGACTCTGGTCCACTTGGCCCCAGAAGCAAGCTTTAGGTTTTGGCAGACCGGCTCAGCTAGCACTGTTTAGACAGTCATATAAGACTGTCACTCTAACACGGGCTTCTCAGCAGTGTGGTGGGCCTGCTGCTGCTCATACAGCCACAGAATCCACTGCTCCTGTGTGTGTGTGTGTGTGTGTGTCCTCCTGCAAATGTCTCCTCTGCCCACGGGCAAGCTGAAGGTGGGCAAGACCCTCCTCAAAACAGTTCTGAATCCACCAATCATAAGTCTATATAAAGTGCATGTTGTGGGTGGAGGTTAAGAACCACCATACAATAATCACTCTACAAACTTTAATGCAAATGTCAGTAAGTGTTGGCTCTCCCATGTGATGTTAAGAATAGGAATCTGCAATCCAGCACTGAGAAAGACAGAAGTGGTGCTGCTAGACGAACAGAACTTAGATCATGAGCAAACTTCAGGACTGCTCAGATGAGTTCGTTATAAAGTAGTCTTGAGTGTGCTTCTGAGACATGCTCAGAAAGAAGCAAACTTCTAGGGCTCTCAGGCTTGGCTGCTCCTTCCTGACACCCTCCCTTCCTGCCCCCACCTGGGGTGAAGAAGTTCTGTGATGGAACAGATGCTGGATGAGGCTGCACCAAAGCCAGACACAGAAATCTAAAAACGGAAGGCTTTGGCTCGGCGTCCGCGGTGTGTGTGAGCCAGACAGGTCTTTGCTGACCAAGGTCTACCAGTCATGGCAAGTCCAATTCAACACCAGATCCAATGGTGTCTACTACTCTCTGTTTTCTCAAATAGAGACATGCGGATGCCTTTTAGAAAGACTTCCTAATATTCAAATCCCTCATTCGAAATGCTGGAGACCAGGAGTGCTGCTGTTTCGGGACCATTTGGAGTTTGGCGTGTTTGCACAGGACTCACATGCCAAGCACTGGAAAACACAAGAGCATCCATGCCCTAGTTTTAGACCTTGGAATGTTTTAGATTTTGAATGTAAGATCAAGGACACTTGGCCTGTATAACGAAGTTGTGGGGGAAAGGCCTACTTAGGTGTAACTGTGTGCTACAGAAAGCCTGTAGGGACCATGGATGGTGAACTCTGTTGACCGACTGCTGCCTGCCCTGCACAGACCTGCTCAGTGGGATGCTGCTCTCAGGCTGTGCCTTGTGAAGACAATCTGTGCTTGGTGGTCTTGTACAAAGTGACTCAATCCAGTGATTTCTTTTTAAACTTTGTTCCGCAAAAGTATGACAGGCATTTTGGGGGAGGCCTAATTGGTGTCCAGAAGAGCCAGTGGCTGGGGAAGAAAGTACCTGAGCCCTGGGTCCACGCCCAGACACCTAAGAACGCCCTTGACATTTATTACAGAGAAGCTATCAGGACTGACACAGGGAATACAAATGGAGCTTTAAGTCCAGGCCTTGGAACTTGCTTCTTCCTGTCACCCTCGTACCTGCAGGCATACAGGAACAGTACGGGAAGCACACATGTCATCTCACTACACTCCTCCCCAGAATGCTGACAAGAAGCCATCCACAAATGCGGATAACAGGAAAAGGGAAGGAAGCATTTTAAATAAAGTGATGCTGCTAGTGACTGTCCCAGAAGCAGGAACTCACTTGACACCACTGGACTGGTAGCCACTGTGAGTCGCCCAGGATCCCAAGAATCACTTCCAGAGGAAGCCAGACAGACAGGTCTCTCAGAGTCAGTCCCAAAGAAGCAAGTTTTCCTGGTGGTTGTGCAATCCAGCAAACCAGTGGGCAGGGGTAGGGATAGGGTCCACAAACCAAGAACCCAGGCAGTATCTCCAAGAAGCACTAGGGGGAGTTGACCAGGAAGACAGCCAGGCGGGGTTCTCGGTCTATGACAAGATCAGTGGAAAATAGAAATTTCCCTTGTGGAGAATGCTAGACAGGAAATACTCAATAAAGAAAAGACTTGACCAGTCCAAGAAGTGAGCAGTGGGCATCAGAAAAGGAGCAGAAAGAATGTTTTCAAAGAGAAGTTCTCAGCCCAACCCACAGTAGGCAGGAGCATTCACTTCTCCCAGTAGTTTTTGTTCTTAGCAATCAAAACAATCACAGCCACGTGACCCACATGCCCACGTGTTAATTTAGGTTCAAAACACAACCCTGGCAAAACTCAAACACAAAACTGGACAGTGGCAGATCGAACCAAACCAAGATCCTACAGAGTCAGGACACAAGTTTGACAGCTAAAGAGTCCTCACAGGACTTCGAGGACCAAGTACATCACCCGATACAGTCTGGGTTCTGCCCTCTCCGTGGCTATGTTGCAGAACCACCGGGTTTTTACAACGGCGTTTCACAAAGTTTTATAAGCGTTTGTAGAAGAAACACACACGCCCGACAGCTTCTATTTCTGTAACAAGCCTGGAACCTGCCTGAGTAGTCCCGCGGCCACAGCCACCCAAGTTGCCTTCACTTTACAAAGGTGGAGTCCACCAATTATAGAAGAGGGACGAAAGCAAAAGATATCCCAAAGGGAGTAACCTTGGGTCACCGAGAAGTTTTCAAACTCAAAATATCTCAGGGCTGGCAAAATCACTAATGGTGACAATTCTTTCTATGGTCTCACCCCGCAGCCCCTTAGCGTGGCTTTCACGCCCAGACTGTGACTGTAGCCAGAAATCCACCCCACACCCCCGACATCTTGAGAGCCCGGGTGTCCCTTTTCTCTGTACACTCACCCAGGGGCCACCACCTGGCCTGGCTGCGCACACAGTTCACGGACCACGCCGGCGCGCTCCGACCTGAGCCTGCGCTCTGTCCGCGAGGCGCGCACGCAGCCCCCAGAGGCCGCGCGAGCCGGGGCTGGCCCTGCGGGCTGCGCGGAGACTGCGGCTTCATACACTGCCAGCACCGAGCCAATGCGCACGGTCGCGCCCGCCGTCACCTTCCACTCCAGCAGACGCAGCGGCGCGGGGCCCGGGCAGCGCACCTCTGCCCCGGCCACCGCCGGAGTGCACTCGGTGGGAACGCCGGCCAAGGGCGGCGCTTCCATCGTGACCCAGCGAGCGGCACGGACGGTCACAACAGAGGTGAGAAACGAAAACACCAGGCGCTCAGGGCGCGGCGCCCACCGCGGGCGGCGGCGACACTGCTGTTCCCGCTCCGACACCGGCTTCACCCGCCGCTCGCTGCGCACCCACTTCCGGGGGGCGTGCTGCGTCATGGAGGGCGGGACAAGCGACGTGCATCCGCGTGACTGCGTGCGCTCAAGACACCGGTAAACACTCGGCCCTCGCTGAGCCAAGAGGCGCTGGTCCACACCTACGGGGCGCCGGTCCGTGGTATGGAGACTACAGCCATGTCACGCGGATCGCTGTCACAAGACTTTTGTCACACACTGCTAGTCCTGACGCATCAAGACTACCAGTTCCGGCATACAGTGCGTGTCTATGGCAACTCCCGTCGTACACTGCGAGTTCCAACCACAGGAGACTTCTGACGCCGGCATTCGGCGCGGACCGCTGTATTGGATAGTACGTTGTAGTCCTGACGTCAAGAGACTACCAGTCCCAGCATGCATCACGAAACTCGGTCCCACCTTTTCCCGTCGTGCACTGCGAGGCTTATATGGAGAAACTAGAGATCTCACTCCGCAGAGCGGTCCGTACGCCTGGAGACTTTGGGTCCGGGTCTTGCTCATCCTTCCGTCAAGCACTGCGAATGCTGGACTTAACAAGACTGAGTTCCAGCGCAGGTCGCGGCCTAGACTCGATCCTTCTTTAGTCGGCTACGCAGCAGAGGAGTGTGCGCAGTGGCTGCTCGCAGCTGCGGCGCTTTTCAGAGTGGAGTTTCTAGCATCAGACTGTGGATTAAGGATGTCCACCTCGCCTGCTCGCTCCTCCTGGGGCTGCTGTGCACTAATTACTCATCAGATCCTGCTTGATGCACACATCAAGCCTACAAATGGGAGCCAAGAGGCACTCTGACTGGGGATTTCGCAATTCCTGAAACCTTTAAAATAGCATTCTCATAAAACTTGAGTGGGTGACCCGAGGTGTGAACATGTTTGTATCAAGATGCGTATACTCGTGACTGCATCTTCTGCAAGTCCAACAGGCCTTTGTTGTTACGGGTTGTTTTAATGAATTGCCTAAACTGTAGCCTATAGCGTCCAAGGTGTCTGGTTTTCTAGGGAGAGGGCTCAGGTGCCACGCCTGGGCTGGTGGTCCTGAGTTCTAAGATGGCCGACTGAGTTAGCCAGGAGAAACAAGACAGTAAACAAGACCCTCCGTGGCCTCTGCATCAGCTCCTGGCCCTGGTTCCTGTCCTGACTTCCTTAAATGTGGATATATATGCCAAATAAACCCTTCCCTCCCCAATCTTTCTGTTTCACCAACTCTAACCCTATATATGCACACATGTAGCAATAGTTACCTTAACTAAGACAGGCAGCGATGTGGAAGTGTAAGCAAAATAGACCCTTTCCCTCCCAAGTTGCGTTCAGGCTTAGTGTTTTATCCCTAACCATCCCAAAGACACCAGGTAAGGATTGCAGTTTGCAGTAGTAAAGAGCTCTCCGAGTTATCATTAGTCTACCAGTAAGTATCTGAGGAACTGAGTTGTGTGACCAGACATCCAGAGATGTGACTGCTGTCCTAAGGCCCAAATCCACCAGGCAGTTATTTTGTTTGTAGGAGTTTGAGGCCAAACATGAGCATTAAGCAAATTGTTAAGAATTGTTACTCCTTGGAAAGAAAGGTAGCTGTTTTGCATATGGTAGGGCCATAGCCTAGAGAGCTCATCATAAGCTACAACCCTTTATCCTAGAATCTTAGGAATGGATGGTCTCAGAGTCTACAATTTTCCAGATTTTAAGAAAGTGTTGTGCAGATGTGGATGTGCAAAGCCAGCCATCCGACTGATCATGGAATCCAATGGAGGAGTTAGGGGAGGGACTGAAGGAGCTGAAAGGGCCTTGTCTGGCATCAATGGGAGGGGAGGCCCTTGGTCCTGTGAAGGCTTGATGCCCCAGTGTAGGGGAGTGCTAGGGTGGTGAGGCAGGAGTGGGTGGGTGGGTGAGTGGTAGAGCACCCTCATAGAAGCAGTGTAAGGGGGGATGGCATAGGAGGTTTGCAGAGGGGAGACCAGGAAAGGGGATAACATTTGAAATGTAAATAAATGTCCAATTAAAAAAGAAAGTGTATGCATATATCATATGCAAGGCCTTCATGAAGCAGTATAGGGAAATGTAGGTGAAATGAAACCATGCCATGCCCAGTCACATCAGATTCTGCTGTCAAATAAGCCACATGAAAGTTCCTTTGTTTTAAACTGTGGCTTTGGGGTCCACGGGGAATGATGTAACTGCTATGAATAATAAATAAAGAAGGAAATAAAAGAACAGGACTGCTCCTGGGTATGATGGAGAAGGTTTATTGCACATATAGGGAAGGCATGGCCAGAGGCATCGCCAAGGGTCCAGACTCAACATGACCAGCTAACTGAACTGGGCCATATGAAGAGAATGTGGAGGGAAGAGGGAACCAGGGAACCAGGAGCAGCAATCAAGCGGCCAAAAAAGGACCCGCATAGCCAAAATGGCTGGGCTATACAGGGAAGAGCAGCCAGAGGAAGGACAGCCCAGCCCCGTACCTGGGCTTGGAGAGTCAAGGGTGGGGTATGCCAGTCAGGAGGACCTTATAACAGGTAGGGACTCAGGGAGACTGGGAGAACATGGCGGCTATTGTTAGCTTTGCTATGCTCATAGGCACCTGTGTTTGAGACGTAACAGACCATCCGTGTGATGCAGTAACCTTTATGACCAAGGGGAAGAAGGCCCCACCTCTCTTGAATTCCAGCCCGATTTGCTTTACCTAGACTGTTTTTCAAAAGCCGGAACATTACCTCATCCATTTTCCTGGCTGAGATACGCTCCTTTCAGACTCAACTGTGTTCTCTGATGAGCAGACTCTGGTCAATGCTGGTGAGGCCAAAACTAAGAGGCAGCTGAGAGGAGAGATAAGACGACTACCAGGGCCAGGGTAACCCCTCAGGAAGGCTAGATTTCCTACACTTGCAGACCTTCATCTGCAGATTTGTATGCCACAGGCTGTTTCATGCGCCAACTGTGGCTTTAAGAAACGCTATGAGCACACATCTTCACGAGGTAAGTGAACTCGAGCTTGGACTGGGTCGTGATAGACGTAAAGCTACAACATTTCTGAAATAGGAGAAGCTTCATGACATCGGGCTTAGCACTGATTTCTTACCATGACACCGATCAACAGGCAACAGCAGGAAAGACAGACGAAATTACATCAAGCCTTAAAAATGTCTGCTATCAGAGGACACAGTCATAAAAATACAGCCAGCAAAATTAGAAAGCTTTTGCAATTAGGGGCCAATATTCAGAACACGCAAAGGATTTCTACAACTCAAAGGAAATCAAAGCAAAAATCAACCTAATTTTAAAATGGGCGGGGGGTGGGGTGGGGTTGGGGGTTTGATCTCCAGAACTGAGTGCAAAAAGAGGCATAGTAGGCATTTTCTCCAAGGTAGTATATATTATAAAATGATCAGAAATCACATGGAATAGGGATATAACTGAGCTGTAGACTTCTTAGCTAGGAGGATGTTCAAAGGCTCTCTGCCTTTGCCCCCTCGAACCACAGAGGGAAAAGAAAAGGATTCATTATTCCGATGTGCCGGGAGGCACATCCCGTGATCCAAGTACTCCAGGGGATGTGGGATGATTACAAGTTCAAGGCCGAAGAGATACATATAACCCGTTTCAGAAACCCCAGATGATAATAAATGAAAGTGTGCTTACAGTTACTAATGATGCCACAGCGAGCTGCCTTGACTGGCTGTTACCAGGTTCCTGGAATCTTATTTAAAAGCACACAGCACACGAAAGCAAGGAGTTTTATTCAGAAGCAAAACAAGAGAACAGAGCAGACAAACAGCAAGGGAACCTTGAGCTACCTGAACTAGAGTGCTCAGGAATACCGGGCTACTGTTTGAACCTTTCTTTTTATAGAATCTAAAAGGAGAAGGGGTCGGTTACTAGGGGAGGTGGTTTTCTGTTTTGATCGACTGGAATTGTGGAAACCTCTTCACTGTGCATGACCTTTGCTTTGATTTGGCTGATTTCTAATCAAATGAATGCCTAGGCATGCCTAGACATAAGTAAGGGACCCCCCCCCAAAGTTAATTTTGAAGACACCTAACTGTGTTAGCCTTACCTACACCAAAAACCAATATAAGTTGGATTAGCCACTGTCCTTAGATTCAAGAGGAGAGATTATGGTGGTTCTGGCTTTAGAGTCATGAAGGTTGAAGGAAAGGAAGGGTTGTGGAATCTCTTCCTAGGAAAGCTGCTGAGGCCATGTGGCAAGGGAGGCCATGGTTGGAGACCCTGAGACCATGAGTGAATCTGTGAAACTGACTTCTGAATTATGCTGTAGACTCTGAGGTGTGCGATCCCTGCCATGGAGAGCTGCACATGGGAAGTGGAACCAGCACAAGAGAAGTGTGTTGCAGTCAGCAAAGCGAGAAGGACAAAGCCATCTGAGTACTTTGACGTGAGACACGGAGTTACGGGATTTTGTCCTGCTGGGGTTTCAGTCTTTCTTTGATCCAGTATTTTCTCAGTATGCCCCAATTCCTCCATTTTGGAATGGTAATGTATATTCTGTGCCTTGAATGTTGGAAGGATGCAATTCACTTCTTGACTTGCAGAGGGTTACAGCTAAGAATTGCTTTGAGTCTCAGAAGAGACTAGACTTCTAGACAGTCTTGAGACGGAAAGACTACAGACACTTTTGAAGTTGGACTAAATGAATTTTGCATTATGATGTGGCCATAAGCCCATGGAGGCCAGGGAGTGGAATAGAGTAGTTTGAATGAAAATGGCCCCCATAAACTCACATATTTGAATACTTGGTCCAAAGTTGGTGGAACTGTTCGAGAAGGATCAGGAGGTATAGCCTTGTGGGGAGAGGTATGCCACTGGAGATCGGCTTTGAGATTTCAAAAGCCAGCACCAGTTCCAAGTTAGCGCCCTCTTTCTCTCCACCTCACATTTGTTGTCTTGATGTGCAAGTTCTCAGCTCCAGTTTGCCACGTGTGCCTCCCTGCTGCCATGCCACCATCACGATGGCCATGGCCTTACCCTCTGGAACTGTAAGCCCAATAAACTTCTTCTTCCATAAGTGGCCTTGCTCATGGTGTCTCTTCACAGCAATAGAGAGGCAGCTAAGACAGGGAGTCATTAGAGGTGACCAGGGATCTATGCATCGGACTGTGCATGAATTATTCTTTGTTTCTGTGATAAAAATACCACGACCCAAAGCAGTTTCTGGAAGAAAGGGTTTATTTTGCCTTAGAGGTATAGAAAGAGACTCTAACGGTGGGAGCAGTATGGCAGCAGGTACGAGAGCAGGAGACTAGAGAACACCCCCACCCCCACCCCGACCTCAATGGGAAACAGAGAGTCCGCTGGAAATGACTAGGTGATAAACTTTCAAAGCCTGCCTGCAGTAGCACATATCCTCCAGCAAGGCTCCACATGCTAAGGGTTCCATAACCTCTCCATATAGCACCAGCAGCCAGGAAATGCATTCAAACACCTGAGCCTATGGCATACTGCATCGCCCTGCTTGCTATGATCCTGCTTGCTATGATACCGTGGATTTCCAGAACTCTGTATCTGCTAGACCAGGCCTACCTCCCTTCTTGCAACCATTGCATAAGCAAGGTGTACATTTTTTTTTTTTTTTTTTTTGAGCTGGGGACCCAACCCAGGGCTCAGCTTGCTAGGCAAGCGCTCTACCACTGAGCTAAATCCCCAACCCCCAAGGTGTACATTTCTTGTCCAAAACACAATTGACATCGTAACACAGTTGCTTTTGTCTGGAGAGGGATGTGCATGCAGCCTAGTGAAGAAGTCTTTGGTTTCTAAGTGCATTGTTAAGAAAGGTAGGTGGGGGTTGGGGTTTAGCTCAGTGGTAGAGCGCTTGCCTAGGAAGCGCAAGGCCCTGGGTTCGGTCCCCAGCTCCAAAAAAAAGAACCAAAAAAAAAAGAATGGTGTGTGTGTGTGTGTGTGTGTGTCAAGCCAAACAGGGCCACAGGTTGCTAACTTCTCTCTATGCTTGCAAGCTTCAATTAGAGGAATGCAAATGAGCGCTTTATTGGACTATCCCCCATACCCATTAGGACAGCCACTATCAAAACAAAATCAGTGTTGGAAAAGGTATGAGAAATTGAAAGCCCGCTTACCAATAGCAGGTATGTAAAATGTCACCACCATGGAGGCCCCTTGGGATTCCTGTGTACCCCAATGATCCTAAAAATGGCCAGGGAGTGTACTCGCCCAGGGGAATTAGAAGCAGTGTTTAGAAGAGATACTTTGATGTCCAGGCTGGTAGAGCCATTATCCACGGCAGCCAAACAGAAGCAACCAAAGAGCCTGTGTTTGCAGTGACGCTGAACAAAGGGTAGTATATACGTGCTGGGGGCACAGCCTTACAGATACCGAAGGCCTGGCTCCTATTATAATGTGGTGAGTGCTAAAGGTAGAATACATGAACTAAGCTGCTCACAAAAGGACACATAAGTCCACCTGGGGTAATTGGTTCCTAAAGAAAAGGCTGACGAGTTAGTTAATGGTTGCAAGAAGGGGCGTAGGCCTGGTCTAGCAGATACAGAGTTCTGGAAATCCACGGTATCATAGGAAGCAGGGCGATAGTGTTTGCAGGTTTGTCGTGGGTGTATGGTTCTCTGTGAATTTTTTTATTACAGCAATTACCAGTGGAATGTGATGATCTTCTCTTAGACTCTTAAAAAAAAATCCCTTTGCGTGGTTTCAGTTAATTCTTGGCACAATAAAATAGATAATGTAAGAATATTTTTGGGAGTGCCGGGAATTGAATCTAGGGCCTTCGACATGCAAAACCAGTGATCCACCACTGAGCTATCTCCCATAAAGTTAATATTAATTTTTGTGAATCAAATATTCTAATAATACACTTGTTTTTATTTCATAATGTAAAGTAGAATTGCTGGAAAAGCATGAAGACAGATCAGGGGAGTTAGTTACACAGAATAAAGAAAGCACCCCTCCATTTAGATCCTTTATAAATTAAAAACAAAACACGAAACTTAGTGTGTGATGTGTGGGTGTACAGAAGCATGCGTACCACAGCGCTCACGTGGTTGCCAGTGGACGGTGTGAAGAGAGCTGGTTCCCTCCTTCTATTATCTGGGTCTTGGGGAGTGGACTGGAAACACCAGTCTTGGCAGCAAGCATTTTTTTTTTTTTTCTTTTTTTTTTTTTTTTTTTTTTTTTTGGAGCTGGGGACTGAACTCCAGGGCCTTGCTTTGCTAGGCAAGCGCCTACCGCTAAGCTAAATCCCAACCTCCCAGCAAGCATCTTAACATGCTGAGCCATCTTGCTGACCCTCAATGCTCCTGAAGGGTTACTACTTGTTGTTGTATACTTCTAAGAAATGAGTTTTTCTAAGCAAGAAAGTAAGACAATGAATGTCGCTTTCCACTGTGCTAGATTGCTTTTCTTAAAAAATCTTTTATCTTTTTCTTCTCCCAAGTAATACATAGCTTTGGATTTTAGTTACATGACGCGAATACTAATCTTAATTGCCAACTCGTTGGGACCGATGTCCACTAGGAAGGCGCTAAGAATGATTGACAGATGGAGAAAGAACACCCTCCTCCAGAGTGGGTGGCACCTTCCTGCAGACGTCCTAAATATAAAGAGGCCTGGGCAAAAGAAGCAGTGTTCCTTGCCTTCCTGACTTTGCTTCTTAATGGCAAGTATGTCTATTCTGTAGCTGTTGCGGCCACACTTCTGACATCCCATTACAGCTTTCTTGGCCTTCCAATGTGGACCGAACATCAGAGACTTTCCAGGAATCTTGTAGGCCATCTGCATTAGCTTGGAACTGGCCAGGCACCCAGCCTCATGGACTGAGCAGCTACTGGGATCTCAGGCTCTCTTTCCAACATGGGGGCAGCCATTGTTGGGCTACATAGCCTTTCTGCTGTGGCAGACTGTATCTCTCACTAAATCCTGAGCCAAAATAAATCTTTAAATTGCTTCTGTCAGATATTTTCTTACAGTGACAGGAAAAGTAAGTGAGGAAATTGGTGTTGAGGGAGTGGAGCTGTTGCCATGACTACAGGACCGCCTGGTTTGTAGGACTTTGGAACTGGTGTGCGGGAGGAATTTGGGAAAGCTTAGTCCAGTAGAGTAGAAGCTCCCAGAATGTTTGGTGAGGAGGGTGTAAAGATACAAAAAAGCAAGTAGATAAGACTGCTACAGAGTTTCATAGGAGAACAAAGGCTGTGTTAAGGAATGGAATGAGAGGCCATTCTTACACTCTGGGGGGAAGGGGGGTGGGAATCTGGTCGCATTCTGCTTGTGTCCTAAAACTTGAACTTCAAAAGGAACAGACCAAGTTGTTTTGCAGAGGAACACTTGAGGCAGAGCAGCATTAAGTCTGTGCAAGGGTTAGCATTCACTGTACTTGAGAATGTTAAGCATACGAAAAGTATGCAGTTTGACAAGGAAAGATCCACCAGAGTTTAAAGTTGCAAGCAATGTAGGGGAGGAGGAAACAGCGGTCCTTAAGGACATTAGTGTAAATAAAGTGGAAACCCTGGGCTCTGCACTCACCCACTGAAGGCTTCACTCGTGTGCAAACACAAATTCCTTTGAAGGAGGAGAGGCTGAGCTGAGAGTGCCTCCGAAGGGCTGTTTGGTTCCTAAACACTGGATAGGAAAATGTTCTCCCAGGTTCAGAAACGAACGCTGCAGAAAGCGTTACTGTGGTGGTAGAAGGACGCCAACTATACCATGACCCAGCAACGGAACTTGTCAATATCACATGGTGATGGCTTTATAGGCATTCAGAGTGCAAGCATGGACTGGAGAGATGGCTCGGAGGTCAAGAGGAAAGGTGGCTACTCTTCCAGAAGACCAGGGTTCAGCTCTCAGTAACCACGTGGTGCCTAACAACGGTCTGTAACTCCAGTTCCAGGGCGTCTGACATCCTCTTCTGTCCTGCAGGCATGTGCTACAGAGACACGTGCAGGCAAAACATGCATATGTCTAACAGAAAAGTAAAACTCAAAATGCAAAAGCAAGAGGGCTGTGGAGGCTTGCACCAAAGTTTCATGGCAGCACTGGTGGCAGGCAATGCTGACAGGGTCAGAGTCCTCACAGAGAGGCCGTGGAAGACCATTGTGTGAAACACGTAAGCTGAAACTTAAATTATAGTGGAGACCCCAGAGTGTTGGAGATGTCCGAAGCATGATACATCCACCAGGAAAGTTACAGGTATTGGATGAAGCTGCCTTCGAAGAGAGACCATGTGTGCTATAGGCAGCGAAGGTATAGATAGAGTGGGCTACCCAGAGGTCACTGGAAATTAAATGATTTTATTACGAATTCCAGATGCTGGCAATGGAGATGAGTGTTGGATGTTTTCCTTGCAGGGTTTCAGCTTGCTCTGGGTTCCGTTTTCTTTGCTAGTCCTCCATTCCTCCCTTTGGACAAAAAACTCGTCCCTGGAGTATTACAGCTCAGTAAGACAGGCACACACACACACACCCCCCCCCGCCCCCAGACGATCTTTGATGAAATAACTCATGCTCTTTATTCTTTGTGGACAGATACCTTATAAACATCTTTGGGGTGGGATTCGGAGATAAATCTTCCTATTGGCTCAACCTGTGAAGGTAGGGACCCCCCTATTTGCATGGGGAAGCATTTCAGGTGCCGTCCCTACACGACTGATTGTTACGCTCCTCTTAGTGGGGTGGTCACGTGCTCCAGGACTGGAATCTGATTGGGAGCTAGTGCGAACTCCTGCTGTTCTCAATCCAGGTTCTGAACTTCGCTACTATCTTACCAGTTCTTCTGTCTCGTGGCACAGTCCACTGCCCCACAACTGTGGACCACAATGTGACCAGCCACCTCATGTTCCTACCCAGGCCTTGGGGACTTTTGAAGTCTCTCTCCTGGCACCCTCACTATTGCCGTTTTCTAGTTCCTTAGCCATAGACTGTAGCCGGCCACTCGGCACTGCCTCTGAGCTTCCTGTGTGTGACCCTCCTGAATGCCAGTTACTGTGTTAGCTTCTTTTCTTGCTGATGTCACCAAACACCTAACAAGAAGCAATGTAAGGGCGGAAAGGTTTATTTTGGCTTACTGTATGAAGGGATGAAATCTATGCCGGTCTTGAAGGCATCCGGTCACATTGCAGCTCTAGTCAGGAAGCAGGGCAGGAAGTGGCCTGGGTTATTAAAAGCTCAAGACCCACTCGTTCCCAGCGACCCACTTTCTCTAGTGAGGCTCCACTTTCTGAAGGCTCCATAGCCAGGGAAAGAAAACAGCACCACCAGCCAGGACCAAGTATGCAAATCCGTGAGCCCTTGGAAGACATTTTACATTCCATCACATTCCGCCCTTGCTCCCCTTACCCCACAGGTCCCCTCATAAAGCAAACTGCACTTATCCCAACTTCAGAAGTTCCTAGACTTTCACAGCCCCAGCATGATGAAAAGTCAGACGCTAAGTTTTCCAGTGCAGATCCAGCTTGATTATCATAGCTTCAGGTCTTGCACTCTTCCAGTCTACTCTAGTCCCGCTATGCACTGCCTGGCTTCTCAGCCTTTCTTTTGAAATCTGGATGGAAGCCTCAATGACTGTAAATGTTATCTACTGTATGCCGGAAAAACTAATAGGACATTATATTTAGTTAGTTTTTTTTTTTTTTTTTTTTGTGACAAACACTTGCCAGAAAAAAAAAAAAAAAAAAAAAAAAAAAAAAAAAAAAAAAACAAGAACCCACAGGGACCAGAAGCTGATTTTTGCTCATAATTTCAGGGTTATTGGTATCCTTGGTGGGGGATGTGTAGTATCTAGCGTGGGTCACATCTTGGCAACTGGAAAGCAAAGGTCTTGGGTTGGAATAAGGTCCAGGCTATAACCATATGACCCACTTAGTGACACTTAATGACAACACTTTTGCTGGCCATTCACAAGCTCCCCAAACTGTTCTGTTGGTGGGGACCAAGACTTTAAAGGTAAGTTGCTGGGAGATGTTTTTACACTCAAGCCACAAAATTCTATCCAACTCCCATATGCTCACGACCAACCTCCTTGTAACAGTTTGACTTTAAGAGTCTTGACGTTCTTTTGTTTGTCTTGTTTTGTTTTGTTTTTCAAGACAGGGCTTCTCTGTGTTGCCCTGGCTGTCCTGGAACTTCCTTTGTATTCCAGACTGGCCTCCAACTCACAGAGATCCATCTGGCTGCGCTTACCAACTAATGGGATTGAAAGCATGCGCCACCACGCCCAGCAAACGTCCTCACATGCTTAACAGTTCCAGCACTGCTGAAAAGCCCAAAGTCCTTTCTGAGACTCAAGGGTCTTAACTACCAGCGAAAACCCCAAACCAAACTACATACCTCCAATATACAATAGCACAGAGGAAGCCTTCAGTAGTTAATTTGCCCATCCTGGTGACAGAATACCTAACAAAAGCAGTTTAAGCAGGAAAGGGTTTATTTCGGGTCACACATAGAGGATAAAGTTCACTGTGACCCCTGATGGGAGAGGAGTGGCAGCAACAAAGGAGGACAGCACTTCAGGTGGCATCTAGAGTCTAGAGGCAGAGATGGGCCGGGGTGGGGGACTGCGGGGGCAAGGATGCTGGTACTCAGCTCACTGTCTCGCTTTACTCCGCCCAGAACCCCAGCCCATTCGATGGTGTTGTCCAGAGTCCATCTGGGTTTTCGTACTTAGTTAAACATTGTAGAAACACCCTCGTAGGCACACCCAGAGGTGTGTCTCCATGGTCATTCTAAATCCAGTTTAGTTGATAATTAAGATTAACCATTGCTTATTCCTATTTTAAAAAAGGAAGAGGAGGAAAGGAAGAAGGAAGAGGGGGAGGAGGAGGAAGATGGGGAGGAGGAAGGGGAGGGGGGGGAGGGGAAGGGGGAGAAGGAAGAAGGAGGAGGAGGAGGATGAGGAGGAGCAGGAGGAGGGGGAGGAGGAGGGGGAAGAGGAGGGGGAGGAGGATGGGGAGGAGGAGGAGGAGGAGAACCAGAGGATAGCAAAGAAAAACCAAGGCCAGACCATGGCGAAATCCCATCGAGCAAACCTTAAACCCCTCAGCTAGCTCTAAGTGTGACATCTGGGAGACACAGTGGCACCACCTAGGTTCTGAGGACCTTGGACAGTGGTATGTGTGTTGGGGACCAGCTGTGGTTCCGAGTCCTCTGTTTTCTCCCTCGGGTATCCAGGTGCTGCTGAACACCACTGGCTGCAAGGATAAAGCAGAGCCCAGATCAGGTAGGGTCTGTGGGATCCCCGCCTGGCTGGGAGTGGGTGCGGGGGGGGGTCTTCTCCGAGGATTTTAGAGTTACAGCTGTTTCAGAAGACAGTCAATGAAACAGCCCTCTTAGTCTTCCCTGGAACAGCTGGTGCTCATACACTCTATTCGGCGAGACCCAGGGCTGTACATGAACCTCAGAGAGTGGGAAGGAGTTCTTAGGGTGACTGTAAAATCCTTGACTGCAGCTTAATCATACGTCAATGCCTCGTTTGTATGGAGAGGCATTTCAGGAATCCCGGGTGGGTTCTTAGTTGGGAAAGAGGAAGTTGAACTCCACGCGGGTTTTCCAAGGACTATGTGACAGTTCTCAGGGGTCGGGCTCCCCAGGTCAGGCAGAGAAGAGGAGGCCCCGCTAAGAAAAGGGAGTCCTCCATTTTGCACTGAACTCAGAGGAGCTATCCAGACACAGTAGACTTCGAACTTAAGTGTTGAGGTGCGGCAGATGTCACTCTGACCTCATCGCCTGCAGCATCAGGGATCTTTCCTGAGCAGGGTCCACTCAGTGTCTACAGCTTTCTGACAGATGGACCACATTCCAGGCAGTGCCAAGATCTTGGGGTTCCCATGACAGCTTGGGCTAAACCTTCATTGCTCCCTTCTTCCCTCCAGGTCCCTGCCTTAGCTCCTGCCTTGGCTTCCTTTGACAATGGACTACGATGTGGAACCGTAAACTGAAACAAACCTTTCCCTCCCAAGGTCACCTAGGATCATGGTGTTTAGCACAGCAATAGGGACTGTATTGTTGGTATTTGAAACTTCAGTCAGGTTTTGTGACTGACCGTCCATCACACTGATACCTTTCATATCAACATGGCTAAGTCTTGGTGGTGGTGGTAAAACCCTTGCCTAGTGAGGCCTGGATTCAATCTCTAGGACTGCGAGGACAAAGACCTTTTATTTCTAGGGCATCAGTAGAGTCTGTGGCATTTGCTACAAAAAAGTCATATCATTTACAAACAGTAGCACTTCTCCCCAACTTCGTCGCTTGGCCTGCCGTCTTAGTCTACTCTCTATACAGAAGTGACCAGGGTTAGCGCGGTGGGATCCCCGCTTCATTCTAGATGTTAAAAGGAGAATCCAAGCACGTTCTTACTGTGGGGAGTGTCTGCTAAGACAGACGTTATTTTCCAAGTGAGCGAAACCAGAATCCCGTCTTAGTTATTTTTCTACTGCTGGGAAGAGACACCTTGGCCTAGGCAACTTATTGAAAACAACACTTAACTACGGACCCTGTTACAGTTTCATGGCACGGATCTTGGACCACTGTGGTGCAGAGCACGGCAGCAGATGGACAAACCCAATGCTGGAGCAGTAGCTGAGGGCTTGCCTCGGATCCACAAGCCCAAGGCAGGGAGAGAGAGAGCTAAGTGGAGTGGTGTAGGCTTTTGAAACTTCAACCCTCACCCCGCACCGAGATACCTTCCCCAACAACGTCACACCTCCTAATCCTTACCAAACAGTTCCAACGACTAAGGACCAAACACTCAAACACATGCTCCTCTGGGGTGGGGGATGGGGGCATCCTCACTCAAACCACCATAAATCTATCCCTCATCTCCTGAAATATTCTTATGGCTACTTCAGAATATTATCAAATACCAGCCTTCGTCAGCCGACAGACTAGCTTACATGCACACATGCGTACTTGAATATATACTTGTATGGGATCCCGCCTATGCCTAAGTAAAACTGGGTGTTCCTGAGACACGCTCACTTAGTTCCAGATAGTATTCTTCCTGGAATCTCCTGCTTCTGAGTGAGATTACCTCTGGCGTCTCCTCTCTGGTGTATCCAGGTTTAATTTGGCATCACAGTTTCACCCATTTTGTTGAACAGCTTGGGGGAACTCCCCCTTATTTTCTGTCTCTGTTTCTGTTTTGAAAGATTTCCAGTAAGTTTTGGAAGTTCGGTGGAATAAGTCTTTCCTCCGTGTCTTGAGGAATTGCTGATTTTAGATCAGGGGTCCCATGCTCTTATGTCTCTACCAGCTTTAAACAAGTGTTTTGATTTCCTCATACACACACACACCCCAACCCTCAACTCCTGCGATTTTCTGTTTTTAAATATAGCCATTGTCAGATCGGTGACAGAGCCCAGGAATAGAACCTGGGTCCTCTGAGAGAGCAGCCCCTGCCCCTAACTGTCAATCTGTCTCTCCAGTGCCCATTCTATTTGTGACACGAGGGTGGCTCTCCTCCCACCTACTCAGCGTGGAATATAATATTGTGGATTTACCAATTTTCCATCCGTGCTTGAAAGCCTTCAAGCCAGAAGTCAGGGGCTTGAAGTCTCCTTTCCTTGCAGCGTCTCTGGAACTCTGAGCAAGCCGTTTGTTAGTTAGCACTTCCGAGTCTCTGATTTGTCCTCCTAGTCCTGTGAGTCCCGTTTCCCTGCCTGACTGCTTTATAAGCAGAAGTTCAGTTTCCTTGGGCCCACACTCTGTGCTCGTCAGTCTGTTGTCCCCTCTTGTGAGATTTTAATTCGACAATTGATCTTCGCATTTGTAAATCTATTCAGGTTTTTTTTTTCTCTCTTTTTTTAAAGTGCTTCTTCGTTGGCACTCAGTTTTTATTTCTCATCTTGGTGACTTTTTCTGTCTTGGTAATGACTTGCATTTGACTTTTAAAGCGAGGTGCTTCACACACTTTTGAGCAGTTGGTGCTCCGTGATCTGTCTGCTCAGTGTCCTCGGCCTTCGGCTCCGATCCCCGGAGTCCGTCGTGTATCTGTGCTCTCCTTATGAGCACATTTTTGGTTGGTGTTATTTGGTGGAAATTTGGTAACTTTTACTGCTGGCAAGGGCTGGGCGCCAAAGGGGAGCAATCCTGCTGTACCCTGTGGCCGTCTGGGTGGGTCCGGGAGAGCCTGTCTTCTGTGTCAGCTTCTTCTCTCATTTCCTTCTCTCATAGGCTTGCCTCTCCTTCCTTGACTGGCAGGTGACAAGGGTTTTCTTGGTTGGGCGTTTTGAAGATATCCCCTTTCTTCTTCAAGCCCAATGAGGAAGCCAAAAACTGAATCCTAAGTTGGAGTTTAGATATTTTTGCTGCATGAGGCCTTCAGAGTGTCTAGGATGCGTTCTTGTCAGAAGCAGACATTCTCTTTGATCTTCCAGCTCTGTTTGCAACAGGCTTGCAAAGATTCAAAGGGTCGCTGACTCCTCCCCTCCCACCCATGTCCGCCCATGCCTACCCCCCACCCGGTTCCTGTCTTCTGATTTTTCTCTTCCCTTTGGCCTGATTTCTTTTTCTTTCTTCCTCCCTCCCTCCCTCCCTCCCTCCATCCCTCCCTCTCTCCTTCCCTTCCTTCCTTCTGTCATACCTAGATTGTGTCCTTTTTTTGAAAAAAAGATTTTTAAGGTACATGTACTCTATCTGCATGTACACCCGCATGCCAGTAGATGGCATCAGATCACATTATACACAGTTGTGTGTCACCTTGTGGTTGCTGGGAACTGAACTCAGGACCTCTGGAAGAGCAGACAGTGTCCTTAACCACCAAGCCATCTCTCCAGCCTGACTTCTAAGACACAGCCCTAGCCTCAAAGGCGGTGGGCACTCACAGCCCTCTTATTTTGAGAATGGGTTGGAAGACAAAGGAGGACCTAGAGAAGGCTCCTGCTAGGAAGGAGGTCTGGAGAAAGAGATACTTTTTGGTATGGGCTTTAGAGAGAGAGAAGCAAGGACCATAGGATGTCCACAAACACAGCAGGCTTCGCGTCAGGGGTTGTTACCTAATGGATTAACTCAGGGTGGCTGTGCTCTGAGACAGGACGACACAGCCTTTCTAGACCTTTCCATTTGTCCATGGCCCGCTGTGTCCTGACACTTCCCTGTAGGTTGAGCCATGCAGCACTGAACTTTCAAGGGAAGTGTCTTTTGGGGAACAGAAGAATCTTACAAAGATGCATTTTGGCTAAAAGGGATATGCCACATTTTCTGTTTTTGTTTTTCAAGGAGGCAGTGTGTATGTTAATACTGCCAGAGATGGGGGCGTGGTCAAATGCAGCACTCTGAGCATTCGCACTCAGCCTGGGTCTAATTTCCCACTGTTATTACAAGTCAGGCATTGAGAAAAGGAAACAAGGAATTTTGGTGACTCTGATTCATGCTTGCAGCCTACAGACTTCCATTCGGTGCTTCACTTTGCCAGGTGTGGAACTGGGTCTCTGTCCCCCAGAAACCCTCAGCACGAGGAGAGCAAGCGGTCAGGCAGATCCTACCACTGTTTATTCCAGCAGCCCAGCTACCACAGGCTGCCAACCACTGCATATGACAATGTGTGCCCCCCAGCCGGGACTGGTAAAATTCTGCACAATGGTGCAAAACTTACTTGCCAGGTCTTTTCCTATGTGTCTGTGAGGCCCTGTTGGAGACCTCTGGCTTCCTAGGCTGAATGTAGCTAATCCATGCAGCCCCAGGAGGGTGTCCGTTTATATGAAGAAACCAACAGGAGCTTGCTGGTGGCTTAAACCTTGATTTAAGAGCCCTTATCACTAAGAGGTGCAAGTCAGAATTCTCGAAGAGGGACAGCATTGCCCTCTGGGATTTGCCTCGGGATAGTCTGGATTGGAGAGCTGTCAGGTACCTGGAACCAGGTGGGTTTGCGCTTGTGACTCCTGGAGGAGGGGGAGGACTGTCAACCCTTTTGCATCGTGTTTGAAAGTTTTCATAACGAACAACTTTAAAGGTCAGAGGCAACAGTCTCCATGATCAAAGTTGCTCGTGACTTACATGCAAATTACCGTCCAATTTGCTTCTTATCTCATTTTTCTTTCGATTCACTGGGGAATTTATAGAAAGTAGGTCTCTAGGTGGACCATTCTAGCATAATACGAAACAGAGCAGGCTATCGTCCTAGGCAAAGACTGCAGGGCAGATGCAAGGATAAACTTTGGAAGGAGAAGTCTTCTCCCATCATGCCCTCCATCCAGTGGCCCTGTGTCACCACGCCGTACCACCGAGACCAGCATCCACTACCTGGAATTCTGTTCTAAGACCCTTAAGTCTGTTCTACAGTAGTGTCACATGACCACGACGCTGGACCTTTATAACGAGATCGAGCGGTGTGTTCCCCGAATTCTTTTCTTCTTCATGCTGTTCTGATTGTTCCACTCTCTCTTCTCACCCACGTGCGCGGACAGCTTGGCTTTACCTATTTCCACAAAGGCGTACGGACATTTTAACAGTGACTTCGCTGGATCTGTAGCAATTAGCAGAGGACTGACATATAAGCATGGTTAAACCTTTCATCTGTGGGCGTAGGCTGTCTCTATCTAGGGTTATGTTTGGCATGTCAAGCAGTTGCAGGCCCAGCTCTCGTGTTTCTGCAATTTTCCGAGAATAAATGGTACACGCTTTTGTTGCATTTAATAAGAAGCATATCCTTTTACAATTACTTTCTTGACCTGATCTCGCTCTGTAGCCCTGGCTGGACTGGAACTCACGGTGCAGCTGTAGCTGGCCCCGAATCTCACGGAGATCTTCCTGCTTCAGAGTCCTGAGTGCTCAGATTGAAGGCAGCTGCTTACCGTGCCAGGCATTCTATTCTTGCTGGGGCTGTTTTTAGTGGAATTGTTTTCTTTTCTTTTCTTTCTTTCTTTCTTTCTTTTTTTTTTTGAGAATTTTTTCCATCTTTATTAACTTGAGTATTCCTTATTTACATTTCAAATGTTATTCCCTTTCCCGGTTTCCAGGCCAACATCCTCCTAACCCCTTCCTCTCCCCATCTCTATGGGTGTTCCCCTCCCCATCCTCCCCCCATTACTGCCCTTCCCCCAAGAATCCCGTTTACTGGGGGTACAGTCTTGGCAGGACCAAGGGCTTCCCCTTCCACTGGTGCTCTTACTAGGCTATTCATTGCTACCTATGCAGTTGGAGCCCAGGGTCAGTCCATGTATAGTCTTTGGGTAGTGGCTTAGTCCCTGGAAGCTCTGGTTGCTTGGCATTGTTGTTCATAAGGGGTCTCGAGCCCCTTCAAGCTCTTCCAGTTCTTTCTCTGATTCCTTCAACGGGGGTCCCGTTCTCAGTTCAGTGGTTTGCTGCTGGCATTCGCCTATGTATTTGCTGTATTCTGGCTGTGTCTCTCAGGAGAGATTTACATCCGGTTCCTGTCAACCTGCACTTTTTTTTTTTTTTTTTTTTTTTGCTATAGGCCGTGAAGGTATTTTATTTCTTCTTGAGACGCTTGTGATTATTTGCATCTTTCTGGTTTTCCCACATTAACTTGTGTTCAGGGATTGGTGTGCTCACACAGTAATTTCATTGTTGGTACAGTTGACAGTGAGGTCCCTTTACCTCCTGACTCCTGCCTTCTTTGCTTCCGGTGCCTTTCCTTGGTCAGTCTGTTTCAGGGCTCTCAGGGGTTCTATAATGCTCTGGCTGGGTGATTCTTTGCCTCCTAGGCTGCCCCTTGCATCATTGATTAGGTCTGGCTTGCAGGTGGACTTCTGGGTGGGATCCGTTTAGGAGTCATAGCTCTGAAGGGCCAGGCAAGCAAGTAGGACCAGACAGGAAGGAGGGGAGTAAAAGGGGAGGCAGGCAGAGCATCCCAGACTCTGGCCTAGGGCCCCACGTGGAAGCAACTCCCTAGTTCATCCCCAGTGGCTGCCTCTTGCTTCGGACAGTACTTCAGGTTTGCTGGTGAAGAGACTTCCTGATCTGACAGAGGAGGACCCGTCAGGGTATGGGTAACATATACTTGCCAAGCCTGGGGGAGGGGGGCCACCCTGGGTCCCCGGAGACCCCTGTAGCAGCATCTTGAACATTTGTACAGGCAGCTTCTTCTCGTACACAGAGCTGCAAGGAGCTGTTCTCAGGATTCCTTCTGAAGATGCGAAGCTATGCTTCCCTCAGACAACTTTGTTTGCCTTCCGATCCACACCTGTAGCTGTGTGTGTGGCTAAAGCTGCATCTCAGCTGGAAAATTAGCACTTGAATCCTAGATAATAATAATTATTGTTTCTGGTTATTTTGAATCCACTGACAAAGACCTTCGCAGCATAATTGCACTGATCAATCCCACAGAGGTGCAGAGGAAGATCCTCGAGTTGGTGTGTGATGAGAACATTAGTGGGAATTCTGCGTCGGGATTCTGTGTGGCGAGTCTAATTGCGAGGAATATATCGTGTTAAAATGCCTGACGTAAGGGTCTTGTAATAACACACGGCTCCCATCAAGGAGCAGATGTTTCTTACTCCCCTAGAATAAAACATCATAATTTAACCACACCCACCAGCCCAGTGGAGCAGGAGTGAAGGCCTGTGTGCACGGCTGGGATCTGTAATTGCAGCCCTGGAGTCTCAGTGGGGGAAGGTGGCCTTAAAAAGAAACAACTTAGTCAATCTCAGAGAAGGGGTCCTAGTCCCACTGCCTTTCCAGAAACTGAAACACTGTTTCCAAACACACATGAAACAACTGTTTCTGTTTTTCAGACCTGTGGTCCCTGGGTGTCAGACTTCACATTCCCACTACCATGTGAGGATAACAGTCTCCCTGGGCTTCTGTTCACCTAAGTCTACCATAGACACCGACCATTCCTTTCTGTTCATAAGACACTTCACACTATTCTTTTTATAACTCGAAAAACAAACTGTCCATATTATAGTCTCCTTAAAATGTTCATATAAATGATTCTCATCATATTCGAACAGTCATGAAACCATCACCCTCATTTTATTTCACTAAAGATCCCAGGAAATCCTCTTGGGTCTCCCGGACCCATGGGGACAGAAGGAACTTGCCTCTCTGATGTAATGAGAGAAGTAACCACTAGATGGCGACCGCTCTCCATAGCCTTGTGGGCTGTGTGGCCTGGGTTGTGGTCCTATAGAGGCAAGCTTTGTCTTCTCAAGTGCCCAGAACATACCACACCTGCCGCCGTGGCCCTGGAATGGCATTTTAGGAAGTGTGTGAACCATAGTGTTTATTTGATTACAAATATGTTATGCTTGACTGATTACGTATATATTTTGAATGTGTGAAAGAATCATTTGGCTAGTGGTGTTAAGCGTACTTTAGGAAGAGACTAAATTCCATTAAAGACTGTTAAGGGCTAATATAATGAAGGATGGATCTGGTAGCATACACCTTTAACTCTAGCATTCAGGAGGCAGAGGCTGGGGAAATCTCTGTGAGTTTAAGGCCAGTCTGGTCAACCTACTTAGTTCCAGGCCAGTCATAGTTGCATTGTAAAACATTGTTTCAAAACAGCAACAAACTAATTAAGGGGCGAGAGATACAATGGACAGCCTTCTGGTTGTATGAGGGGCAAGGTTGAGGGGAGGAGGTGCAGGTGTCGGTGGTGGACAATGCAGGGGTCAGGGGTACAGAAGTCTCTTAACTCAGAGTGGGCGGGAATTCTGATACTGAAAACAAGGAGCAATTAGTGTCTACCGTGGTGTTTGGGCATCTTTTACCGTGGAGGGAGGGATAATTTGCTGCTCTCAGGCCTTTGAAGCAGGCGGCCTTTGATTTACTTCATGCCATCAGATAAGCAAAGGGAAGGCCCGCCCAAGGATGAGAAGGAAGTTCATCTTGCAGATAATGCAATCAGGAAGCAGCTCTTTATGGAATTAGGGGCCGGTCCATGTGGGCTAGGAGTTATGGGTGTCACTGGGTGCTCAGTGGGTGTGGAAGAGGAGAGAGCCAGGATCTTTGGGACACACAGCCATCCACGAGGCTTAGCTAGTTTTTCTGAAACTTGACAATCAGGTTAGTGAACCCCTTGGGTTTTCTGGCTTCATTCTACTGAGATCTATCTCAGGGCTAGGAAGAGTGGGGAGGTCTCTCTTTTCCCCCAAGTGCCTCTCTCTTTCCATGCAATGTTGATAGATATGTGAGTGTACACCCATACGTGCATGTGAGTATGCATGTGGGGGCTCCCAAGACTTTTGGGACTTCTTGATTTTAGTGACCAGAGGTCCAACTCTCCTATGATCCTCATTTTCCGAGGATATCCTACATTCTGAGTAGTCGTCGTGAGTGGTTACCAAAGAGGTTGCCGAAGGTATTCAAAGGTTACATTGTAAGGCATTGTTTCAAAACAACAACAACAAACTTTAGGTCATCTATAGATCTTTGGGTCTGTTACCAGAATCGTTCTGCCCTTGCTCGCACACATCGCAGGCCAGCCACCGCTTTCTCCTAGAGAAGCTGAGATGGACGGAGTGTGAGCTTCCCAGGGATGCTTCTCAGCATAGCTGCGGGCTCCTGGGTAGGAGTGCCCACACTTTCTCTCATGTTCATGTGGACAGGCATAGTGTTGCACAGCGCTGTTCCATGGAAGGAGTTTGTCCTATTATTAAGCATCTGCTGGCAGTGCTTGGGGGCGAATAGAAAGACGTTTAAGAAACATTTACCGAGGGACCCAGCCGATGGCTAAATAAGCAGAGCATCTGGTCCTGGTGCAGCTCCTCTCAGGCACCCCATAAACCACAGCCTGCAGGGAGCTGAGGGGGGGGTATCTCTGTCACTTGCTTACCATGCGCAGGGCTCTGTGCAAGTTTGTCACACCCACACTGACGGGTGCTCTCCGGTCTGCATTCTTAACTGTCACCACACCGGGGCACAATTGGCTCTTCAGAGACTACGAGTACAAAGTGAAGTTTATTTTTCTATACTTAATGCATCCTCCAGCCAAACCTGCACCCCCCTGCTTAGCGAGTGTGGTGAGGATTGGCCTTGGGACGGTGACATCCTGTCCTGGTAAGAGTGGACAGTTTCAGAGGAGCCCAAGGTTGACTGGAAGACAGAAAGACTTGGTGTGTCCTAAAAGAGACCCAGGAAAGTGGGAAGAAAGAGAGTTATTGATGGTGGAGGAAGAGGAGAGGCCACAGCAGGAGAAACCTCCAACAGAGCTCAGCCCTGGGACGTGGGTCAGGGTTTTACAGCTCCCTCCCCCCCTCCCTTACCTACCCTGCCTCTTCTTTCCCCGCGTCTCTCCTCCCTTCCTTCCCATATCTCTTAGATCCCGGAGTACTTATTAGCAGAGATCTTATTTAGAGGCAGCTGTAGTTACAGATGTGAAAATATTTGCCACAAATTCATCTCAACTAAATAAATGTAAGAGTTTAACGAATGAGTATGAAAGCGTCTTAAGGAAAGACACAACCATTTCTCAAGACACAGTGAAGATTGGGTGTAGATCCAAAGCCGGAAGCCTGGATTGTGCAGGTTGCCCACTCTTCACAGCAGCCTGCCTACTGCTTGATTGCTGAGTGGGTAGGCACCCAACATGGAGTAGCACTCCTTTCTAACATGGGAGATGTCCCACATAGGCAACACACGGTTGAGCCTTGAGAACACTGGGATGAGCCTGCCAAGAAAGGGGGGCACACATTTGTGACACCCCCAAACCCACAGAGACAGAGTGGGATGGTGGGCGCTGGCTGGAGAGGCTGGAGCTGCAGTTCCATGAGGCTAGAGTTTCATCTGACACGAGGGAAGAGTTCCCTGGCTGCCGTCGATGATGGCTGAACTGTATCCCCAGAGCTGGTTAGATGGTAAGGCGGACAGTCTGTTTTACCATGGTTCCCCAAAGCCTGACGAAGGTGTGACTTTTCATTTCAGGAAGGGTTAGTCCTAGGTGACTTGGTTTTGGAATTCTGGGTGTTTCACTCTACCTAATTGTTTCTAGTCAATAAGAACCTTTATTCCTTCTTAAAAACCTCCAATGCTTTCTTGTCAGATGCGTTTGGAGCGTGTGCTTTCTAGGCTGGAATATTCTGATCCTCCTGAGCTTTTGGAAGAGGCACTGCCTTCTGGTCTGAGGCCTTCTGGACAGGGGCCTTCTTGCCCTTATTGGTCAGTAGTTAATCATCACCATCATCATCACCACCACCACCATCACCACCACCACTACCACTACCTCTACCACCATTATCACCACCACCACCACCACCACCACCACCACCACCACCACTACTACTATCTCCACCACCACCTCCACCACCACCACCACCACCACCACCACCACCACCATCACCACCATCATCACCACCACCACCATCACCACCACCACCATCTCCATCACCACCACTAGCAGCAGCAGCAGCAGCAGCAGCAGCAGCAGCAGCAGCAGCAGCAGCAGCAGCAGCAGCAGCAGGATCTGTTGCTGCAACTGTAATGGCAGCTTTAGCAACTGACACTTTTGGGGGGGGAGTGGTGTGTGGAGAGAAGCTTCCAGCACAGCCTCTTTTTGATGTTTCTTAGCTTCATTCCTTACTAATCTGTTCGTGGTTTTCTCTTCCTTCGCGACTTTGAAACAGTCACAACCCATCACCTTGGCTCTCCCTTCTCTTCCGTCAATCCTCTTGGTCCCTCCTGTGGCTGTCCATTTTGCATTGATACCCGCCTTCTCCTAAGCCTTTCCCTACATGCTTCTGGGAGGGGGTGGGCACTGTGGGGGAGCTTGGAGATAAAGTCAGCGAGCAGCTAGCATTTGAAGGGGGTGGCCTGCCCCCTTAGCCCACCAAAGCCATGTTCTGACAACGTCTACAGTCATGCTTTCCGGCACGAAGCTCAGAGGAGAAGCTCGCAGGCCAGTGAGCCAAACTCCACAAAATACCTGAATATCGTATCAGCAGTGAGAAGGGTTTATTTATTTCTGGTTGACACAGAGTCTCACTCTGTAGCCCAGGCTAGCCTGAAACTTACTATATAGCTTAGGGGATCTCTCAATACTCCTCTTGCCTTGGCCTCACGAGGGCACCGGCCACTGTACCTATCTCTGGTTATTTTTCAAGTGACAGAATCCTGGTAGGTAGGGAGTGAGGCAGAGGGATTGCCCATGAACTCTGTCTGTTCCACAGACTGCCAGATGAGCAGAGGTTCATAGCATCTCCTGAGCACTGATTCCCAGCTCCCACCACATTGCGCGTCCTTCAGGAGGGAGCGAAGTCTGAACATCTGGGGCGATGGACTCCTTTTCCTTAAACTAAAATAAATGCATATATATATATATATATATATATATATGTCAAACTTCTTAAGAAATAACACTTTAAAAGTATTTTAACCAAGATGTTAAAGGTTTTATAAAAAATGTTTAAATTATATATTAAAAAATGTTTAAATTGGGGTTGGGGATTTAGTTTCAGTGGTAGAGCGCTTGCCTAGCAAGCGCAAGGCCCTGGGTTCGGTCCCCAGCTCCAAAAAAAAAAAAAAAAAAAAAAAAAAAGTTTAAACTATATATGGACTTGGTGTCTGATGTCTGTGAATTCAGAAATTGGGAGATGGGCAGGAGGATTGCCCTGGGTTCTAGGCAAGCCAGGTTCACATACATTCTGATGTGTTTCTCAGGCAATCGAAACCCAAACTTTGACGCCAACGCCCCCTTGACAGTGATAAGGTTTGCCTTTGGATGGATGCCAGACAAGGACAGAAGTCAGCAGAACCTTCTCGGTTCATAATAAAGACTCACACGTGGCGCTATTCACACCCCGGGGAGACACTCGCCTGCCCTTCCTGAACGGCGGCGGCGTTTTGTTGTGGTGTTTGTTGCTTTTTTCCTAAACCTCATGGGAGACCCTCCCCGCTCCCAAGAATTTTAGAGCTTTTAAAGCTGTGGTTCGAGACCCCTTTGGGGTCGCCTCAGATATCCTACAATATAATATATATTACATTGCAGTTCATAACAGCAGCAAAATCACAGTCCTGACGTAACAATGAAATAACGTTATGGTTGGGGAACTGTACTAAAGGGTTGCAGCCGTGGGAAAGTTGAGAATTGCTGCTTTAAGGACTTGGGTCACTGACGACCAGTCGGCTGAGAGCCTGGCTGTGTCTCACTGCCTCTGCAGGATTGACATAGACCCTGGTCCACTTGGGCTCTGTAGGTCATTTAGGAAGCACCCTCCTGGGGTTCTGCAGGACATCAATCAGGACCACCATCTTGTGAGATCCTGTTGCCCCTGTTTCTAGGAGAGGTGGCCCCCTCCGCTGCCCAGGCTCCACCCACAGGGCCCAGGAGGACGGGAGCTCTTCCCACGGGTGCTTAGAGCCTTTCCAGAACATGAACCTCCTCCAGCAGTGGAAACCTGCTCTCGGCTCCTGTTCCGCTGTCGCCCACAGGATGGCAGCCCGAGCGCTGGAGGAGAGCGAGAGCGTCGGTTAATTTCACAGAAAATTAGAGCCAGTAATGCTGTTTCCAATTTGAAAACAGAAGTCTGAGGTTTTCTCTAGAGACGACTTGTCTTCACCATCCCTACTGCCACAGGAAAAGAAAGTGTGGCTGACAGTGGGCGGCTCCGGGGCTGGCGTGGACTGGAGTTTTTGCTGGCCTGTCAACATTATGGTTCTGTAGGGCCCTGCCTTGGGAGTCTGGACCCACACTATTCAAATTCATAGCCTGGAGGCAGCGCCCTTCCTAAAGATGTCTCTGGGATTCTGTTTCAGGTACTGAGAGCTGCCTCTTGACCGGATGGTGTCTCACTGTCTCAGCCCCTGCTCGCGGGGGATTGTGGTCTGGGGGTTCTCTCGTATTGGCGAGCCTCCAACAGCTGCTTGCTGTTCCGTTCCTGAAGAGGAGCAATGGACCCCCTTCACGGTCACCCTTGTCTACAGCAGCGCCCTGAATGGTGCTTTAACCTCAGCCGTTTGCATTTCAGAACATCAAGAACGGGACCCACATCCCCAGCCCATTGAAAACAGAGACCCTCCAGGATTGAGTGGGCACCACCCAGTGGGTAGCACTTATGACTCTCTACCAGTGCCTGGGGACAGGGGAGAGAGTCCGCTTCCTAAAGAGCATAGGCTGCCATTGCTTTTGGAGGTCAGAAGTGCCTGAGAGTACTGTCCAGTGGTCAGTCCCCGACAGGGACTAAAACGTTGACGCTCAGCTGATCACAGAAAGGCATCAAGGTGATTGCTGAGGTGGTGAGGGGCTGTGATGGCTGCTTTGGTGCCACATTTCTCACCATACTCAGCTCAGGACTCTGCACGGGACTCTGCACACAGCAGAGGTTAACAGACCTGGCCTTTGGGCTTCAGGCTGTGAAGCGAATGATACGTGCCTAACAGGGAGAGCCCAGTGACATCTTCAGCTTTAAAAGCCACAGGCAGTGGAGCGTTCCAAACTTGCTGTTAGACAGAAAGAGATGCTTGGCTGCCTGGATGCAAGTCTGCTGGGCAGGGAGGACATGTCCCTGCTGTGGGAGGGGATGGTAAACAGAGCTCTGTGTGTGTGACTCTGCCTTCTGACACTGACACCACAGGAGGCTCAGGAAGTCCTCTGTCCTTTCTGGGACAGGAAGTGGTCATACACGGGCAATGGTTTTGGGGCACAGTTGGTTTCTCCAGCTGTTCTCTTCCCTTCCTGGGTCTGCTTTCTCACTCTGCAGAGGAGAGAGCATTTCTAAAGACACCCAGTGCATAGAGGGAGAGCCAAAGGCCCCTTGGCCTCATTCTCTCAGGGACCAGTCTTTGAGTAGGATTTGGCCTGGGACTAGAGACAAGAGATTGTTACCTTTTGAAGGCTGTCATCACCGACTAGTCTGTTTAGTTTTGGGGTGGTAAGGGCACTTGGACCCCTATTAAGAGGGAAAATATAGCAACATGGTATGGTGCGGGTCCCAGGAAGGCTTGTGTGGGATAATCCAGTTCCCTGAAGAATACTAGAATGGGGCAGCCTGTGAGGGGAGGGGTGAGTAGAAGTAAGCAGGAGGGGAACCCTGGGGATGTGGTGGGGCCTGGCCGGGGTTAGTGTGGGGACTCTCGAGGTGCTGGCAAGCTTGGGATGACCCTCAGGATGGCTGAAGAGAGGGGTTAGTGGGCAGAGGGACAGGATCCATCCTCCTCACTCCGACCTCTGTCATCCAGCAGGGGGAGGGCTTAGGGTTAAGGAGGTAGTGGGTGGAGGAGCACGTGAGCTGTCAGTTGGCGTTGTGAAGGGATAGCAGGGTGGACTAGGCAGGACTACCAGGGCCAGAGTCTGAGCACCACAGGCCAGGGAGGAACCCCAGCTTGGCAGCCTGATCCAGCTCCACCAGGGCTTAGTTTACAGATGACAACCTTGGAAGCAGCTTTTCCTCCAGGCCTGGGATTTCATCCCGCCACACTAATGTCCCAGTTGCATATATCTCTGAATTAAAAAGAGAATTAGCTGCTGCATGTGGGGGTAATTACAACGGATATTTTTATTTTCCTTAAACGACTTCTTAGTAAAAGTCAGTCTCTTAGTCTGGCTACTCTCCTATTGGTTATAATGTTTATTTCAGCCTATAAATTTTTTTAAAATGGGGTGGCAGAAAAGAAAACAAGCTAGTCTCCTCTCAGATTGGTAGGTCTATTGATTACCGGCTTATACTGCACTGGAAATGTTAATCCTGACCCTACACGATAGGCACATTCTCCTTCCCCTCAACACACGAAGACGAGAAAGCTGAGAGCGTGGCGTGTGCGTGCGTGTGTGTGCATGTGTGTGTGTGTGTATATGTGTGTGTATGTGTGTGTGTGGTATATGTGTGTATGGTGTATGTATGTATGTGTGTATGTGTGTGGTATATGTATATATGTGTGTGTATATATGTGTGTGCATGTATGTGTGTGTATGTATGTGTGTGCATGTATGTGTGCCTGTGCATGTGTGTGCATGTATGTGTATGTGGTATATGTGTGTATGTGGTATATGTATGTGTGTGGTATATGTATGTATGTGTGTATGTGTGTATGGTATATGTATGTATGTGTGTATGTGTGTGAGAGAGAGGGGGAAGGAGAGGGAGGGAGGGAAGCAGATAGATAGATAGATAGATAGATAGATAGATAGATAGATAGATAGATGATAGATAGATAGATAGAGATGAGAGAGCGCTGTAGTGGTCACTAGCTGTCTGTGGAACAAAGGTTACAGGACATCCTCCTATTCTTTGGTGATTCTCCTCTCTTAGGGGCTCATAACTTTCTCAGGAATCTGCCTATTTCCTGGTGTTCCACTGATTTCCTTGGGATCTGTCCACTCTCTCGAGATTCCCTAGGGATCCTACCTATGTTCTGGGGATCCACCTCTCAGGGGCTGAGAATCCCAACATACTAAACCTGAAACACAAGCTGCTGAGGGCCTTAGAGCCCCATTCCCTGGGGGCTTCACCATTCCCCCAGGGAATAGTCACCTGGCCATCACTTCTCTGTTTGTCCCTCCACTGTCTCTTACCTGCCACTTGTCTTCCCTGGAGTGGCATAAAGCAAATAACAAGTTCACAGTCACCCTTTTCCTGGATAGAGCGTGGTTCTTTCTTCACAAGGACCCTGAGAAGTTGAGGTTAGTGTCCATCTCCCTGGCCTGTGGTTCAGATGTCTAGCTAGCCTGGTTCTACAGATTCAGTTTCCTCAAAAGAACAAACTGTGGGGTTTTTATCATAATGGTCATGGAGAAGGGAAGATTGAAGAGTGTGCCTGATATTGGCCTCAGCACCGTTCATAACTCTCACCCTTATTCTTTTAGAGAGGGCCTGCGTGTTGGTTAACCTTGATTGTCAACTCGATGGGCTCTAGAATCAGATAAGAAACAGCCTCTACCACCCCTTCGAGGGATTATGTAGATTAGTTTAGGTGGGGCGGGAAGACTCTCTTTCACTATGAGAGGCACCAGACCGTGGAATGGAAGCCTGGGTTGAACACACAAAAGGAGCTGAGGTCAGTCGCTCTGTGCTTAGATGTAGTGTGACCAGCTGCCTCATGGACCCACCACCACACTGTTCCTGTCACGATAGACCCTACCATTCAGCGCCTGTCCCCAGATAAACCCTCCCTGAAGAGGTTCTTACCAGGCATTTGTCTCTGCAACAAATCACTAATGCTGTCCACATATCAGGCACTGGGATGCCTAACTCCGTCACAGCTGGTGCTACAACTGTCAGGGTTACAGCATTTGGGTTCTCAGCCCTTGACAAGTGTCACAGCTCTTGGCCACTCACAGCTCCGTGTGGCTCTGTTGTCTCTGCTCTCATCATTTCTGCCCCAGCCACTTTCCAGAGCTGCTCATCTGCCCTCACCTTGTTACTGCCTGTTGCTACTGCTGCTGACCTTGGGGCGGAGGCCTCGGTCCCCTCCGTTCAGCCGCTGCTAGGCTGCTGGTGTAGTCCTGTCTTTGTGTTCCTGGTTCAGCTTCTTATAAATGAGAAAGGCCAAAGGCAGCGGAGGAAAGACCGCTCTAGACAAACCTTTTATTGGGCCTAAAGTTGCTGCATCAGGGTAAACACAAGAGAGTTTCCTGGCTGGCTGGCTGGAAGAGTGAGAAGAGTGGCCTGCTTATTGAGTCAGAATGGGGTGTGGCACAGCCCCTCGTGCAAATGAAGGACTGTGTTTGCACCAGTCACAGGCCTTTGCTGGGTCACTAGGGAAAGTGCCCCTCCTCTGGCCAGGGTGAAATGGCCATTTAGAGTTTTCTCAAATGAGGCCCATCTTGCTTTGAATGCTGTTTCCAAAGCTACTATGTCTGAAGGGTATCTTCAGCAGAGGGAACGGTGGTCCTCTGCAGCTGCAGAAGTGACCGTAAAGTGTCCACAGCAGCCCAGGTATCACAGGGCAACCTGGCTGGTAGTCAGTATTAGGGTCCGCTTGGCTGACAGCTCCCTGCTGGTGGCTGCCAGGTGTAAGGGAAGGGCTTGTCAAAGAATAAGCTCTTGCCAGCTATCTTAGGGTTTTTACTGCCCCAGTGAAACACCATTGACCAAAGAGAAATATGTGGAGGAAAGTGTTGACTTACACTTCCAGATCATAACCCATCACTGGAGGAAGTTAAGACAGGAAATCAAACAGGGCAGGAAACTGGAGGCAGGAGCTGATGCAGAGGCCATGGAAGGGTGCTGCTAACTGGCTTGCTTCTCCTGGCTTGCTCAGCCTGCTTTCTTGTAGAACCCAAGATCACCAGCCCAGGAATGGCACCGCCCACAATGGGCTGGACCCTCCCGGCCTTGATCACTATTTGAGAAAATGCCTTACAGCTGGGTCTCATGGAGGCATTTCCTCAAGGGAGGCTCCTTTCTCTTTGGTGATTCTAGCTTGTGTCACATTGACACAAAACCAGACAGTACAACAGTTTCACCATTCACAAAAAAGCATTAAAAAGGTGTTCACAGATTAAAGACTTACAACTGACATGAGCGGAGCTCCAACTACATTTAACAGTGCTCTCCTAATGCATGCTCCCGATAATCCAGAAAGAGGTACGTCCTTCTAATCTCCCCCCCTAACGCTCTTATATACCTGCTAATAATGAACAGTTTGAGGACAAGCGATTTTTTTTTTAATTTTGTATTTTGTATTTTGCATTTGCCAGATCCAGGTTAAGTAATGTGTGGTCTTCTGCAGTTGTTAAGTGACCGGTTGGTTGAAGGAGGAGTGGAGCAAGAAGGAACACACACATGTAATTGCACATAATACCTGTGTGTAATTGAGTTCTTATAGAGAGAAAACCCGCTCTAAACATAGGGAGAGGCGGTGTCCCATACCAGCATTTGAAGAGACCTAACGTTTTATCAAAGCTGCTTTGCAGGTGTGACTTTTTTGGGCCACTTTATTGGGCTCTTATACCTACCACCTTATACCTACCACCCACCCAAACCTTGTCCCACCCTAATCCCTTCTAAACCCTCAGCACTAGGTAGGAGAGAAAGAAGGGCAGGGGGAGAGAGGGCGTAGACCTCTTTAGACCACTTCCTGCTGATTTATGGCCTTGGGTTTCTTAGGGCAAGTCAAATCTTTGTCATCAGGATATCTAATTTCTTCTTCTAATCTCTTTGCTCACAACCCCTTGACAAACGGCAGCAATAGGAACCAGTAGCAGCAGGGGAGCCGCAGCCTCCTCGGAGGGTACGTGTGGCTTCTCTCATGGCTCTGGCATTTATAACTTCTGGAGAGTTCCCAGAATTCCAAATTTCACATACTCGCACAAATTGCAGAAACTATATCCAGCTGGTAAAACCACGCCCCTGCTAGAGCGCGAGGCAAATCATAGTCACCTGCTGGGAAGTAGCCTCTTATCCCACACCTGGGATCAAAACAAAAAAATACTCATATAACTGGGTTTTAAAAGAAACCCAAATTCTCACTACCCTGTACCTCATGCCTTATTGGACTGCAGTA